>NW_008346550.1:1493512-1508777 GCF_000622305.1 Nannospalax galili | reverse complement strand
AATTATCCTTAATGGTGTAACTATTCCCCTTGTACAAACACTCCAGATAACAAGTAAAAAACCCAATTCTAGAAATGGATTACCTCATTTGAAGTTGGGCTATGAGGCTTTATAGATTTCTACAAATTTCAGGAGACTGATGATGCTCTTGGTTAATCCCCAAAACTTGAGTATTATACCCTATTGATGAAGACGTCACATAGCTGAATTATAGAACATGGTTAATTCCTCTGACCTGAAAATTTCATCCTTTGTGGCAGCTTTAATAGTGCTGGAAGGAGCTCTGCATGCTACTGGTGGGGAAAATTAATCGCCAGTCTTAACTCAGTTGTGAACTTGGGAACTATGGTAATAATCAGACTGACAAGATATGCCTACTGATGCAATTGTTTGTAGATGTAAACAACCACGTTCTGAGAAGATTTAAGGCTTGCTCAACAAGATGAAACCCACACCTGACAGCATTTTCAGGAAAGAAAACCTAAGACTGGAATGTCATGCTTATTCTGATTGATATGCCCTAAATCAAATCTACTCTTAGTGATTTGAAGTTATAACTATAGATTAGTATATCTCTCAACCCTTGTCAGAGGAGCTTATTTTTTGTAGCAGGTTATGATTATCACAGAGATCCACAAGTTATCAAGATTTAGAGACTACATGATGGTAGAGTGGTCAGCTCAAAAAGGGACACATATCACAACTTCTCTTCTAGAGGTTTAGGAATCATTGTGGAAGTGCTAGTGGAAAGATTAAATTTTAGGATTCAGAGTTAGTAGATGACTAGAAGAAACCAATGTTTTCTCACCACAGTAAGGCAGGTGCACATGTGAACTCACTGCTGTGTGACACAATGGACAATACCTAATCATACTAAAGCAGGTAAAATCTGAGCATGCAAAGGGGTTGTGGGCATGGGATCCCACCAGTATCTGAGGGCTATTGGTAGCTGACAGTTGCTTGGAGAGTTGGCATCACTTTTCCTAAGGAGTATGGCCCTGGTCATTGGACCATGCGCCAGTCAATAGCCACAAACTCAAGAATATATGGATAGTATGAATTGGACTTGAGGAGTTAAAACAAAAGAACCCAAAAATTGGGTGAGTAGACAAAAGGGTCTACTACCTGGGAGAAGATAAGAGAGGGAGTGAATACAAAGTACTGATTTTTAAAGAAGACAGTATTTTTGTCTTATGATCTCCAAGGAAAGAAAAATAACAGAGCTAGAATAAAACTTGGGGTTTGTGGGGGTTGATTTATTTATTTATTTGGGTTTTTGTTTGTTTCATCGTTTTGTTTCCATAGGAGTTTTCGAAAAGGATTTCCCTGTAGCCCCAGCCAACCTGGAACTCACTATGCAGACTAGGCTTATGTCAGCTGAGTTCTCTTCGAGTCCCTTGCTCCTGGTGCTATTAGACAAACCATATAACACAATTTTATCAGAATTTTCCATAGTTTATATCCTGAGTAGGGAAAATAGAATAACTTACAAAGGCTAACACCCATCACCCCCACAAAAGGTGAACACCCAGTGCCCTGTTCCACTGTGTGGCTCAGTGGCTTGCTGGTCCAGATCACTTTTGTGCCCCACCCACAGTCCCCATTAGCTTTTGCTTTTGGGCCCATAGTCTCGCCCCAGGTCCATAAATGACCCCTCTCTCATCCATGCTGAGGAGACATTAGGCCATTTTTTTTCCATGCGGCTGACAAGATGGCTCCAGTGCTCCTCCTCTGTGGCAAACTCTCCATAGCTAACTCTCTGCAGTCAATTCTCCACAGCAGACCTCGCCCCTTGGAGGAACAAATCTCCTCAGGACACAGCTTGCCTTATTCTCAGAGAGATTTGTTTGTCTCTGCCGCCTTCATGTTGGGTAAAGGTAAGTGCCACCACACACTTAAAACTCTGTAAACATCTTCCATCATTATTTTGTTTTTAAGATGTCATTTAATTTTTCCTGTTTGTAGTTACATTGTATTACTAAATTAGACATACCAAGGTTTTCCTCATGATGAGGTTTTTGTTATAAACTGGGATATATTGTTGAAGTATAATAAGAAAATAAAAGGTTTTAGAGATATTTAAGTATAGATTTCCTTATAATTTTCCTATATACTTCCTGTTCTTTTCCTACTAGAGCTTCTCTAGCACACACAAATCATATATATATAATATATATATTATATATATAATGTATCATGTAACATGTGTATATGTGCACATATATAATCTATCATGCATACACACATGCACATGCACATATACATATACATACACATATACACACATATATTTATATATATATGTAATTATCTATTAAATTATGGACCAATATCACAGCAATTGTCTTAAGGAGAAAAATTTGGATAGAATTCAAGAAGCAGAATTTAGAGAACAATTATAACCATGCTCAAAGACTTCAAGGAATTAAAAGAGAACACAAATAGATACACACCAAAAGAAAGGAAACTCAGGATATTCTGCATCATAAATGCACATTCAAAATAACCATTTGTGCTTAGGTCCAACTTCACTGTTAAACAATAAGCAATAATACCAGGTTCCTCTATACTATAAAAAATTTTGAAGAGTATTTCTTCATGTTGTTGATGATCAGTTTATTCTAAACCATAAACATTAGCTCCCTATGAAGCTGATGTATCTTCCATGAAGCCTGCAGACATGCATTATTTGGTGTTCATTGCCCTCCTGGAATTATGGTTGTGTCTTCGTTTTTTCTACATTTCACCCAAATTTCCCAGGCATGTTTTATAAAATGCTTCTTATCTTTTACATCATTGTTTCTTACATTAAATTGCTAAGATTTTCTCAACGATTTGCTCATGTATCATCTTGTCAATTATTCACACTATGGGTACAAACTTTAAAATGAAAAAATTACAGTATAACCAAAAAATCAATTAATCTAAGGGCTGGTTCAATGGAACACAACAGAAGACCCAAAGATGAATGACTAACTGCAATTTCAGACACCTAATATTTGGTAAAGTTGCAAAGAACACACAGTGGAGGAAAGACAGCATCTTCAATAAATGATGCTGGTACCTGCAGAAGAATGAAATTGGACCCTTATCTTTTACCTTGCAAAGAAGTCAAATCCAAGTTGTCAAAAGCCTCAGTATAAAACCAATACTCTTATATTGCTAGGAGAAAACACAGGCAATACGCTATAAAATAAGAATATTTATTTATTTTTAGTTATTTATTCTTATTCTAAATAAAAATGTTTAGAAAAGCACTTTCTCAATAGGACATCAGTCTCCCAGGCATTAAGGTCAACAATCAACAAGGAGGAACTAATTAAGCTATAAAGCTTCTGTACAACAAAACAACCAACCAAGGAAGTCAATAGGAAATCCACTAAGCAGGAGAAAATCTTCACCCTCTACACATCTGAAAAAGATTAATAACCAGAATATACAAAGAACTCAAAAAACAAAGAAACAAGAAAAAATGGTCCTATAAATAGATGAGCTATAGACTGGACAGGAAGCTCTGAAACAAAGAAAAAAAGGTAGCTAAAAAATACCTTTAAATTCAACATCTTTAGCAATTAGAGAAATGCACATAAAAACCACTTTAAGATTCTGTCTTACCCCAGTCAGACTGGCTAAGATCAAGAAAACAAAAGATACCAAATATTGGCAAGGATGTGGAGAAAGGGGAAAGCTCATTCACTACTGGTGGGAATGCAAACTCCTGCAACCACTATGGAAAGCAGTGAGGAGCACTCTCAAAACAACTAAAAATGATTCTACCTTATGATCCAGTTTCACCATTCCTTGGCATCTACACAAAGGACTCATCCTACTCTAGAGATACCTGTTCTTCTATGTTTATTGCTGCTCCTTTCACAATAGCCAAGAAATGGAAACAACCCAAATGTTCCTCAACTGATGAATGGATAATGAAAATGTGATACATTTACACCATGTATTTCTAGTATGAAAGGATGAAATTATGGAATTTATAGGTAAGTGGATGGAACTGGAAAGTGTTATAATAAGTGAGGTAACACAAACTCGGAAATGAAAGTGGATGTGGTCTTCCTCATTTCAGGATCATAGCACCAATTTCTCATATGTAATTGTATATCCTAATGTAACAGCAGGAGTCAGGAAAATGGAAAAGAAACATGGAGGTAAAGGGAAACAAGAGCCTGAAGAGGAGTTGATCGGGAACAATTATAATTAGGGGGGAGGTGAGAAAAGTGGGGGTGCTTGGCTGCTAGAGTAGCAGGAGGGACATACAAGGGATTATGGGAGTGGAAGTGGAAACTCACTAGAGTGGGGGAATGGTAGGAGGTGGTATTATGGTGGGGGAAGGTAGGGATAATGGTGTTGCTTTTATTGCAAAAGAATGAACGATATTGGGAGGGGGGAGAGATGAATGGAGCTTGTGGAGCTAAGGAAGCCAGGGGGAAATGACTAGGAACTAGGGAACCCAGTGAGAAATGCCAATACACTGTCTGAACATCAGTGCAAATGTATACCCAGAGACTATAAGACAAGGAATACAGTGCCAGACAGGAGATACCTCCCTTCCAGTGGTTTGTCAGAGTAGTCCAAGAGACTACCCCAATAACACAGTCTATAGCTGAACATTTAGGTTATCTCCCAAAACTTGAAGGTAAGACCCTACTGCTGAAGACAGGGCATATTTTTAACCCAGGACTTGGAACAATGGAGAATGAGCTGACCTGGAAATTTTATATGTGAAGACCAGCTCTCATAATTCTAGAGGATACTATGCAAGCTTCTAAGGAAGAAAATCAATCAATGATCCAGCCCAGTCCTAAAACCTAAAAACCCCTAATGACTGGTGCATCAAACTACCTTTATTGGTGTAGTAGTGGCACTATTATCCGGGGGATAATCAACAGCTATCTAATTGGACTTAAAGCACTCTCAATAGGAATGATGGCAACTCATTGATGGCACCATAAACACACCAAACAAACATGGCTAGAAAAGTCATAGATCCTAGAGAAAACTCTATCTCTGTCATATCTCTAGACAAATGAACTTTCTTACTGAATGCTAAATATGGGTCCTTATATTTATAGACAATTATACCAGGCACCACTAATCAAAAAGCTTATTTTTGCAACAAATAGATGCTACTAAAGAATTTCACAACTAGTTGGACACAGAGAATATACATCTGAAAGATGCCCAGTCCTAGGATACATATCTACGTTTGAGCCTCTACAGCTAAGGGTCATGGAACATAGGGGAACAGGGGCTAGAGAGAATAGTAGCGCCTCACTCAACTCTCACCAGTGAAGCTTCCATATTCAACAGAGTGTGATGCACATAGAAGGCCACAACTGACTAAGTTTTAGAGAATAAGAGAGTATACGGTGTGTGTCCTTGGATAGGATTCCTGTATTAAACTTCACCCACCCACAGCTCAGGGACCACTGCAGAAGAGGGGCAGAAAGAATGTAAGACCCAGGCTTGGACCATGAACATAGGGAAACAGTGGCTTTTAGGGCACTGGAAGCTTGCACATGTGAACTTGTGGGAATGGTGGCATCCAGCAAAAGAGCCATGCCAACTCAATCAGACAAGAGCCCAAACTGGAGCAAAGGAAATGCACAGTGAATCAGCCCTAGCCTGGGGACTGTTGGGGACTGATTACTACTGGGTGAGGGAGAGTAAGAATTCCTTAAGATCTCTGGATAGACTGACTAGACTCCAGTGGATGAACTTATACTGAGGGACATATGCGTACAAATGCTTGATTAGAAAGGACTTAACATGTATGGTGGAACGCATGAGTTTTGGTGTGGGGGTGGGGCATGGATATAGGAGGGGATAAAATTTGATTAAGAATTTTTGTATGAAAGGTACAAAAGTTCAACATAAAATTAAAACTCAAGTCAAAAGATACAACAAACAACCTAAATCTCGATGCTCAGATTCTATAAAATCCTTAAGTAATATGAAAAACCAAAACAATACGTCCTTGCTCAAACATCAATATTCTCTATGGAGAAAAAAAATGGATGAAATTCAAGACACAACACTTAGAACAATGATAAACATACTCAAATAGTTCAAGAAACTCAAAGAGAATGCAAATAAAGACATAAAAGAAGGCAGAAATAATTTCCTGTTTGAAGCCCAATGGGGGGGGTGGGGAACAGTTTAATTAAATAATGGGGACAATTTAGCATATGGAAATTGAATTCAGTTGAGAGATAGAAATATTGAAGGAAACTCAAAATGAAAAAAAAAAAGCTGGAAATGAGAAATTCAATAAATCTAAGAAAAAGTGGAAAGCATCAACAAAGAATGGATCAAGCAGAAGTTATTTTATTAAAGGTTAAAGCAATAGTAGAAAATGGAATCAGACTAGATTTCCAGCAAGATGGTTAGATATTAAAACATGGCACACATAAAAATAGAATGTTATTCAGCTTTAAAAAATGAAACTATGGAGTTTTCAGGTTGATGGATAGAACTGGAAATAATTTTTAAGAGCGAGGTAACATCAGTGCAGAATAACAAATACTGTATGTTCTCCCACATTCACATATCCTACCTTCAGATCTTCAATTTTGTGTGTACACTTGGAGTTCCAGTAGAAAACAATGAATTAGAAGGAGGCCCTTGGGATCAGGATGCCTTAATGAATAATGGATAATAGAACATAGTTAATATTTAAGTACAGAGAAAATACTGGATGTGAAAAGGTTTAAGTAGGGAATAGAAAGGGTATTGTAAATAAAACAGGTATAAGAAAGTGTGAATAAGAAAAAGCCATTTGGAAATCTACTATCTTGTAACAAAAAAATTTAATAGAATTTGTTTTACAAAACCTAAAATAGAATTTGAATGGATACTCCCTGTATGGTTGAAAGAACAACTTCTAGAAACAATGGGTAATCTTAAAAGTCCTACTGCCAGGTATATGGAATACCTCCTAATTAGTTGCTGGTTATGGAGGTCTTAGTGGTCATTGAAATAATACAGGCTCTTGTCTTCTTGGGTGCTACCAGAATGTATTCATAAGACCCTATTGCTGAAGAAACTGCACACCTTAGTTGCACATTTCCCGCCTGGAAATGAGCTGGAAGTTTTCTATGCAGTCTTCTGGGGAGAAAAATCAACAACAGTCTTACATCTATGAGCTTTGTGAAATATAAGTAAGATGTGCCTACTTGTGCAGTAATGGCACAACTGTTAGGAAAATAACCAACATCTCTGTGATTAGAATTCATATTCCCCTTAGGAATCCTATACCTGGTACTGTAAACCAGGAAAAATAACTATGGTGGGGATAGTCACAGGTGCTAGGGGAGAACTGACTATTCTTCTTAAATCAAATTGACATTATATCAAACTATCTTCTAAGCATTTTTGCTTATAACTCATGCAATGCTGTTCACAACACTAATCAGAAAAGTTTCTCTTTCCAGTGAACAGGGTGATTATAGGGAAACAAGGATTCATATGGTATTGAGAGCAATTGATGGTTAAATGCTCAGCACTAACAGTAAACATGCCACTTATACCATTTTGTCCAAGGCCCAGGAATTATTGTGAACAAAATCCTGAAGAATGTAAAAGCCAGAACACAGGGAGAAGGGCTATAAAATGCTATCTTCTGGCCACTACAGCACCATAATTCATAAGTAACAGTAGCTGCATAAAACTGGCCTGAGACTGCATTAGAATGGCCCATTTAAAAGTTAGGCATAGATGAAGGAGGGACTCAGGGGATCTGATTGCTCACTGATAAGCTGTTAGTTAGTAATACATACAGAGAGAGAAGAAATCAAGACTTCAGTTGTATATCCACTGATGACTCCATGATTCACTGGGTAGTTGATATATGGTGATCACAGAGATGTTCATGGTTAAAGTAATGTGTCAAGAAACAAAATGAAATCTCATGATTCTGGAAAAAGGATTGGTAGGAATGAGGAGAGGTTGATAGAGATGGGAGGGAGCTATGAGAGACTAAAGGAGAGATTATTCAGAATGCATTGTATACATATATGAAATTGTCAAAAATGAATTAAATATTTTATCTAGAAATAAGTTATCCTCACTGTAAAACAAAACAGCAACAACAGTGTCTTAAAATAAATGAATAAATACTACAATATTCAGAGAGATGAGAGGGATTTTGAACTTTTTCTTTAACATAGAAACAATTGAAGAATATTTTGTTGAGTGGCATAGACTAGGCACCAAAGGAAATGTTCCTCATTATCACACAAGTATGTAGAAAGTAAAGAAATTACTTTTATACAAGTTTTCAGTATGATTGTTTTTGAAAGTGGCCAAAGGTATTATGAGATAGCAGAACTGGAAGTGACGGATCCATGGGTCTACTGAGCAACACTCACATATGAGGAGTATTTGTCATAAATAACAGCTATTTTGTTATTACACATACTGGCGACTGCAGACAATAACATACTGTACATTTCAAAAAATCAGAAATAAAGAACTTTGAAAGTTTTTTTCCATAAATATAAAGAAAACAGTAAAGTAAAAGTTCATAACTGGATGCAACAGGCATGTTTAAATACATTTACACATCACCAAACGCATACAGGCATAAAAAATACCATAATGAACCTTCATTAAAATATATAAATTTATAGTTCTATTTATCAAAATACACTTAATAAATGTAGGATTATTGGGTCCTTTTAGCCATAAAAATATCAAAGATTTTTTTAACTTTTTCAAAAACTTTATTGAGAATTTCATACATGCATATAAGGTGTTTTGATCAAATCTATGCCAACTCCCTTCCTTCCAATACCTCCCATATTTCTGCATCATGATTTTCTTTTTCTTTCTTTTTTTCTTCTTTCATTTAATTATTTTTATGTGGCTTTTGGATACTTGACATTGCCCATCTGAAAAGGTAACCCTAAAATCTTTTAAGGATTAGATACAAGCTCCCAAATACTTTTGACATTTTTGGCCTTAGGAGCAGAGTATATTGCTAACAGTCTCAAGGACATCTTGACTTTTAGCCAAGAAACTGTCTACTTTTCTTTGGGATCTTTTTACCCTAACTGCCTAGCCAATTCCTACTTCCTATTCTTCTCACATCATCCTCGGAAGTTGTTACCCAAATTGCCAAAATGGAATCTGGACACAGACGGCTCTGGCTTCATCCATGATGAACAGGAACACAGGGAGAGGCAACTGGAGTACCCTTTCAGTTGGTCGATCTAAAAGGCTCACTCCCAAATTCCATAACTCTTATTTCTAAGGGGAAAAGAAAGTCTTTGACTGGTGAATAGGAGATGTGAAGGAAAAGTAAAGGAAGAGTACTTAGCATTAAAATAAGTACAATAAGTGGGACCTCATTAAACTAAAAAGCTTCTGTACAACAAAAGAAACAATCAAAAAAGTGAAGGGAAAAATCCACAGAATCAGAAAAAGTCTTCACCAGTGGTACTTTTGACAGAAGTTTAACATCCAGAATATACAAAAAACTCAAAAAATAAAGAAGTGAGAAACCAAATGATCCAATTAAAAATGGGCTAATGATCTAAACAGACTGTTCTCAAAGAAAGAAAGAAATATGGCTAAGAAACCTCTCAAAAAGTGTTTAACATCATTATTAATTAGGGAAATGCAAATTAAAACCACCCTGACGTATCATCTTACTCTAATCAGACTGGCTAGGTTCAAGAGAACAAATGATACCATATGTTGGTAAGGATGTGGAGAAAGGGGAACATTAATTCACTGCTAGTGGGACTACAAACTCATTCAGCCTCTATAGAAAACAGTGTGCAGAACTCTTACAAAACTAAAAATGAACCACCATATGACCTGTTTATACCACTCCATGGTATATACCCAAAGGACTTATATAATTGTAGAGACACTTGTACAACCATGTTTGTTTTTGCTCTTTTCACAATAACTAAGAGATGGAAGCAACCTAAGTGCCCCTCAACAGATGAGTGGTTAACAAAAATGGGGTATATTTACACAATGGAGTTCTATTCAGCAGTAAAAAAAGAAAAGATGAAATAATGAAATTTGAAGGTAAATGGATGGATCTAGAAACTGTTGTACTAAGTGAAATAATACAGACTCAGAAAAACAAATAACGTATGTTCTACCTCATTTGTGGGGCCTACCACCAAATCCTTTTAAATTCCAGATCCTTTTAATAAGATGATGCTATACAGCAGTCCCTTCTTCATGAAAGAACTACCATCATCATGACTTCAGGTGAGCCTGATCACTAAACATCATCACAATTGGGGTTGCTGATTGTGCTCATTCATTAAAGGAGGGCCAAGCAGTGTCACTGGACACTTACTGGAGCATCCAGCTACTCTTCCCGGGCAACTGTATGTAATTTGACCCTAATCACACATGGCCTCCTGGATTTGGGAAGGGCTAAAATATACAATCTGCAGAAGGCTTGGAATAGAAGGCATGACCCATCCTGGGTAAAGGCTATCCAGTGTGCATACCCTCGGGTCATACACCTTTGCAACCCCTCAGTTATCTTGGTAAGTAAGCTCCATAAATTCATTGGTTCCCCAGTAATACTTTAATGCAACATTGGCTTGACACTAGAACCTTAAAAGAGAATAAGCATTGCTTAGCTTATTACGAAAAGAAGTTTCACAACTGAAGGAAACTTTATTTGTTAGTGCTCTTATGTCTCATAATTATTTTTAAAAAAATGAGAATGTAAAAGATGGCAAAAGGATATGAGAATGGAGATATTTTCCAAATTAGACAGAAAAAATGAGAGAGTTTAAGCAAGTGATGAATGTCTATTTAGTATATACATATAATTTTTAAATTTCTATGGTCACAGTTTAGTCAGCTAGTTTAAGGAACAAAATGTAAATCTAGCCAGTGTTTATCTGAGAATATTTGGTTCTTTACCTAAGCTTTATCTACCTAGCACATGATAATTAAAACTATCAGACTGGTGAAATTAACCTTATTGGATGTTTAACAGTCATACTTTAAGTCCTATACTAATATGGCCAGAGGGACTTAAAGGGCAGTTTTTGCCCCTTGCTCTCCAAGGTTGACCAAGTTCCAGGGGACTATGGAATATCTCTCAAAATGTCCTAAAAATGTGGTGAGTCACCTGTCCTCTTGTTCAGGGAGGACATGGAGACCCCACGAGATGGACTTGAATCACGATCCAGTCTACAAAGAGGAGGGTAGGCTTAGAGGAAACATTTCATTCATGCTTCCAAGTGAAGCCAGACATGGTCGAACAGTACCTTTTACTTATATTCACATAGATGGATCTGATAAAAGAAAGGAGCCAGTAGCTCCTCCCAATCCCATTAGATCCCTGAGGAACAGATCCTCAAATGAACTTAAGTGTAAAAATAAATTTATGTATTTGAACCAACTGTATGGTCTTAAACACCCAAAAGGAAAGTACAACCAAAGAGTAAAGTCACCAGTGTACTTCTTTAAGAGTTTGAGGGATATGCATCCCTGATATTAGGCTTAAGTCTATATAAAAAGTTTAAACAATTACTTCTCATTGATGATTTTTTCCATCTGCTGCTCAGATGTAAGACTTCAAATCTTGGTCTCCAATACTGTAGTGCCTGTAGCTAAGGGAGACAACCAGCTATTTTTCTAAAATGATGAATAAATTTGTTTTCTCCCCCTATTTAGAAGCCTAAATAGGGAGGGAACAGACAGTGATTGTAACTACCTCAACAGCTATTAAAATACCTGGAAGCAAATCCTGAATCCATCACTCTAGAGACTAGCCTTTGAAGACAAAAGAGAAATGAGGAGGAACCCAAAGGAGGGGTGCATTTGGAAGCCCTTGTCAATGTACTCTAATATGAACATTTTAAAATTGCCCTCTTCTGATTATTTTCTAGTTCCCTGTCTATAACTTTTAATAAATATCAAAGTATTTATATGTTGGGAGCCTGAGGCTCAGCCATTTCTCAGGCCTGCTGGCAGACCTGAGTTGGTGACCTCTACATTCAGGCCACAACCTTGGCTCACAGCCGGGGCCAACTAGCCTTGGCCCAAAACCTTGGCCCACAACCTTGGCTCACAGCCGGGGCCAGTAGCCCACGGCCTTGCTCCAGTTTAGGTGAATAGCCCTGTTCTCGGTTAATCAATAGATTCCTCCCTTTGAGTACATCAGGACCCCTGTGTTCTGACTGATGTGATTACTCATTCCTTGCCCCCTTGTTCTCATTCTCTATTTAAACTCATGCTTGTGCTTCAATAAACGAGACGATCAGAGTACTGTCTTGTCTCCATTTCTCTTGTCGCTTGCCTCATCCACGGCCCCACCCCCCAATCCAGGTACCTCGTTGCAAACCCCATGGGCCAGGGCATTTATAAATATTATATTAGTGGGATAATATAATCAAATTTATTTTGATGATTTAAAGTACTTGTGAAATCTTTCAGTACTGAAATGAGTATTAATTTTTTCACAGCTATAAAATTTTGATTTATTTTCATAGTTTTCAATGTTCAGTAGTTTCAATGGATATCTCATTACAATTAAATGCATTTGTGCTGTTACAGCTTAGCTGTCTTTACTAATGTCTGTAAAACACTTTATTTCCACAGAGGGCAAGGACTATGGAAAAACAAAGAGAAGGAAGGTGAGGACTTGGAGAGGATGGAGGAAGAGAAGTGAATGGAATATTTTTCCAGGTGTATGATGTGATAAGTAGTCCACAGAATGGCATGACCACAAAGGAAGAGAGTAGGGTCCTACATTTGACATAGTGCATCTGTTTCCCTGGGCTAACTTTAAAATGTGCCAGTAAGGTGTTGTAAGTTATCTGAATATATGAATCATGTGGGTTAATGAAATAATATATTTTTATGCAAAATATGGGTAATTTATTGGTATTTCTAAGAGTCAAACTTATTTATGTTTATTTTGAACACTTTAATAAAGTGAATTCAGACTATCTTTGACCTCCAAAACAAAAAGTTCGTTATCTTTTTTAAAAAGATATGTGTTAACATTTTTGTGAACATTGTTTTCAGACATGTTTTGAAATTAATACTTGTGAAGACTTTGGAGAATAAGATTAAAATTCACCTTAAAGCTAGTAGTTGATAATTCAAGTAAACAAAACTATCACATATTTGTTGATGTAAAGCACAATGTCATGTTCTCCACTTGATTTGAAATGTTCCAACTGGTTTTTAAATAATTGTGTCATATCGTCAGAGTTAACTTCAAGTAAGCTAAAAGTTAACATTTAGGAATGACATAAAATGGAAAGAATCTGTACTAACTTCTTTTTTCTTAATTAAAAAAAAACCTTATTGAGAATTTTATAAATGCATATGTTTTGATCAAATCCATGCCCAGTAACTCTTCTCCAACACCTCCCATATCTCCCCATAACTTTTTTTCTAACAATTTTCTGCGCTCTTTCTAGTTTCTTGGCTAAAAGTCAAAATGTCCTTGGGCCTCTTAGCAACATACTATGTTCCAAAGGCCAAAGATGTCAAAAAGTATTTAAGAGCTCTTATCTAAAACCTAAAAGGAATTTAGGGTTACCTCTTCAGAGGGGGGGAATGTTAGAGTAGCAAGTAACCCCATTAGAAAGGCAGGGGAAAGGAGAGAGAGAGAGAGAGAGAGAGAGAGAGAGAGAGAGAAGGAAAGAAAGAAGGAAAGAAAGGAGAGAAAGGACTAATGACTTTTAATTAAACTTGACAAATGTATTGAAATGTACTCTTGTGACCTGGGCCCCTAATCTTATTTACTGAGAACATTATTTACTATTCCACCCAACGTAGGGAATGAGCATAGGTATGCTTGAGAATTAACACAGCAAAGCACTGAAAGGCAGAACATGCTTCTTTACTGAGGATTGGCATGGATGATTGACATTGAATGCATATGAATTATTCCAGAACTAGGGATGGAAAGGCAAGATTGATAAGATAAGGGTGAATTCAAGTTCTTGTTCCTAATTGAATCTGGAAGTATGGTTTTGAATAAAAATTTGGATGATCCTGATTCAGTCTAGTAGATCTAGGGCACAGTTCCAGAGACATTTAAGAGAACAGGTGTCCTCTGAGTTCATACTCACCCTAAGAAAACTAAAGTTAAAACTAAAACTGTTTTATTCAGGTAATTTTAATGTGGCAAGGCAATCCTGCAGTAACTCTGAAGGTTTTTAAGTGATCGCAATAATATAATAACTTACTTCAGAAAGCATATGTTGCCACAGCTAATATTGAAAAATCTGAGAGTATTTGCACACAGTTGGGTACAAATGCATACATTAATGTTTATTCAATTAAACTTAACATGGTTCCCATGGATAAGACTGTAGATAAAACTAAAATCTATTTAATTCTCTTGTGGATGTGATTAGTTGAACAATATATTGAATAATATCATTGTGTTAAAAATTACAGCAAAGCTCTCTTTTTAATCTTTCCATTTAGACCGTTAACACAATTTGCTAAGATGGTACAGCAAAAAGAAATAATTGATATCTTCATCCTCCAGTGACAATATTGCTGTAAATGTTAACATGTATTTTTAAAAATTTGAAGCAAATGAGATAACTGTGTGCCATGTGCTTACTGTGTAAGAATGAAGTACTGAATCCATGAGCATTTGCAACTCTAGCACTGTGGAGGCAATTACAGCAGCATCTCTTTTACTCAGTGGAGAGTCAACTGTAAAGTTGGTTATTGAGCCTCAAGTTCAGTGAGAGACTCTGCCTCATAAAATATGGTAGAGAAAACTCAAGGAAAATACCTGACTCCAACCTATAACTTACATACATATGCATGCACAAATACCACATAAATAAAAAACACACATAAACACACACACACAATTAGAGTTTGAGAGATGGCTCAGTAGGTAAAATGTTTGCTGTAACAAACGTTAGAATCTAAGTTGGGATCCCCAGAACACATATAAAGACCTGGATATGGTAAACTATAACTGTTAACATCAGTGCTAGGGTGCTAAAACAGGGATCCAAGGTGCCTCTTGACTAGCCAGGGTTGTCAAAACTGAGAGCTCTAAGTCAGGTGAAAAAAATTGTCTAACAATTAAGGTGGAGGGTTCATTAGGAAGGCATCTTGATGTCACACTTTAATTTCTACACATACTCTCATGAATGGTAAAATGGTATACACTTGTTCAAAGGCATACATCACACAGACACAAATGCACACACAAGAAAATAATTCATCATCTTCTGTAGTTGAAAAAACTTTGTCTTATACCATAGAAAATTGCTTTGTC
>NW_008346550.1:1492180-1492969 GCF_000622305.1 Nannospalax galili | reverse complement strand
ATTACAGCCAATTTAGAAAACATTTTAATAAATAATTTTAAATGAAAATCCAGGAGGTTATACATAAAACACAGAAAGCATATATATGGTATATTAAATATCTAACAGTGATAAATACAAGTAAAACATATTAATAGTTTCATTTTCTAAAATTATTTATTTAATAACCACATACTTAGAAGAGGCATTTCATTACAACAGCATTGACATATTCAATTATAATTTTTTCAGCTAAGATGCATCTCTTTCAAAATTGGCTGTAATTTTTTTTAATTTTTATTTATTTATTTTTTTTAAACCACTTCCCAGATAGCACCCTTCAATAGCCTCCCTCCCCCCAATAGAGCCCTTATATTCTGATATCCCTGTTACTGTCTGCTGTGTTGTAGGCACCCCAGCCATTCCCTACTACTTGCCCCTCTGGTGAATCTAGTCAGCCTATACAGAGGTCTCTGTTTTAGGAGGGTCAGCTGTTCCTCGTCTAGCAGCAATCAGTTGTCAATATTCCTTTAGATAAGATTGAGGTCTGCTGTTCATTTTCCCAGTTCTATGCTGGGTTACTATCTGAGAGTCCCTCTGGCCATTCCCTACTACTTGCCCCTCTGGTGAATCTAGTCAGCCTATACAGAGGTCTCTGTTTTAGGAGGGTCAGCTGTTCCTCGTCTAGCAGCAATCAGTTGTCAATATTCCTTTAGATAAGATTGAGGTCTGCTGTTCATTTTCCCAGTTCTATGCTGGGTTACTATCTGAGAGTCCCTCTGGCCACCCTGGTCAACAACTCAAAAGAAA
>NW_008346550.1:1476435-1490925 GCF_000622305.1 Nannospalax galili | reverse complement strand
ACAAACTATCCTTAACTCCAGTTCCAGGGGAATCTGACATCTTCTTCTGACATCCTTGGCATTGCATGACTTGGGTGCACTTACATACATGCAGGTGAAACACTCATATACATAAAATAAATTCAAAAATTTTTAAATATTTATTAGTTTAAGTTCCAGTTTTTTAAAAATATTTTATTTATTAATTTTATTTTATGTGTATGAGTGTATTGCCTGCATGCATGTGAGTGCATCCATGTCATAAAACTCTGCAGAGGACAGAGAGGGCTTCAGATTCCTCTGGAACTGGCATTAAGGATGATTCATAGCTGTTATGTGGGTGCTGAAAATTGAACCATGGTCCTCTGTAAAAGCAGTGAGTGCTCAACAATTGAGCCATCTCTCCAGCCCAGTATTTACACTTTTTGTAAACAAATTTGGAGAGAAAGTTTGTCCTAAATTATAGTGTTTACTCAATAGCTATAACACTTTAATATGAAATTATAGAATTCTTTTTGAGCTAATTCATGGTTTTGATTTCTAAGGTTGTCCCACTAAATTTTTGTCTTCTTGCTCTCTGTTTGACCTGCCCTCACTTTTCTTCAAGGTCTCTTGCTCAGGGCTCTATCAGACAAACCACATAACATTTTATCTGAATTTTTCATTTTATATCTTCAGTAGGGAGGGGGGAAATGGAAAAAATTGCAAAGATACAAACACCCAACACCCGCCACCTAGCTCTGCGCAGCTCAGTCCACCTTTGCAGATTTCTTCTGTGCCCGCCCACTGTCTCTGTTAACTTTCACCCATGCATCTTGTGCCTGCCCTCAGTCTTGCCCCAGGTCAGTAAATGCTCCCTTTCATGTCTACGCAGGTGAGACTCCAGGGCCATTTTTCTCTCCATGCCTGCCGTGTGCTATTGGAGGCTTTTTTCCCTAGATAGCACCCAGAAGCCCCTCTGTCCATGACTAACTCCCTGCAGTCAATTCTCCACAGCAGACCCCGACCTTTGGAGGAACCAGGCCCCTGGGACACACTCCACCCCTTTCCTCTGCTCTTACAATCTTTCCTCCTATCTTCCACTAAAGTCCCTGAGCTTTGGAGGGGGTGACAGATGTAGGGTGTTCTCTCTTGTATCATGGCAAGATAATGACTTTTTGGGCCTCCCCATTATTTGTCTTTAAGTCATGTGCATTGATCTATCTCAGTGGTATTTCTTTTACTATAAAGACAATTAAAAGGAAGTAAACACATCTAAACAAACACAAATGTAAATACAAATGCCTAGAAGATATCTCAGTAGGAGTATTATATTATTTAAACAGTATACTCGTGTCTGCTTGGCCTCTAGACTTTCTCAACACAAGGTGTTGGCCTGGTCTGCAGCACCAGATGTTTGTTGTACCTCTAGGAGCAGGCCTTATCTGATTAGAAATTTGTCAGTTGTATGTAGGCTGGTTGATCCATTATTGTACTCACAGGCATTGCTTGGATGTCTATAGTGTGCAGCACACAGGGTCCATTGTTGAGTAGAATCATAGGGGATCCTTTCTTCCCCAACCATCTGCATAGCACCTTCTGGCAATATAAACATCATCCATCCAGGGGCATGGAGATTTTTGGCTTAGTCTCAGCTCATCTCTTCTCCTCCTCCCATGCTCACATCATGCAGTGTCTTCATTAACATGGCCTTACTGACCTTTTGAGTGTACAACTGACATTAGTGGCAATAGCCTTGGTAAATTTGAGGAACTCTAGGATCTGTTTCTGACCATTAGCTCATAGGGGGACAACCCACCCCTGGACTGTAGATTTTCTTAACAGTTGTATAGTTTGGGAGTCTCTGTCTTCATCTTAACCAACCATAAAACTCCTAAGAATCTTACAGCTATAGCTGGCCTTTGCTTCTACAGGTATCTTTTAAATGGGCTTCACATCTGTAAAACACTTGAAGGAAGGTTAACATTATATATTAAATCATTCATAGACAGGGTCTCACACAGCATGGAAATGTTTTGTCCACTCATATTAACTGTTTTCTCCATAGATCCTTGATAGGTACCATAGAATGTGTACAAGGCATTAATTTGGTTAGCTCTTTGTCGTCTTTAGTTATCTCTTTGGAGTCATTTCACAGTTGGGGGATTTTACATGGGGTCTCTTTGTATTCTTTTATTCTTGATAAATTTACAGGTGTTGGCTCCAATTGCCTGACCCTGCATTGACTAAGGATGCAGGGGGTTTCTGCTGTCCCAGCTGCACTTGGTTCCGTGAGTCAGGCAGACCCTGGGTCTGCCTCCTGACTGTAGCCAGATCTGTCATCTCCCCATTGTTGATACCTGTTTGCTGGGGGAGAACTTGGTGGGAAAAACTGCTCCACCCCTATTATACCCTTAATCAGAAGAGAAATGCATCTTATTTAACCCTTGTGGATTCTTAACCAGCCCTGGGACAGTTTTTGACCTTGGAATGTCCTTTGTAAACTCTTGTTCTGTTTTAAAAGCCTTCCAGAAATGCCTTAGTACCAAATTTGTTTTACTATCAATTTTTTCTCTGGGAAACATTTGCCACATTTGTCTTTGAGTAACCCAAGTGGACCATTTCTTCAGTCTGCTCTTTTTTATATCTCTTATAGGGTGTTCTGTTATTCTATAGAAATGTTTTACATGCTGGTCAGAATCATTTATATTTGCCAAAGCCTCTCTCACTTTACAAAGATCCTGTCCCATTAAAGGACTTAGTAAAACCATTAAAGCCCCATACCATTCTCGAGGTCCCAGTTGAATTAAACTTTCCTTCATATCTCTGGTGAACATAATCTTATCTTGCCTTGTGAACTGAACATCATATATTGTTTTTCTCATACCTAGTTCTCTCAGCAATGCCTGTCCCTCCTTTATAGTCCTCCATCCCCTGCTAATCATGTTATTCTCCCTTGCTGACAACTATGTATCTTTAATGCCTTCAACTAACCACCGTATTAAGGACTGCTCACTCCTGAACTGGCCTAGGTTAAACAGCCTATATTGCAAGGATGTGGATGGATGGTTATATAACTCAGTTGTGAAGCTTCTGAAGAACTTGGACTGACATCATTTGTTCCAATGTCCCATATTCTCACAAGCCACATGGCTAGGGGATCTTTGATTACTTGTAAATTTTTCCTAGTTTTAACAGTTCCAGCATGGAGTATTTCCTAGCTACAGCACTGTTAGCTTTTTTTTTTCCCTTTTGTATCAATGGTTGAATCTGAGGAGCAACTTTAGCTACTTTTATTTTCAGGTCATCTTCTTTTTTACTATTATCTGTCTATTATCCATCCTTTCCTTTGAGAACTTGAAATTTACACAAGTTAAACTGCTCCCCCCTTTTTTCCTCTCTCTCTCTCTCTCTCTCTCTCTCTCTCAAGCTCTAAAATTGGATCTGTCAAGATCTCCCTAGCCTTTTAAGCTTCCCCTGGGAAGCTTATTATTATGCAGAGTGGCCATGCCCTGTCTCTGAGAGCTCCATTTGTCTCCAGAGCCAGTTAAAGATCTTCTAGCCTCTGAACAATCTTTAACAAATCTTTGCATACCTGCAACATATCCCCAGATTTACAACACAGCTGTGGCCCAGGCTTCTGCATGGCTGGCCCCTTTTTACTTACATATTTTATAATCCATTGTTAAAAACAACATCAGTACTGCCATCAGCTCTCTAGCTTTTTCCAAATTTCTCTGATTTGTCATTTTTAGCACCTTCATCCTGCTGACTTCTGCCAGCGAAGTTTGTCCCACTAAATTTTCACCTTCCAGCTCTGTTTGACCCACCATCACTTTTTTTCAGGGTCTTTAGCTAAGGGCACTATTGGACAAACCACATAACATTTTTATCTGATTTTTTTTATGTCTTGGGTAGAGAGGGGGGAAATGGGAAAACTTACAAAGAAATGGAAATCCAACACCTGGCACCCAGGTTTGTGTGGCTCGGCCTGCTTTTCCAGATCTCTTCCACTCCTGCCCACACTCTCTGTTAACTTTTTCCCATGCATCTTGGGCCCACAGGCTTGCCCCAGGTCAGTAAATGCCTCCTTTCACTTCCACGCTGATGAGATGCTAGGGCCTTCGTTCTCTCCATGCTGTTCGAGGCTTCCATTCCAAGATGGCACCTAGAAACTTCTCCCTCCATGGCTAACTCTCCTCAGTTAATTCTCTGCAGCAGTCTCCACCCCTTGGAAGAACCTGGGCCCTGGGACACAGAGGTTAAAAATTATATAGATACTATCAATGAACCAAGCCTTGTTTTATCAATCCATTTAGAACTTGATACTTTCATATATGTCACAACACAAGTTGGACATCTGAAAATTTCTTGCCTAATACTTCACCAAGATCACTTCATCGCCATCTGCACAAAGTTCAGTGAGTCACTCTTTTCTGCAGAGTTGATGATGGTATAAACAAATTCTGTTTTACACTATATAGATGTGACTTGAAGATTTAATAGTCTTAAAGTAATTTTTTTGTAAACTATATCTATATCATTTTTTAAGTAGGTGGTAGTTTTATTCTAACTCATTCTTGACTGGGCAACAGTTTCTATGTGATCCTGTCATTCAATTATATTACCAATATGAAAGGAAGATAAACTAAGAGTCATTGCACAAGCACTGTATAAAGATCCATTTGAGATTCATTTTCTTGTATTTTCTCCCTAAAAAAATGTGAAATTATTTTCTGAGTTTAAGCCACATGTTAAATGTAAAACATTTTAATTAACAGAAATAAAAAGCTATGTTTGATGAAGTGTCACACTCCTTTAATCATAGTATTTGGGAAGTGGTGGTAATTAAATCGCTAAGAGTGTGAGGCCAGCCTGGTTTAGAGAGTCCCTAGCCATCCAGTGTTACAAATAGAGACCCTGTCTCAAAACCAAAAGAAAACAAAGAGCTAGTGACTGCTTATTTGAGGACAAATAATATGTAAGGCAGTAAAATTGGAGGCTGCTTGTTTTCATCTATTTTCTGTTACTGGTAACACGTATCACAGAGAGGGTAAATAATAAAAGAGGTTGATTTTACTCAGCAGCTTTGGTTCATGTGAGTGGCAACACTGGGTATGAAGTTCTTGCTTGCAGAGTCCTGGGACTACAGAAGAAATGACATGGTGAGAGATCTCACCAAACTGGCTTTTGTGGCAGACCTACTTTCAAGACAGCCTATTATTGCATTGTTGTATGATTAATACAGATTCAAACATTTCCTCCTAAGTCAAAGAAAGAGGATTGATTTTCAATTTATTTTTATTGAATTTTTGTGGATTTCATACAGAATATCTCAAACAATCTTAATCGTCTTTATAACCCCATCCCCACAGGCACACTCCCATATCCCCTCACTGGAACCCATATACTCTATCATCCCAGTTAAGGCCCAGTGTGTCAAGTCAGTGTCCCCGGCTTTCCTCATTTCAAGTCCATCCACTGAGGTCTAGTCAATTTGTCTAGAGTCCCTTGTTTTAGAATGATCAGTTCTTCCTCACCTATCAGTAACAATTTGCCAATATTACTTCAGCTAAGATTAGGGTATGCTGTTCATTTCCCCAGCTCTATGCTGGGTTTTTGTCTGACTGAATTTGTATGGGACTTGTGTATGCTAACACCATTGTCATAGAAACATATGAGCAGATTCCTAGGAGCTTGTAGGAATCTGTTTGACATATCGTCATTCACCTACTCCCTGGCTTTTACAATCTTTCTGCTCCCTCTTCTGAGATGGTCCCTGATCCCTGGGTGGGTGAGGATTAATATAGGTGTCTTGTGCAAGGGCAAGCATTCTGCCAACTTTTAATCTCTATGTTTTGGTGACCTTTTGTGTTCCCGGGCCTCTTTCCATGAGGAAATTTCATTAACGAGAATTGAGAAATTCATTACTGTCCTCTTCATTATCCCTGTTCTATGTTTCATGTGCCTTAGGTGTAGAGGTTGAATTGTAGATGAGTCACATAGGCATGGATAATTCATAGAAAATGTCTATGTGTCATCAGTTGTGGTACTTGGTAATAGTCTCTGACTGGTATAAAATAAGCTTCCTTGGTGAGTGGTGACTATTTGTCTGTAAATATAAGGATACATATTTTGTACATAATAAGAAACTTCATTAGTCTAGGGGTATGACAGTCTTCAGGTTTTCTCTAAGATCTATGATCACTCCAGCTATGTGTATCTGGTTATGATTACAGTACCACACTTGAGTTTCCTCCCACTGAGTGGACTTTTAGTCCAATTAGGTAGCTGTTGATTGGCCTATAAAATTCACAAGAACCTTGCAACACTCAGGATTCCCATGCCTAGATTAAATAGCAATGAAAAGTTACTGGAGAACACATACTCTTCTGTTATCTTCCTTTGAGTTATCCAGGAAGGTCCAGTGAGGCAGCCTTAGTCAGGCAGTATCCAGATTGACATGGGTTCTTCATCTATGCTCCTGTAAACAGCCCCATTAGGAGTCACAATCCTAAAAAAACAACAGCAACAACAGTGAAGCCACTTCTATGGACAAACGGAACACTTGTGCAGACTGCTTCCAGATGATGCCACTGTCTCTCTTGGGCCTCTCTCTACTCACCTGGCATTTCAGATGTGAATTGGTAGCACACAGCTGTGGGAGCCAAATATTACTACTGTGTGCCTTTCTAAATGCACAAGTTTTTGCTTTTGTTTTCTAGAGAATGCCAACTAGAACACTAGGTGGAAAGGAGCTTCTCCTCATGTGACTGTACTTACCCATACTCATCCTACTGAGTTATAGATTTCTTTATTCCTGCACTGTCACTGGTCAGTGACCACAATTCAAGTCTGAAGGGCTTGGGGACCCTGAGGTATAGGTGCAGAAGAAATCAGGATGCAGGGGATGCAGAGGCGTGTGAACCAATACATGCTTTATTCTAAGAATCAACCTTATTTATAGTACAACAATAGTACAATATCTTCAGGTTCCCAGGGCTCAGCCCTGTTTGGGATCTTATATATCTTTGTAGCTTTATCATGTACCTTTAATCAGGTACAAGGAACAGTTGGTCTTATGATAACAATAATTGCAGAAGAACATCCAAGTTCCCAGGGAACTGAAGTTTCCCAGTCCAGGTCTGAGTTTATTTCAGGTCAGAACTTATTCTGAATTTACTTTAGATCAGAGCTCGGGTCTTCACACTGTACCTGAAATGAGCACAAGTCAGGGTGAATTGTTGTCAATCTGATGTCTACTAATGATGTTAAAGAATACCGTCTTAAATAGTAGCTGTTTATAATGAACATGTTTCCATAGTTCAGGGACTATTTGATGCCCTCCTCTGTTGTTAACCATTCACATACATTTGGACTCATTTGTCTATTATTTCCCTTTTTCTTATGTGCAGGCAGGAGAGCTTTAAAGACTAGAGAAACTATTTTAATGTATATGCCTGAAAAGTGTTCACTTGTATTTGTAATATTTTTAAATGATATAAGATGAAGTTTATGAACATTAACCATGATAGTGTTTTTTATATATTGACAAAATAGCTCCCCTTGTCATCTAACATCATCAAAATATGCTATAATTATATTAAAAGAGTCAAAGGTGATTGATGTAACACGGAAGCAGACATTCCCAGACAGCAGGAAGTCACTCATATGAACTTACCTCAATGGTAATAGAATACACAAGACACATGCAGGCTCAAGTCAAACAAAAGACAAACCTAGCAGAGAAGTGAGGAATTGGGTAAGAAGGACCAACCTTAGCTGAAGAACTATTGACAACTGATAACTGGATAGGTTGACCAGTTTCCAGTGGATGAATGCACAAAAGGGCATTTGGAACACAAAATTTTTTCCACAGGCCTTAATATATAAGACAGATTACATGAAATCCAGTGGGGGAGGATAAGAATGATTCAGATGGGGGGGGGAGTTATAATTATGGTAAAAATACATAATAAGAAATCCATAAAAATTCAATGAAAATTTAGAAACATGAAAAAATTACATATACATTAAATGTGTATGCTGCTTTAAAAAAGAATAGAAATCTTACCAAAGCTCAGTACCAAATACATATTGAAAATTATCAAAGCTATGTCCAGCATGTGTAATTTCAGGCTGAAGTACACAGCTCCTAAGACTAATATGTTATTTAAAATTTTCTCAAACTCATTCTATGTCAAGAGACTGGTTTGAGCTAACATAGCCATGTTTGTAAACATGGTTACTCTCTACTTACAAAAATAATGGTGGTATGTTTTGCCAATAAAAAATTACTGAGACATGATGCTAGAACATTATGAGAAAGGTTAGGTTTACATCCATGCACACATGCACATACACATGTAGCTACACACAAAAATGAGTGCATGCATAAAGTTGCGTTGAATGAAAAGAACAATATCCATTTGCATAGTTAAAATTTCCTAAAATTCCATTTATATTTAATTTATTTTGAAATAAGATTTGCTTTATTGTACTCAGAAGATGTGTACATATATTTTTTTAATGTATCTTTAAAATGATAAATATTGGCTATGGGAGAGAGGCTTGAGCCTAGGGTGAAAGTCTTAATGACAGCCATACAGCAGGCCCTAGGCAATGGTCTGACTGCTGGAGCCACAAGGAACGCCTTGTGACATTTGCTCCCATTGGCAGATGATGAGACTGATGCCTAGAGCTTGCCACTCCCTAATCTCCACCCTTGGAATCCAAAATTGCAACAATTAGATATTGCAACAATCAGGGTCACATGGCTTCCAGGAATCCAGGTTCTGTAATCTGAAACCCAGTATGCTAATGAGGCATCCTACCTGCTGTTCTGTGACAGGACATTAAGTCTGTTATGCTAATAGGATGCTAAGTTTGTTATGTTAATAAGGTATCCTACTTGCTGTACTGTGATAGGATGCTAAACCAGTTATGCTAATGACGTATCCTACTTGCTGTGCTGTGATTGGACCACTACCCCTATATACGCTTGTGCCTTCCTGCAATAAAGCAAACCTGTGTCACTGAACCTGGTCTCCTGTGTCTGAATGTGGCTCCACTGACACAGTCTCCTCACCATCCCTGGGGTCTGGGACCAGGCAGAAGCGGCGACAACAGAAGGTAGCACAGGGCAAGCAGAAGAGCGGCCTCAGCCCAGAGCAGGCAGAAGAGTGTTCTCAGCCCAGGGTGAGAGGAGGAGCAGCCTCGAAGGCTGTGAGAACAAAGGAGCAGCACCCACAAGAACAGAGGACCACAATTAGCAATCTATGAAAGTAAAGAAAGTATTTACCAGTCATGGTATCAATAATTTGTATGTTGCTAAATCATTCTTTATTGGGATTTTTCCTCAAATTGGCAAACATACAAAAGAGTCAATGCTGTAATGCTTTCCTTTAAAATGAAAGTCCTGATCTGAGGTTACACGTGCTAGTCACTTAGTGATACATTATTTCATGCTTGAAGCAAAATAATAAGAAATGTTTAAGTTTTCAAAGAATATTTTATATTGATTAGCCAAAACTTCATGAGTTTATTATAAAAGAAAATGTTCATTTCTAAAAATAAGATGTATTACTTTTAATAGTTTAGCATTATTTTACTAATTTTGTATATAGGAATACCTAAAAATGCCCTGTGAACTTAAATCAGTTTTTTGAATATTTATAGCATTAACTAGCAGACGTATTAAGAGTAAGTAAAGAACATAGAAGAATGACTTAGCTATAAAGTGATCTTTAAGCATACTTATTAATTACTAGAAAACATTTATGTTGAACCTTCATCTTTTAAATTAAAGTTTCTCTAAGTGGCATCTTAATCCATTGTGATATTTTAATGCCTGTCTATAACACTGAGAATTATACTAAATGGATGCATATAAACCTGTCCATTCCTGCTGTGTTATAATAAAGTAGCATCTATTTTTTTGACTCTTTACTTATCCAGATTGACTGGCATGAAGAATACAGTGATACAGTTGGGGCAGCAACTTCCAGTAGCATCTAATTTCCAAGGCCCTTCATCTTTCTACATAAATAAAATGACCTTAAAGCATTAAATTACTGCTTTGAGACTACTTCTTGTTAGCACATGAATATTCTGTGTGCATACATTTAATATTCAAAACTTTCTGATAAATTTGACAAGATTAATTGCTATTTTAAAAAATTGTTTTGACAATATCTGTGCTTTTTACTATATAATACCGTATTGCACTTTTTAATGAAAAGTAGCCTGACACTTAGCATACATTTCAGCCAGGTCTGGACCCAAACTCCAGAGACCCTATTCTTTCATATTTCTCAAGAACTGTGCTCTAGAACAAGAGCCCATGCTTTGTTTTATTGTAACAGTTTATGCAGCATGAAATGGGGAAGTAAAAGTTGGATACTTATCAGATAATTTTGCTTTTTCTGAATTCTAACCTTAGCCAACATACACACAGAATCATAATTTGATGTTATCAATTTCTCTCATTGTTTGTAGTTATGTAAGCAATGTTTTCAGCTTTTGATATATAAAAAACAAGTGACACATTCATACACCATGTTAACTGGAAGATAGGGAAGAGTCATGAGAGATTTAGTTCATATGCACAGATCACCAGAGGAGCAAAAAGCTCAGTGAATTTGTCTATGTTATAAAAAGTTAAGATGTGATTTAACTTTATCATTACAAGGTTAGATAAAAGTAATGTTTCCAGTTTATGACCACATTGTAAATGATATTTCCACAAACACCACATTTTTTATACAGTGCATTGTGATCAGATTCACACTCTACTACCTTTTTTCACCCCCATCCTACTCCCACTGATCTTTTTCTTCTTCACATCTATTCTGTCTTCTAACCTGATTGTCCCTTTTCCTTTCTTTCTCTACTTTCTATCTTTATCTTTCTTTCTTTCTTTTCCTTCCTTTCCTTCTTACTTTTATTCTCTTTTTGGCCTTTCATTTAATTTTTATTTATTAATTTTAATTTATGTGTAGGAGTGTTATGCCTACATGTGTGTAAATGCACCTGTGTGCTGCAATACATATGGAGGATAGAAGAGGGAATCAGATCTCTTGGAACTGAAGTTAAGGATGGTTGTTAGCCACCATCTGGGTTCTGGATTTTGAAACTGGGGCCTCTGCAAAAGCAGCAAGTGCTCTAAACCACTGAACCATCTCTCCAGTTCCTTTTTTTTTCTTTCTTCAATTTGTTTTTCATTACTGCATGGAAGTACTTGTAACTACTGTGTATTTATAATTGCAATGACAATGTCATATAGAGGAGAAAACACCCCATCATACTCTCCCTATCATTCACTTCACACAATCCTTCCATATTCTCTTTTCTAATATTCCCAGGAATTCAGAGGGGTTAATGTAGAAGAAGTTTCCTTTGGGGAAACACTCAATAATCACTTATATATGGCACTTAACTAGTTAGGTACTCCTACTTTGGCCATTGCCCATTGTCAAGGACACTTCATTGCCCAAAGCTGATAGCTTCACTAGTATAAGGATGAAATTTTAAATATTTAAAAGGCAGTTTAACTACAAGTCCACTTGGTAAAATATCAGAAGTATATTCCTCAATAGGGTCTGTGACCTCCCTATCCACATGATTTTAGTCAGTTTTACAGTACCATGCATGTATTCTCTCATGTGAAGGGAATTTCAAATTCAGTCCAGAAGTGCTTAGTTATCCACTTAATGCAAATGGCTGAGCAAAATGTTTAAAATATTTTCAACATTCTTAGTCATTAGGGAAATGCAAAATAATCTGAATCTGCTAGAATATCTAAGATTAGAAATCGATAACAAGTGCTGCAGTGGATGTGGGGAAAGATATACATTTATTTACTGCTGGATGGAGTTCGAATTGGTGTAGTCACTATGGCGATCAATATGTTGATAAAATAAAATGCTAGAAATAGGTCTAAAACCTGATGCAGCTATACTCTCTTTGACATGTACCCAAAGGTATATATATTCTACTACAGAGATATTTGTTTATATGTGTTCATTGATGCTCTATTCACAATAGCCAGGAAATAGAAATAGCAATGATGTTCATTAACTGACTAATGGATAATGACAAGGTAATAAGTTTGCACATATTCATCTGCTAAGAAAAAATGAAATTCATAGTATATGAACAGAGCTGGAAATAATCCTGAGTAAGGTAACCCAGACCCCAAAGGCCAAACATTGCATGTTCTCTGTCATATAATGATGCCATCTTTGAAACTTTAAATATGTGTGTTTCATTTGGAATATTCATGCAGGTCAGGAAACAAGCAAAAAGCCATGAAGGTGTTTTCCCATGTAGGGGAAATAATTCAGCAAAATATATGTAGAAAGGAAATCATAGAATAAGAGGGGTTCAAATGAAGGGAGAACAGGATAAAAGAAGAATTATGGGAAGGATTAACTGAAAATAAAGGGTATTGAAAAAGTCCCTTGGCTTCATAAAATATGTACATATGTGTATAAAAAAGGTTTTAAATGATGTTCTCCTATGACAAGCAACAGTACTAATACTAGAAACCACAACACACACACACACACACAAACACAAAGAAGTGCCATGAATGGGTTATATGATATTGTCATTACTCTTTTTTGCTCCAGGACTTGCTGGTAAGATCCTATGGCTGAAGACACTCCACAGTTATTTCCTAGAACTTGGAGAAATTTATCAATTACTGACCTAGATCCTTGATGCCTACTGGCTTGGTTTCATAATACTAGAAATTTCTAGGCATGCTAACATGGGGGAAAATAATCATTACTCTGACCCAGCTGTGAACTCTGCAAGCTACCTGACATGGAAAGACCTATCCTCTGGTGCCATAGTGGCACAAATGTTATAGGAGTAACTGAATGCTTTCTATCTGTATTTCAGGCCCACTCCATAAAATGAAATTCATACCTGGCCCGGTTATCTGGATGAAGAACCTGTGGCTAGGTAGGTCATAGACCTTACAGGGAGATCCTACTGCTATTATTCTGCTAAATATAAGTAGCATTAAATTATTACCTATTTTATTGCTATACCAATAGATTAGTGAATCTTCCAATCCTAATCAGAGAAGGTTCTTTTTGCAATATATGATGATTAAACAGAGAACTACAATTGGTCAAATTGTAGAGAATAAGAGACTTCTATGTCCTCAGCTCTAAATGAGACTTTTATATCACACCCTGTGACAAGAAAAAATTGTAAAGAGGGATTAGAAAGATTGTAAGGATCATAGGTAAAGCATGACTATAAAGAACTGGTCTTTTCTGAACACAATGGTCATGGGCATATATCAACTCACAACAGTTGTGAGATTATTCATTATTTCTGAGACTTGGGCAAGCTAATGTCAGACAAAATCGAAGCAGAAGCAAAATGAGGACTTGAAGCCCCCACCCACCTGCCGCTGAAGAGATATTTGCAATTAATTGCTGTTGGGAGAGGGATGGTCAGTTTTTTCAAAATGTATGATCTCTGATATATCCATCATTCCCATGTGATGGTCCCACCTTCAAGGTATTTGGGCAGCACTAATTGGACTAGATGGGTTTAAAATAAATACAGAACAGTAAATTAGGTGGGTAGCAATGTGCAAGTGAATGAGGGAAGAGTTGCAGCAGGAATATGAAATCCTAAACTATAATTTAGGATATTTTTAAAGTATTTATCCAGGCTCTGTGATGCATGCCTTTATTCCCACTCAGGAGGCAGAGACAGATAGATCTCTGTGAGATCAAGACTAGTCTGGTTCAGGGCAGCTGGATCTAAAGGGAAGCTCTGTCTCGAAAAAGACCAAACTTGACTCAACAGTTCTTAACATGTAAGACGGAATATATAAAATCCAGTGGTGGGGAGGGGGTTAAGGGGATTGTGGATGGGTGAGGGGGCCTAAGTATGATTAAGATGTAATGTATGAAATTCACAAAAAAGTCAACAAATTTACAGTGAAAACAAAACAAAACAAGACACAACTGTGCAAACTCTAAGGGATAATTTTTTATAAGAATGGAATAGTGATTTCAATTAAAGATCAATGCTGTTCATGGAATAAACATTGAAGAATTATGCTGAAAATCAGGGAGATGGCTCAACAAGTAAAGGTACCTGCAGCCAATCCCAAGGGCATAAGTTCTATCCCTGGGACTCTCTGGTCACTGTTCTTGCCTTCTACCTTGTTTGCATCTAGATTTCTTGTTCCTTGGTACATCACTTTCACATCTCTGTAGAAGAATTTATTTCACAGATGAACATTACCCACTTCTATACATTATCTGGAGGGATTCAAACTCAGCTCTTCATGTTTATGCAGAAGTGTTTATATGCTGAGCAATTTCCCAGCATTGAAAATTCAATTGACATATAGCATTTATAATATGAAAAATGTGTTTTTTAAACTATTTAATTACTTTTGACAATATCTTATGTCATTATTAAAAAATGTATTTCTCATGCAGTATTATAATGCTAATAAAATTGAAAACATCTGTATTGAAAACATATTATGCCTAA
>NW_008346550.1:1437462-1476275 GCF_000622305.1 Nannospalax galili | reverse complement strand
GTAGTGTTCCCTCCTCTGAATGCCTAGAAGTTAACAAGAAGCAGCTAGAAGCAAAACTACCACAGCAAACGAAGCATCATTAGAACAAAGAATGTTCACACCATCCTTGAAGAAATGTCCCATTGTATAATCTGTGGGATACATTAAAATATTCTTTTTATGTAAAATATACAAAGAAATGAAGGCAGGCAGGTAGATAATACCATCAATGATTTCATGATTCAGGAATCTAGCTAAGGAGCAATCATGTCTTTCAAAGCACATGAAGATGCAAACAAAAAATTGAAAGGAGGGGCTGGAGAGATGGCTCAGCAGTTAAGAGCACTGACTGCTCTTGCAGAGGAGCTGGGTTCGATTCCAGCACCCACAAGGTAGCTAACAACCATCCATAACTCAGCTTCACAGGATGCGACCCTCTCTTCTGACCTCCATGATCATTGCACGACATGGGTACACCTACCTAAATGCAGGCAATACACTCATACACATAAAATAAAAATAATAAAATAAAATTCAAAAAATATATTAAATATATAAATATGTGCAGATTATATGCAGGTATTCATGAGATGGAGAAATTGTTTTGGTATGGGATGATGTCAAAGAGATCTTAACATAGGATTAAGTTGGATGACAGCATTTGTTTTAAAAACTGTATTAGTTAATTCATGTTCCAGAAGAAAGGGATATTGTGATTTAAAAGGAGGAGATAACAAGTTTGACCCAAATTTGACATACATTGCTACTACCAAGAGAATAATGAGCAGCTTTAAACTATTTTAAGTATTCTAAAATATGGCATGAAATGTGGGTAATTTTTTTGACTATCAACATGCTCATTAGCCTAAGTAAAATACAATCATATTAATTTTCTGTAATTGCGAGAGACACTTTCTGTTTTGTATTTCTAATAATGTAAAATAAGTCCATTTTAATAAAAATATTTCCTTTTGAATTTTACAAAGGTTAAGCAATTCTGCAGTGTAAGTTTAATTTTTCAATGTCATTTTCGTAGTTTTCTACATGGACTCCTCAAAAGTTTGTAAATATGTTGGCTTACTTCTTTCTCATTTTTAAAATTTCTTGGTGGCTGAAGAAAAAGTGATTTTTAAACTTTAAAGTGCTCTGTCAACAACAAAGTTAGCATTTTAACTGTTACCATTTTGCACTTTCCCTCTCCACAACAGTGAAGAGGCCAAGTCACCTGAGATCTGAGCCTTAACACTCTTACAAGGTTACATACTAATACTGGACAAATATAGTGTTTTCCAAAGGGGCCTATTTCATTCAGACTGTAACTTACTGTCAAGGTCCCAGAAGGTCATTATTCCTTTCAAGTCAGTCTAAGTGACATGTGCCTCAAGCAACCCAGAGGCTCAGCTGATTGTTCTAGGTTTATTATTAGAACAGAAGTTCGTTCCTTAACTTTTAACTTTGTGGGAGTAGTGAGAAATAGATGCATTTTGGGAAGAACTTATAAGAAATATTAAGCACATTTATTTAACTGAAGTACAAATGAGTTTAAGGTTATAAATAACAAGTAACTGTAAAGTAATTTTGTGCTAAAATACTTCATTGGAAGGTTGATACAGTCATCTAGGGGAGTGCAGATTCAATGTCTGTTGACTGGACTTCATTTTAATTTTTTGAAACACTGTTCATCATCGATTAAAAAATGAAAATAAAAAACAGCCTGGTGTTGTGGCTCACATCAATAATACTATCAACCTTAAAGCAGAGGCAGAAGCAACAGTAAATGCAAGGTCACTCCTCTACATAGCAACACAGTGTTTCAAAAAATCAAAAGAAAAAAAAAAACCCACAAGAAGAGAATCTACAGCTGTCATAGCTTCATTTGTCACTGTGACAAAACCCTCAGTCACCTGGGAAATGGAACCTCAAGTGAGAAAGTTCTGAGATTGATTGACATGTGTCCATGTCTGTGAGGCATTTCCTTGATTGCCGGCTGATGGAGGAGGGCTAGTTTGTGAGTGGTGTTACCCCTGGGCAGGTGGGCCTGGGCTGTGAAAGAAAGCTAGCTGAGTAAGCCAGGGACAGTAAGTCTGAAAACAGTGTTCCTTTGTGGTTTCTTTTTCAAGTTCCTGCTTTCTATCCTGTGTTGGCTTCCATCCAAGATGAACTCTGACCTGTAAGATGAAATAAAACCTGCCTTCCAAGGTGCTTTTGGTTATGGTGTTTATCACAGAAACAGAAAGCAAAGTAGGACATTGCCTGCTTCACCATCTACCCCATCACTTGCTGGTATCACTGCTGTTTTTGTGATTGTTACAAGCTTGGGGTCAAGAACAAAGTAAAGCCTTCATTTCATTTAAATTACTATAATTATGTTTTAGTTCTTTGGGTGTTCTGCAGAGGGTAAACAGATGGAAGGAATGTGATGCTTTAATTGGAGGAGAAACATGAGGCAACTAAATCATTCACAAAATATTTTACATGATCTAACCACTGAGTCTACACAGTGTCCATGATTCTTTAATATTTAAAATAATTTCAAATGAACACTTTTGCAATTGATAAATCAAAAAAAAATATCCAAACTCTAATACAGAACAGGTTGTTAGGAGGCCCAAGGACGTTTTGACTTTTTGCCAAGAAAGAAACTGGCTACTTTTCTTTGGAGTCTTAGAACTTTCTGAAGGGGGCTTCCAAAAACATCTATTTGGTTCTTCCTCATTTTCCTTTTAACCACCAAGGCTGAACTGGCGAGTGATGAGCTCAGAATTTATTTACGGATGCTTTGATAGCTGTTGGATCAACTAGCATTTTTTTTAATTATTTATTTTTTAATAGAATAAATAAGTATTTATTGTTATTATTATTGTCCTCAAGGGGCATTTTGCTACACTAACATCCCCCCCTCTGAAGAGGTAACCATAAAATCTTTTAGGGATTAGATAAGAGCTCTCAAATACTTTTGACATTTTTGGTGTTTGGAACAGAGTATGTTGCTATGAGGCTCAAGAACATTTTGACATTAGCCAAGAAACTGTCTACTTTGCTTTGACGCTTTTTACCTTAACTGCCTAGCCAATTCTTGCCTCCAATTATTATCACACCATCCTGTAAAGAGGTTACCTAAATTGCTAATAGGGAATTAGGATACAGACCACTCTGGCTTCTTCCATGCTAAGCAGGGATGCAGGGTGAGCAATTTGGGTACCCCTTCAGTGGGTCTATCTAAAAGACTCCCATATTGCATAACTCTTAACTGTAGGGAGAAAAGAAAGTCTTTGACTGATGCCTAGGAGATATGAAGGAGATATAAAGGCAAGAGTAGTTAGCATTACGGGTTCTAGATAGGGAAGCAGAAAAAAGTCAGAACAGGGAAAATTTCAAATGTTCATATCAGAGTCCACTGGAATTTTGTGAGGAGAGCTTCCAAAAGCATCCTTCTATTGTGTTCCTCCTCGTTCTTCTTTTGTCTACCAAGGCTACAATCAAGAGTGATGATCTTAGGATATGTTTTGGATGCTTAACAGTCATACTTCGAGTCCTATACTAATCTGGTCAGAGAGAGTTAAAGGACAGTTTTTGCTCCTTGCCCTCCAAGGTCGACTAAATTCCAGAGGATTATGGCTCATCTCTCAAAATGTCCTGTAATTGTGGTGAGTCACCTGTCTTCTTGTTCAAGGAGTTCTTGGAGACCCCACCAGATGAACCTGAACCAGTGTCCATTCTGCAAAGAGGAGGATCAAGACAGAGGAACCATTTCCTCCAATCTTACAAGTGAAGGCAGCCACAGTCAAGTAGGACCTTTGACTTATCTTCACATAGATGGAACTGGTAAAAGAAAGGAGCCAGGGGCTCCTTCCAAGTCCGTGTGAATTCTGAGGAACAGATGGTCAAATGACCTTGAGAGTAAAAATAAATTGGTTTATTTAGGACAACTGTATGGTCTTAAACACCTAAAGGGAAAGTATAACAAAAGATTAAAGTGATCAGTATATTTCTCTATGGGTTCAGTGTACTTCTTGATGAAGTGATTACACTTCCCAGACATTAGACTTATGTCCACATAAAATGTTATTTAGAAAATTTTTTCTCATTGATGATTTTGTTTCTAATCAGAAAGTGCTGCTCAGATGTAAGACTTAAAGTATTGGTCTGCAATACTGTAGTGCCCACCTGTAGCTAAGGGTGACAACCCACTATTTTTCTAAAATTATGGCCAAATTTGTGTTCTCCCGATATCTACAAGCCTTTGAGGGCACTGACACTGATTCTTGCCACTTCAACAGCTATTTATATTTTGATGACTTCTAGACAGGGAAAGAAAATAAATTTAGTCATCAGTTTAGAACAATAGTGGGTTGTCTCTCTTAGCTCCAGGTGGGCACTACAGTATTGTAGACCAAGATTTGAAATCGTACACCTGATTATCATTTTCTTGTTAAAAACAAAATCATTAATGATAAATCATTGTTTAAATAACATTTTATATGAACTTAATTTATATCTTGGAAATACAATCCTTTGGACTTTTAAAGAGATATACTGATTAATTTTTCATTATTCCTTCCTTTTCAGTATTTACGACCGTACATTTGACCCAAATTAGCCAATTTCCTTTTACTCTTAAGGTCATTTGAGGTTCTGGTTCTCAGGTGTCACATGGGCTTATGAGGAGTCCCTGGCTCCTTAGGCCTTCCTTTTACCAGTTCCATATATTTGAGGATAAGTCAAAGGTCCTGCTCATCTGGGGCTGGCTTCACTTGGAAGTAGTGAGGAAATGGTATGCTCTGTGTTTGACCCTCCTCTTTGCAGACTGGACACTGGTTTGCTTCCTTCTGGTGGGATCTCCATGGCCTCCCTAAACAAGAGAACAGGTGACTCACCACAGTTACAGGACATTTCAAGAGATGTCCTCTAGTTCCCTGGACCTTAGTCCACCTTGTTGTGTAAGGAACAAAAACTTGTCTCTTTAAGTCCCTCTGACCAGATTGGTATAGGCCTCAAAGTATGGCTATTAAAAACCCAAGAAGGTTAATTACACCAGTTTGGTACTTTTAATTAACAGTATTATGTAGCCAGAAAAGTCAAAAGTATTTAAAAACTCTTGTCTAATCCTTAAATTTTAAACATTACCACTTCAAGGACAGAGGGTAACATTAGAGCAACATAGCCCCTGAAACCACCTGGTAGGCATATACCTTCAGTCTTAGTAAGTGCATAACTATAAAACAGCTAAAATGGGATTCTCACCATGGAGACATGAACATACTAGTCCATGTTCTCCCCCAGGTTTATCTCTACAGAAAAGAGAAAGGACAGAAACACTTCACTTTAACCCTGGTCTCTCAAGGGCCAAGAGAAGTCCTGCCACCATTCTTGTAGAAACAGACATTGCAGCCTCTGATGCCTTGGGTGCCACCACCCTAGCCATGAGTAACAAAAATTTTAGACTTCTAAACAGTCAGATAGACAAAGACATCAGACGTCTACAGGACTCAGTCAGGCAGTTGGTGAGACGGGTTAGCTCCCTAGCTAACATGGCGACTCATACATGGCCTTAGGTGAGGTTTGCTGTTTTAATGCCAATAATTCAGGAATAATTCAGTTTTATTGGACCTCTGATAATATTCCTCTTAGCCTGTATGGTGGGTCCATGCCTCCAAAATTGTCTAACTGGATAGATCAAGATGCATCCAAATGCCATCAAATTAGGGTTCTAAGTACCCAATATGAGCCTTGAAATCAAGTTAAAGATTTGATTTATGTTCCAGAGCCAGTGGGGAATATACTACCCAAAGCTCCTTCATTTTGTGTAAGTTTAACTGGTCAATCATGTGGTCATAGGACCACCCCTAAGAAGGTAGGTTATACTAAATAGATGGGCATAGTACCTAGTGTGTTAAGGAGACAGTAAGTTTTTCCTGCCTATAATCCCATCTACAGGTGCAGAACTTCCCAGCTATAGCTATGTAGCCTGAGAATTGTCTGCTTCCCTGAAGAATTCAGGTGTAATTTCTCTTTTTCTTCTTCATGCCTTTCTTACTAATGATGCTTTCTTTAAGGCTTTGGGTTGCCCCTAGTATTTTGCATTTCATTACTTTTTCCTCTAAAGCTTCCTTCTCCCAGCCATTGGCTGCCAGTCAGTCATGTATCTGACCACCCTCCCACCCCACCTCCTCTGAGGCAGACTCTATGGCTTTCTTTCTTTCTTCCTATCATTCACTTACCCAAGGCAGATGCCAAGATTACAAGCTCACTTGCCCTGAGGATTTATTTTTCTTTAAAATTCTAATAAAACTGTAAAAGGTTAAAAAATATGTTCTATCTCACAAGATCATAAGATGGAAGGGAGCTAGATGTTGAAGCCAAATTTTGACAACTTACTCCATAATATAGAGTGTGCAATTATCCCTATGTTGTGACTCTCTACCACTGAACTACAACCTTGGAGTTCAATCCACAGGGCCTATATAATGTGATAAGAGAGTTAGCTCTGAAAAGTTGTCCTCTGGGGGCTGAAGAGATGGCTCAGTGGTTAATAGCATTGGGTGTTCTCGAAGAAGACACAGGATAGATTCCCTGCAACACATGGCAGCTAACAGGAATCTATAACTCCTGTTCCAGGGGATCTGACACCTTTTTCTATCTTCGGAGCACATTGCATGACACACTACACTTACATATGTGCGAGCAATACACTCATACACATAAGATAAAATTTAAAAAATTTTTTTCTCTGTCCTCTATGTTTACAGTTGTATATACTCATCCACATACATACAGATAAACACAAAGACAGAGAAATAAATAATATTTTTAAAATAACCTGCTAAACACCATCAATTTTTTTTGCTTACATATAATTATTTTTTAAAGCTTCAGGATATTTATGTTGCATTTAGAACATGAATGGTTATAATGTACACTATAAATTATTGGTTGAGGTCACAAATTCAGTATTTAAAAAAACCTAAAAAATTCACTCATTAATGTGTTCACACATACAAATATATTATTCAATCACCTAAATTTTAAGACAATGTACATTTTCACATTAAATTCAAATATTAAATTGATGACTTCAAATAGAATGCCTCATTACCAATATAGTTCAGTTATGAATAAAGCGAAATGTTTTCTGTAGAAGTTTAAATACTTTTTTTTTTACTGAAAATAAAAAGCACAGAAAAAATTAGGAAACAAAAATAAAGTTAACCATACATTTTCAAATTAATATTAAATACACAGTGATTGAAATATTATAAAGATGACATGAACACATCACTTTATTGTAAACAATGAGCTTTACATTGAAATATATTTTATTCAATTTTCTTTTTATTTTATGTGTATGAGTGTATTGCCTACATGTATGTAAGTGCAGCCACGTCATGCAAATACCAATGGAGGCATCAGAGCCTCTGGAAGTGAAGTTACAGATAGCTGTTTGCTGCCATGTGGATACTGGGACTCAAATCCAGGTGTTCTGCATGAGCAGCCGGTGCTATTAAACACTGAGCCATCTCTCCAGCTCCAATAATTTTTTTTCTTATTGATAAGGTATTAGACTATATATATATATATTTGAATATTATCAAAAGAATTACTGAACCAAACTTTTATCTAACTGTATTTTTTTAAGAATTTGAACTTTCTAATGGAAATATTCAATGTTAATCTTTATATAAAAATATGATGGAATTTAAGATGAGAAAATATACTGTTGAAGATCAAATAATACATTTATTTGCCACTTATATAAATTCAGTTCTCATATATCAAATACACTGACTGCTTATTAATGAAGTATCATACAAGATTAACCACTGTTCATGTTTCATTATTTTCCAAATCAATTGAATCTCTACTCAAAGAAATTCTGACACAGGGCTTTCATCTTCTAACAAAAGAATTGTTTTCTATAAAGCAGTTTTATCAGCTATTTTGAAGGGGTATTTATACCTGAGGATAAATGAATCCAAGGAGGTATAGTACAATATTTTGCAGGTTTCGGACTGGGAGATGGCCCAGCAGTTAAGAATACTGCCTGCTTTTGCAGAGGATCTGGGTTTGATACCTAGCACCCCCATGGAGACTAACAATTGTTGTAAACTTCAATTTGAGAGGAATCTAGTTCCCTCTTCTGACTCTGTGGGCATCGCTCAACTTGAGTGCACTTATACACATGCAGGCAATACAGTCATACACATAAAACAAAACTGAAAATATTTAAATAATATAAATAATAAATATATCATAAAAAATAAAAAGTCAATATTTCCCAGGTGTAGATTCTAATGTTACTTTCTTAGTATTTTTTATGGTTTACTCAGTTTGTTAATATTTCACTTTTGGCCTCGCTCATGATATGGTTTATTATAATTACCATATAAATTGAATAGAATTTTGCATTTTTCACTCTAATAATTATAAAAATTGAATTTAGAAACAGAGTTTTAGTATCACATAATCAGCATTCTTTTTAAATTTTTTTATTGACTTTTTTGTGCATTTCATACAGAACAGCTCAAACAATCATCTTTATACCCCTGTCCCCACTGGCACCCTCCCATAGCACCTGCTGCCACTGGAGCCCATATACTCATCCCTGTTAAGGCCCAGTGGGTTGTTAGTGTCCCCAGCTGTTACCCAGTCCAAGTCTGTCCTCTAAGTCTAGTCAGCCTATCTAGAGTAACTTGCTTTAGGGAGACTAGCTCTTTTTCATCTAACAGCAATGAGTTGCCAATACTTCTTCAGAAAAGACTGAGGTCTGCTGCTCATTTTCCCACATCTATGCTAGGTCATTGTCTATCTAAGTTTTCATGGGGCTTGTGTATTTTGACACATTGCCATAGAATCATATGAGCAGGTTCAAAGGACCTTGTAGGATTCTGTTTCCCTATGGTCATGCACCTTTTCCCTGGCTCTTACAATCTTTCCACTGGTGTTGGCAAAATTGGATCTCCTCCTGTACAAGAATGAAACTAGACCCCTATCTTTCACCTTTCACAAAAGTCAACTCCAAATGGATCAAAGACCTCAATGTGAAACCAGAAACTCTGGAACTGTGAGAAAAAAACTTTGGCCATAACCTACAAGATATAGGTATAGGAAATACGTTTCTAAAGCGGACACCAACTGCTCAGTCAATAAGGACAAGATTCAACAAACGGTACCTCATTAAATTAAAAAGTTTTTGTAAATCAAAAGAAGCAACCAAGGAAGTGAAGAGAAAACCAGGGAGTGGGAGAAAATCTTTACCAGCGATGCATCTGACAGAGGTAACATCCAGAATATATAAAGAACTCGAAAACAAAGAATCAAGAAAGCAAGTAATCCAACTAAAAGATGGGCTAAGAATCTGAACAGAGAGTTCTCAAAAGAAGAAATAAAGACGACTAAAAAGTATCTTAAAAGGTGTTTAACATCCTTAGTGGAAATTCAAATTAAAATCACTTTAAGACAATTGGCATTCTTAAAAACATTCTTAATTACACTTAACTGCACTTGAAGTCCTGTAATTTTTCAGGCCAGTGTTATGTGCGGAATACTTTCTTGTCGAGACTGAATTACTGTTGTTTCCATTTTACTTCCATAGTCTTATACTATATATTTATGAAATAAATCATTTAATATGTGCAATATGTTTCAGAATAACTCAATAAAACTGATAATGAATCCATCTTATATTTATTTAGTGTAAAAACATTTAAAATATACTCTCCTCTCACTTATCAAGTGTATTGTGAATTCATACTAACTCTTGACAACATGTTAGAAATAGATCTGTAGACACTGTTCCTCTTAACTAAAATTTTGTGTAGTTTGAACAATAACACCACCTCTCCTCTGAACAAAAGTGATCTTCATTTATAAACCATGAATGAGTTTATTTAAAAGATATATGAATACTCAAATCATTATCAATATTCTAATACAATCTGCTTTATTTTATACTATCTCAGCAATTAAGATTATGAACTTTGAACCTAGAAAGTGTTTTTTACTAAATCTCTCTAGATTTTTGAATAAGATAATTACTTATAAGGATTAAGCTCAAATTTTGTGTAGGAATTTTCTTTTGTATCAGAAGAAGGAATTGATATAAGACCCAATTCGATTAGAATGCTCTTTGAACTTCAAAAACATATGTGATTATCTTAAGTTCCCTCATAAATTTTATATAAAGATTAATATAAGAAAATATTTTTGTTATGGCATCATGTTTTTAAAAGTGCTGTAGATAAAAATGTATAAATATGTGTTCAACTGTTAAGCTGAAGTTCAATTCAACAATGCTTTAAATGCATCACTTAATACCTCTAAAATGGCAAGGTTATTGAATAAACGAAATATGCAAAACAGTCTGTAGTCTAAAGAACTGTATAATTTACAGTGGCACAATTGAAAGACACAATTATATATAAAATTGTGAGTTTATGTATATATGTGTCGGAGGGTGAAGTTGGTGTGTAAAACAGTACATAAAATTTGAAAAAAAAAACAGTGGAGAGGGTATTAAAATGATTAAAATGTACTGAATCAAACTAGCAAAAATTAAATAAAAATGTAAAAATAAGAAAAAAGTCCATGATTATAATAGTAATTATTGAGGTTTTCAATCAGAGGACTAATCAAGCATGATGTGGGAAGGGGTGCAAGAAGCCCCAGCCTGGGCTGTGGACTATTGGAAACTAGTAGATGCTGAGAAATGGAGAGGTGGTTTTCTTAAAAGATGCAACACTGGGTAGTCTGATCAAGCTCCAGGGACTGGACCCACACCCAAGAGCATTTGGGGAACACAAATAAGACTGCATAGGCTTTAAAATAATAATAGAGGACATGAGCTAGGGGAGAAAACAGAGGTGAAGTAGGATCTGGGGTGGAGGTCTGAATGTGATCAAAATATATTCAAAAAATTCTCAAAGAATCAAGAGAAAGATTATCTTTAAAATATACAAGGAATTATGAAAATAAATATTCTGCAAAATCAAAGCATAACTATTTTCTTGAAAAGGATAAAAAAATGAAATGTAGATGAGCAAAATTCTTGCTGATATTTCTGTAATAGATGGTATTATTTCAAAGATAATAATGTCATAAAAGTCATATCCCAAAACGGGAAAGTAATATATACCTAACGCCTGTTAGTATAGAGAAATGCAAACCTCGAGACAGAATTTATGTTAATTACATTATTTTGCTTGAATTAAGAAATGGTATAATGAATAAATAAAGTAGAAAATAAAGTGTCACTTAAAATATGAAAAATAATAATGACTTTTGTTTCTAAGTCTGTCAAAATATCTACTAAGACCTCAAGTCATGTTTCTCAGAAATTGTCAGCATTGCAAAGTTTGTTTATGACAGTGGAATGTCAGAGATAGAGACTACACTGTGACATGTACTTATCCCATTTTTGTGGGGAAATAAATATAAGGAGATCGTGAGAAATAGATCATTCAATACATATCCAAAGTTAGGAAGTGAAAGACACTATATTAAGAACCATAAACACACACACACACACTGATATATATACATATATATCACTATATATGTATAGATATCACACTATATGTATGTATATATATATATAATAGTTAAAACAGAATGGTTAGAAGTCATTAATCATTTCACTGTCATATTAATTCATTAGAAATTCAATTCCATGCTCAATTAGAAAAAAGAAAAGCAGCAATAATTACATTATCTCTTTTTATTATTGGATTAAATTGTCTGGAAATTTCAATGCTGAAAGAATATGATTATACAATTGGATTATTAATATAAAGGGAGTAGCTTCCAACTTAATATTTGGTACTTGAGTGGTACATGATATAGAGAAGAAAGCAGCTATTTGAATCAAATTGAGGTAGATGGAAGATGAGTGATACTAAAACTGGAACCATATTGTGCCTCTGAGGGAGAATAATGAAAATAGAGCCAGAAAGGCTAAAAGAAGTATGAATTCTTTGGCTACTTATTTCTTCTTGATGGAATGAAAGTTCAAAGAAATATTCGTTTAGCAAATACTGGTAAATGTTCTGAAAATTATTTCATACATTTCTGTTTTTCAGTCAAAATATTCAATCTGATTTTGGATGACATTGAAAATACAGATGAAATTTAACTAGGATATATTATTTATGTAATAAATAGCACTGAAAGGTATTTTAAATGTTAACTAGATCTCAAATGATTCCTAACAAATATCAATGAGTAATAGATAAGATTATATAAGTATAAATTGTTTTAATTTCCTTTCTATGTTAATAAATATCCAGTGTATGTTTAGTAGAATTCAATTTTATTTTCCAATTCAAACTAAGAACCTCACTATGGATTTTAAATAAGTTTTCTAGTTTAGTTCACATTTTCTAAACATAGCAAAGAACACTTTCATTTTGATAATTAGATACCATGATTTACATAAAGGCCAGCTGAGAAGTTACACATATGAACTTACCACAATATTAATAGCATGCACAAGACCTGTGAAAGTTTCAGCCAGTCAAAAACCCAACAGAGAAGAGGGGAATTGAGTAAAAATCCCCAACCTTAGCTGAGGAACTAGTGACAACTGATAACTACTGGAAGAAAGAGTGTTGGTTTTTTTAAAAGTGTGTGTTGCTAGAGGGATTATCTAGGCTCCAGTGGATGAATTCATAAAGAAGGCTATTTGGGGAAATAAACTTGTCTCTATAGGCCTTAACAATTTATGAGAGAGTACATGAAATAAAGAAATGGGAGGTGTGAGAGGGTATAAGAGGGGTGAAGATTTGGCACAAAGTCTAAATATGATCAAAATATATTGCATGAATTTGAAAAAATATAATAAAAATATTCTCACGCTTTTAAAACTAGAAATTACATGAGTTTTTATAAAATTTAGATTGATGGTATTTAGATTCCTTTCCCTATCTGCACCTCTCTCTACTGATCCCCTGCCATTTTAATGTGGTCTTATATATAAAATATGACCTATAATTCCTGATTTATGTCTCTAAATGTCCTTCAGTGTGGGTCCATTCACTGGGCTGAACTAGAGTCGCATCGATGTAAGACACTGTCTTTTCCCCTCCCAGAAGCCATAAGTTGCCAAAATGTCCTTAGGTTAGGTTGAAATTTCTTACCAACTTTCACTTGTCTATGCTGGGATTTTTGTGATTGAGCGTGCATATAAAATTTGTGTATACTCTCACCCTTGATTGTCTGCCAGAGTATGAAGGTAAGACCCTATTGCTGAAGACAGGCCACCTTTCAGAACAGGACTTGGAACAATTGAGCTGGAAATGACCTGGAAGCCTCCACTGAAGAATGGCTCTCATGGTAAATGGCTAAGGGTGAAACTCTCACACTTTTAAAAATATTTTATTTATTATTTTTATTTTATGTGTATGAGTGCATTGCTTGCATGTAGTGAGTGCACCCATGTTGTGCAATGCTGCGGAGGTCAGAAGAGGGTGCCGAATTCTCCTGGAACTGGACTTAAGGATGCTTTCGTAACTGGGAATCGAACCTGAGTCTTCTGCAAGAGCAGTCAGTGCTCTTAACCACTGAGCCATCTCTCCAGCCCGAGAAACTCTCACACTTTTAACTCTAGTTTGGGGTTTGTTTTTTTAAATTTTTTTATTGAATTTTTTCCATTTTCATACAATATAGTTTGATGGTATTTAGATTCATTTCCCTATTCACACTTCCAATGACTGCTCCAGGGCCATTAAGATAATTTTAAGAAATATTTTTGGTTTCATTTATGTTTATGTATGTGTTTCTATGAATGTATACCGCATGTGTGTTGGGTGCTGGCAGAGGCCAGAAGAATATTATGAAAATCTTGGAACTGAGTTACAGGCTATTGTCAGTCACCAGACATGGGTGCTGGGCAGCGAACCTGGGTCCTGTGAAAGAGCAAGAGGTTTGGTAATTGTTGAGCCATTTTTCCAGAATTTTAAGTCAAAAGTATACACACACACACACACACACACACACACACATACACACACATATTGTCATATATATATGACAATTCACCTCCCTTAACATATTTTAGAATCATAACCTTGGGAGCTGTAGTTTTGTTTATTGGTTCAATTATCTGACTGCAATTCTGGACTTCCCAATTCATTTTATATGTGACTTGTTTGATCTCACTCTGATAGATTTTTAAAATTTGATTTGTATTTGATTTTAACTCACTAAATGTCAAAAATTATTTGACTACGTTTTAGGTATGTGTTAATATCTTATAATTTTAAGCTTTTAAAAAGAATAACTTCTGGTCATCTTTCCCCAATTTACACTAATTTTAAAATGCTATTTCTGAAAAAGACAATGTAATCCAGGGCGTAGTGGCTCACACCTCTAATGCCTGCACTTGGGAAACAGAGGAAACTTGGTCTCTGTAAAATCAAGACCGCTTTAGTCTAAATTGCCAGTACCAAGTCTACTGGGGATACTGGGAGACCATAGATCTTACCCAGCTATAAACCTTGCAAACTATAATACTGATGGGATTCCTGAGCTATGCCCTCTGGTGGAATAGTGTCGTAAATGTTGCAGGAGTAAACCACCACCACTAACTGGATTTAAGGCCTAGTCTAAATGATGGAACACATAACTGGCAGTGGTACTGAGTCCAATAATCTGTGGATAGATAAGGCATTGGCCCTAAGGGAGAATTCTCTATTGATATTCTACTAAATATACATATTTCTTAAATGATTCCCAATGACATTTTGTTATATCCATAGGTAGGTATATCTGTCAAACCTCATCAAAAAGCTTCTGCTTGTAGGAGAAGACAGTTGTCAAAGAGAGCCATAACTGGTCAATGTGTGGATAATACATGGTTTTGGAGTTCTCAGCTCCCATTCAGGCATCAATATCACAGCTCTCTTCCCAAGGCTCAGAGATCATAGTGGAAGAGGGGATGGAAAGATTTTAAAAGTCAGAGGTGGTGGATGATGACAAACAAACATTAATTTCTGGATAACTGGACAGTTGCACCTATGACTGCACAACAATTAGGAAAACCAGTACATGACCTACCAAACTCACTCCAGATAAAACCTGAGAATGGAGGGGTGGAGGTGGCAGTGGTTACCTCCCCAAGCTGAGAATTAATTGGAATTTGGTTTCTGTTAGGGGAGACAGGAAGTGTTTGGTGAAATTTTGTTGCCCTTGCTGGACCAGAAACCATAACAGATTCCCCTGCCAAGACTATTTTTGCAACAGATATTGGGTTCATTTGATAAAAAGAAACTGAAGAACATGAAGTTGTGTGGGTAGGGAGTTTGGTAAGTACCTGGGTGAATTTGGGGAAGCTGAAATATGATCGAAATATGTTGAAGTAGTCAGATAATCAATAAATATATTTAAAACATAACTGGCAAGTGAATCTCAAGTTGTATAAAAATATCATTCACCATGACCAAGTTGGTTTCATTTCAGAGATATAGGGATGGTTCAAAATAGGTAAATCAATAAATATTTTCCATTATATAATTAAACTCGGGGACAAAAATGATGTGATCACATTCTTTAATGTAGTAATATCTTTGGGCAAAGGACAGAGGGAACATACTGCAATGTGATAAAAGATATAGGACAAACATATAGCCAACATCATTTTAAATGAAAAACAAGGAATCCTAAGATCAAAATAATGTCTATTTTCTCTTCTCCTGTTCAGGATAATGTTTGAAGTCTCAGCAAGTACAATAAATCAAGAGAAGGAAGTTAAAGGGACACAAGTAGTAAATACATAAGAAATCTTATACACAGAACAGAAAATTTCTTTGTCCTGATAACTACTTTAAGCAAAGTAGAAAGATACAAAATTAAATCACAAATTCAGTAACCCTTCTATATACCAATGACAAACATATTGAAAAGAAAAAGGGAAATTCCAATTCAGAGTAACCACAAAAATAAGTAAAATACCTGGGAATAAGCTTAACAAAGCTAATGAAATACATTTATAATGATGAAAACTATTAGATGCTGCATAACAAATTGACACAACAGAAGGTGCAAAGATCTCCTATGCTCATGTTTTAGAAGAATGAGTACTTTAAATAGTTTATTGATTATTTCTTAAAATTTCTTATGTGTACAAGTATATTGCTTGCATGTGTGTAAGTGCACCCCTGTCATAGAAATGTCCACAGAGGTCAGAAGAAGGCATCAGACACTGCTGGAACTGGAGTTATGGATGGTTGTTAGCTGCCATGTGAATGCTGGGAATCAAACCTGGATCCTCTGCAAGAGCAGTCAGTGCTCTTAATTTCTGAACTATCTCTCCAGCCCAAGAATGAGTATTTTAAAAATGATCATCTTGCCTAGAAATAAAACGTCTTAGAATTTATGTGTATACACAAAAGACCAAGGATAGCCAAAGCATTCCTAAACAAAAGAATACCATGGGAGGTATCACAATATCTTATTTCCAATTATACTACAGAGCCATAATTCTTAAAACAGTATGGTATCAGCACAAACTAGTAACAGTCAAATGGAATAAAATTGAGAACATAGATATTTCTCCACCCAGCTTCAGTTGCTTGGAATTTGATAAAGTTTACAAAAATACACATTGGAGAAAAGACAGCTTCTTCAACAACTAGTACTGATAAAACAGGGTTTCCTCATGTAGAAAAGTTAACCTAGATCCTTACCTCTCACCTGCACAATACTCAACAAGTGGATCAATAACCTCAGAAACAGCCAGGATAGAGTGAAATTTCTAGAGGAAAAGGTAGGGTGTGTACTTCACTTATAGCCACTGATAATTTCTTTTTTCCTGAATGAGGCTCTGATAGTCCAGGATAAAACAATCATTTCACAAATGGGACTAGTTGAAACTAAAAAGCTTCTGTACAGCAAGGGATAATATCAATTGAGTCAAGAGACAGTCCACAGAATAGGAGAAAATCTTTGTCAGCTGTACATCTGGTAAAAGATTAGTGTTTAGAGTATACAGTGAACTCAAAATATATTGAGAAAGAATCCAATTAAAAATAGGCTATGAAACTGAACAGAAAGCTCTCAAAATAAGAAATGAAAATTACTAGTAAACACTCTATAGGTTGTTCAATACCTGTCAGCATCACGGAAATGCAGATTGAAAGCATGTTAAGAATCCATCTCACCCCAGTCACAATGGCCATCCTCAGGAATACAAATGACAACAAATACTGGTGTACATGTGATGAATGGGAACACTTATACACTGTTGTGACTGTCATCCAGTGAAGCGACTTTAAAAATATGGCTGAAATTTCACACAAACCCAAAACAACCAAACAACAACAACAACAACAACCTACTAGGATTCAGTTACTCCAGTCATTTACATACACCCAAAGGACTTTATGTCATACTGTAACTATACTTGCACATCCTGGCTCATTGCAACTCTATTCTCAATAACTAGCATGTGGAATCAACCTAAATGTCTATCACCTGACAAATGGATATGGTTAAGGAAAACATGGTGCATATACACCACAGAAATGTTCTCTACTAAATAAAAATGAAATCCTGAAATCTTCAGATTACAGAGTGGAACCTGGAAACTTATACTGGTGAATTCATTCATACACTAGAATACCAATATTGATTGTTTTTACTCATACGTGACCTTAGCTTTAAATATGCTGTTTTGTGCATTTTGCATGTGTAAACTCGGAAACTAGCCATGGTGGGAGGGAGTGATATATTGAGGGAGAGGATAGTAGAATAGAGGAGAAATGAAAGCAGAGATCAGAATACTGAGGGCAGGAATGTTTAAGAAAGATGTGAAGTGATTGTGATGGGGAAACAAGTTGGCAGAGGAAAGGTGTCCAAAGAGAACTTGCAAATTTTATACTAAGAAGCTAGGACACAACGTGTTTATTTTATATTAAACTCAGTGGGTTATAAATAAAAAAGGGGACATGAAGTTTGAAGGAAGATAAGTTTTGGGAGATGGATGGAGGTTATTGGGATGGCACTGGGGGGTGTATATGATCAAGATACATTGTTAGAATGTATGAAATTTTCAATGAATAAGTAAAAATAATGTTGTCAAGTGAACTATAGACCTTAAATACTAATTTTGACTACTGTATAGTGACAAATAGAAGAGCAAATATCTTAAATTTCAAAATTGATTCGAATGCTGCATTTTTTTCACGGAATATGCAATTAGCCATGTCTGACAAAATGGTTTCATTAGAGGCAGCACACACAGTTTCAGTTTATTATTAGATGGGAGTCTTCCAAACTATAACTAAATTTATATCAACATTCCTGTTCAATAAAAGATCAAATAATTGTTCATTGGATAAAAAATAGTCAATTTCTGTTCCTTATGTAATATTTAAATTTTTTTCTCAATTACTTATTATAAATAAATTTTTGAGACAGGGTCTCCCTGTAGACCCAGCTGGCCAGGAGCTCACTATTTGGACCAGACTGGCCTTGGTCTCCCAGAACTCTGCATGGTTCTACATCCTGAATGCTAGGATTAAGGATGTCCCATCATGCCTCAGATCAAGTAAATTTTTAAATAATTTAATTTTTATGTTTTTGAGAAGTTCATAAATGATTATTATATTGAAATAATTTCTACCTCTCCCTGCACACTTCCACATCCTCCTACTTGCTATCAATTTTCTAATCTCATCTATAATTATTAATTGTTGAATTTATATACATATTTAAACATATGCAACCAATCCACTGAGTCCACTTTGTGGTGATAATATACAAGTGTATTTAGAGGGGACCACTTGGAATTAGATAACCTATCACAGAGCTCTTTCATGGAGAAAACTGATTTTCCCTCATAGGCAGCTGCAAATTGCCTTGAGCTCTGCATCAAAAGGTGCCACCTATTGAGACTTCTCCCATTCAGGTTAGAATGTCAACCAGAGTTGTCATATTAGATATCTTGTTTAGGCAATCATGCCATTGAGATTTCATGAATCCATCTTTTCTATCATGTATGAAAGACATTATATAGCAACAGACATCCTGGTTCTCTTATTTTCATGATCTTTTTGTATCCTCTTCCACAAAGATCCCTGAGCCTCAAGTATAGGGGTTCATTGGAGATATATCTTTGGAGGATGACCACACATTTAGAATAAAGTTAAAATTATACTTATTTAGGGAAATGGTGGCAGTAGTAGGTGCTCCTCTAAGGACTATGACCTCTCTAGCCATGGATATTTTGCTACATTTAGAATAGCAGGCAGGAACTTCCTCCTATTGAAAGGACCTTAAGTCCAATTGGACAGCTGTTGGTCACACTCAGATAGTAGTGTCACTGTTGCAACATGAAGGACATCTTGCTGGACTAGTCATTTTGTGGTTTATAGACTTTACAGCTGAGATGGACTATTTATTGTTTTTCTCCTCTGGTAGCACAAAAAACACAATACTAAAAATTGAGAGCTGGTTCTGAATAGGAGAATTCCAGAACAGTTCTAGCTCCATTCTTCCAAGTTCTGTGTGAAGCGTGTGATGTTTTCATTAATAGGCTCTTATCTTCAAGTTCTGGAAATCAACAAAGTACAATAGCAATAGCCTATGCTGTTTTGGGAGTGTCTTTGACTACATTGATCAAAAACTTAAAGATTCCCTAACGATCCTAACAATGGGTTATTTTGTCAGATAGTCTCTGGTACTTGGAGGAAGCCTTGTTGCCAGGAGGCCCACACATGTATTTGAATTCTAAATACATAATGTGTATGTACATACACACACAAACATATGCATGTCTTACATATGTAGTATTAAGGAAGCTTGAGGAAATAATAAATAAAATGTTTACTTATGGTCTTTACAAACATTCTTTAAATTGTGTATCTCTCCTTCCATACTCCTCCTCTATATGAGTACCCTGATACTTTTATTAAAATAACTCTGTAATATAGCTTGATTCTGGTATGGTAGTAGCTGCAATACTATCCTTCTTGCTCAGAATTGCTTTAACTATCTGAGGTCTTGTATGTTTCCCTATGAAGTTTAGGATTTTTTTTCTATGTTTGTAAAGAATGGCATGGAAATTTTGATTGGGATTTCATTGAATCTGTAACTTTCTTTTGATACTAAGGCAATTGTTTTAGCTACCTTTTCTCTTGCTGTGAGAAAGCCATGACTAAAGAACTTGTATAAGGAAGAATTATTTGGCTTATAATTCTAGAGGGACAAGAATTCATAATGGCAAGAGGCTGCAGAAGCAGAAAGTTGAGAGCTCACACCTTCAAGTAGACACAGGAAGCAGAAAGATACAAAATGGAAGTGGGCATGGCTAACGATCACCCTTGGTGACATGCTTCCTCCAACTAGGTCAATGCTTCTAAACATCCTAAAAGAGTGCAACCAACTGGAGACAAGGTGCTTAAATGCTTGGAGCCTGTGGTGCACATTTCTCATTCACACCAGCACAGTCATTTTCACCTTATTTATTCAGGTCCTCATGTGTTCTGGTGTCTTTACAATCTTTTTTTCCTGAGATATAAATTTTTATTTGTAGGGTCTTTCATTCTCTTGGTGATGTGTAACAATCTTCTTCAAGTTAAAGAAATTCCATTTTAGAGAGAAGCTCATTAAGAAGAATGTTAAAACAGAAGTAAACAACAGGGTGTCTAAAGGGAGGTAAACAACTGGATGTGCTTTGCCCAGGCAAAGAACAGGATTTTCTAAAAGAAAATAAGCAAGCCAATAGCTTCAGGAAGTTCCTAAAATGTACAAGTTCAGTAGACCCCCACCCTCCCCAAGCATGTATATACTGTAAGGACTGCTGAGAGGGACTCTCGGAGAAGCTGAACTGCCTGGAAGAGGTTAAGACCAGGTGACCTGTCCTAAGAAATATTCTATCCAGCTGAGCTCCCTTCAAGTTCCCTCCAGGGTTCCTGTTTTCATAAGCTGTCACCCATGCTCTGGTGGGTTTGGGGGATCTAATTGTCTTTGAGTCATTTCTACTCTTGTTAATGTGAAAAATCAAATTAATGTAGAACTAATGAGCTATGACCTCACTACAAATTTGTTTTCTTTATGTTAGATGAATAATAATTAAGAAATATATTTGACAAGAACCTTATATACTCCTAAAATAAACCTAATAATATGTATGCCTGTTGATATATGTAGAAGTAACAGGACATTAAAAACTCCTACTTACATTCAAATCATAAAGGAAAACTCTCCCACTCTGAGCTCAGCCTCAGGCTGAGACAGGCAAGGACAGACAACAACTTATACCACATTCTGTGAGTTCCTTGAAAAATGATACCTTTTGCAGTTGTCTTAAAGAAATACCAGCTCCAAGGTGCTTAATTCATTAAATTTGTCTGTGATGGTCATGATACATCATGTTACTGAAATGAAACAACTCTTGCTCTCACTTGTCCAATGTATCTGCTTTAAACAAAATGCTAACCATAACCATTTACATTTCCTATAGTAGTCTAAAGGGCACATATACATTTTGCTGAAAGTCTCAAAAACACCCAAAATCTTACTGCCAAAAGAATGATGTGAAAATCCTATAGAAACCGTTATGCATTTCTGGTGTGTGTCTCAGTTTTTCTGGGACAGGAGCTCTGATGGGGACCCACAAATTATAACAGATAAACTTTTCCTCTCTAAGTTATAAAAGATAAACTTCTAAGTTAAAACAGATAAACTTCTCTCCTGAGTATGGTTTGAATCTTCCCACTGTACCAGGCCAGTCTTCGATTAATTCCAATGACACTGTGTGTTACTCTTCACTCATATTCCTATAAGTAAACCCAGTAGAACTCATTGGTTTCCCAAATCAAATTTTAGTTGTATCAGTATTTTGGCCTGTCTCAGTTCCCTATCTGAAGTGAATAAATATTTGTTCACGTCTCCATAAGAATAGTGTACACTTGGTCATCTTTATGCTAAGATATTTTATTTATGTAGCGGCTAAGGTGAATGGGAGTGTTTCCTTGATCCATTTTTTAGCATGCTGTTATTGGTATATAAAAAGGCTACAGAGTATAGCTAAAGGCTACATAACAAGAAACAGTGCCAGACAGAAGATATCATCCTTTGAGTTCTTGGCCAGGGTGGCCCAAAAGACTCCTGGACAGTAACCCAGCATAGAACTGGGAAAATGATCAGCAGACCCTATTCTTATCTCAAAGAATATTGGCAACTGATTGCTGCTAGATGAGGAAGAGCTGATCTTCCTAAAACAAGGAACTCTAGATAGCTGACTAGACTCAATGGATGGACAAGCATTGGGGAACAGCTGGGGGCACCAACAATACAGTGGACAGTAACAGGGATGACAGAGTATATGGGCTCCAGTGTGTGTGTGGGGGGGGTCTATGGGAGGGATGGAAGGGTGTCATTTGGAATGTGGGTATATAGATGAATAAGATTGTTTAGGATGTTTTATATTAAATTCACATACAAAAAATCAATTAAAAATGAGTTATATTTGAGGAAGAAGCATAAAAATTTGCTTCACGTTAATTAGTAGAGGTGAAAAACATTATCATTGAAATCTACCTGATGACTTCATATCCATGCTCTGGTGCCAAGGATCTCAGAAAGTAACCAACTGTGACTAGTTTAGAGACCCATGTGCAAACATCTAAGAGTTCGTTGCATTAAAAATGAGTTTTTCTGAATGAAATAGAATTTTTAAAAATGAAATGGACATCTTTTTTAAAGGTTAAAATCCGATTCAATTTTATATCTTATGGTATTTATACTGAGTACAATATTGTATAACAATATTGTAATGCAACTGTGAACCTAAACATTTACAGCCCGTTTTGAAAGAGATGCATTTTTGCCGTGGAAATTGTTATTGAATATGTCAATGCTGTTGTAATGAAAAGCTTCTTGTAATCATGTGGTTATAATTCTTATATGTTTTCGTTATTAGAGTAATGCTGACGTTTTAGAAGTAGTATGAAATGGTCCCTCTGTTCTATCTTTTCCAATACTTTAAGCTGTAATTGTAGCTCTTCTTTAAAGATCGTATGGAATTATGTTGTGATTTCTTTTAGTTTGAAAGACCTTTACTTCTCTTTCAATCTCCTTATTTGTTATTTGTTTCTTTAAGTTGCTCTCTTCTTGCTTTACTTTAGTTTTAGGAATGAATCTAGAATTTTTCCAATTGTTTAAGGTTTTCCAGCTTAATGGAGAACAAGTTTTTAAAGTATTCTCTTACACCATTCTCAAACTTTTTTAAAAAAAATTAGTGAATATTTATGATTTTCATACAATATAATTTGTATTTAGATCCCCTTCTTTATACTTACCTCCCCCACTCTCCCTTGCCCCACTTAACGTACTCTCTTACATATAATATGATCTATAAAGTCTGATTTGTGTCCTCAAATGTCTTTAAGGGTGTGTTCATCCACTGAGTCCATCAACAGTCACAACCCTATAAGACAGTGTCTTTCCCTTTCATAAACCATCAACTGCCAAAAACTCCTTAGATTTGGTTGGTATTTTTTTTGCCCAGTTCCTTGTGTCTACACTTGGATTAAGTCTGGTTGGAGTTTGCATAGGACTTGTGCATGCTGTCACCATTGCTATTTCATTTGAATTCCTGACCAGCAGTATAGAGGAATCTTTCCTTGTAGTCATTCACCCCATCTGCTCTTTTTAAAAATGTATTTTTGTTGAATTTTTGGCATTTCTTACGAAACATCTTAATCACTTTTATACCCCAAACCCCATCTGTAACCCAATAGACCCCACTAGATTTCATGCATTCTGTCATATATGTTAAGGCCTATTGAGTCAAGCTACTATACTCAGACATCCCTCAGTGCAGGTTCATCCACTGGGGTCTAGTCAGCCTATCTAGAGCCTTTCCCTTAAAGAAGATCATTTCTCCCTCATCCAGCAGTAATTACCTGCCAATAGTTCTTTGGCTAAGGTTGGGGCCTGCTGCCCTTTTCCCTTGGGTACAGGTGGGCACTACAGTGTTGGAGACCAAGGTTTGAAGTCTTATATCTCAGCAGCACTTTCTGGTTAGGAACAAAATAATCAATGAGAAATAATTTTCTAAATAACTTTTTATATAGACTTAAGCCAAATGTCTGATAAGTATAACCCCTTGAGCTCTTAAAGAAGTATACTGATGGTTATACTTTCCTCTTTGGTTATACTTTCCTTTTGGGTGTTTAAGACCACACAGTTGGCCCAAATAAATCAATTTATTTTTACTCTTAAGGTCATTTGAGGATCTGTTCCTCAGGGGTCACATAGGGTTGGGAGTACCTCCTGGCTCCTTTCTTTTACCAGTTCCATCTGTGTAAAGATAAATCAAAGGTCCTACTTGACTATATCTGGATTCAATTGGAAGCATGAATGAGATGTTTCCTCTGTGTTGACCCTCCTCTTTGTAGATGGGACACTCATTCCAGTCCATCTTCTGGGGTCTCCAAGTCCTCCCTGAACAAAAGGGCAGGTGACTCTCCACAGTTACAGGACATTTTGAGAGATATTCTATTATTTCCTGGAACTTAGTTGACCTTGGAGGGCAAGGGGCAAAAATTGTCCTTTAAATCCCTCTGACCATATTCGCAAAGGCCTCAAACTATGGCTGTTAAACATCCAATAAGGTTAGTTTCACCAGTCTGGCATGTTTAATTTTCATGTGCTATGTGAGTAAGGCTGGGTGCTATGTAGATAAAGCTTGACTAGATATATATTTTGTTTCTTAAACTAGTTGACTAAACTACAACCTTAGAAAATTTTAAGATTATGTGTATATTATTTTTGTCTTACCCTTTGTATATCATAACAAACCTAAACAGATCTTCATCACTTGCTTAGGCTTTGTCATTTTTTTTCTGTATATTTTAGAAAATATCTCCATCCCCATGTCCTTTTAACATCTTCTATATTCTCATTTTCTTATTTAAAAAAATAATTATGAGACACAATAGCATTAACAAATAAATTTTCCATGTGTTGTGAGACTTCTTTTCCTGGGGATGCTAAGCAATGCTTATTCCCGTTCAAGGTTCTAATGTCGTGCCAATGTTTGATTAACGTTTTACTGGGAACCAATGAATTTATTGAGCTTACTTACCAAGGCATCTGAGGGGTTGCTGAGGTATATGTATGACCTGAGGCTATGCACACTGGAAAGCCTTTACCCACTATACATCATGCCTTCTCTTCTTAGCCTTCCCCAGATTGTATACTATAGCCCACCCCAAATCTAGGAGGCCATGTGTGATTTGGGTCAAATTACATTCAGTTGGCTAGCAAGAGTGTCTGGATAATGAGGTGAGATCTAATGACCCTGCTTGGCCCTCCTTTAATGAATGAGCACAACTGTCAACAAGCCCAATTGTGACGATGTTTAGTGATCAGGCTCAGCTGAAGTCGTGATGATGTTAGTTATTTCATGTAGAAGGGATTGCTGTATAGCATCATCTTATTAAAAGGACCTGGAATTTAAAGGGATTTGTTGCTAGGATCCACATATGAGGGAGAACATATGTCATTTGTTTTTCTGAGTCTGTGTTACTTCACTTAGCATAACAGTTTCTAGATCCATCCATTTACCTGCAAATTTCATTTTTTTCATCTTTCTTTACTACTGAATAGAACTCCATTGTGTAAATAACCCACATTTTTGTTAACTACTCATCAGGCCACTCTACCCCATCAGCTCTTACAATCTTTTCTCCTTCTCTTCTGTAATGATCCCTGAGTCTTGGGAGGCAAAGGCTTGAAATAGATGTCCTATTCACTGATAGGCATTCTGTTCTCTGCACATGGCCAACTGTGGGTTTATGTGTCAATCACCATCTGCTGCATAAAGAAATATCTCTTGTGAGAGTTGAGAGATGTATGCATTCATTCTGTGTAGAGGATGCACTGAAGATATGTTGCTGAGTGTTAAGCAAGCATCTTACAGATGCTTGTTCTCTGTATTTGACCAGTTCTGGAATGCTGTAATAGTCTCTATCTTTTGCAAAACAAAGCTTCTTTGATGAGGGGTGAAAGGTGCTCTTGTCTGTAAGTATGAGGTTGCAATATTTAGAATAAAGGAAGAAATTATGTTGGTCTACAGATGTGACATAATTTTTTTTTTCTAGGCTATGTGATCTCTCCACCCTTGTGTATTTGGTTATGTTTACAGTACCACATGTGAATTCTCTCCAATTGAGTGAGATTTAATTAAAATTAAAACTGCTGTTGATTATACCCAAGATAAAAGTGACACTACTGCACCGAAAGCAATAATATAAATTACTTTTTACTATGTGTTAGAACTGGGTAGGAATGTTGATTGTTTTGATCCTTTTACTATATTCCCTGTAGTAAATTTGTCATATCATCTGGTCATACCACTCCTTGGCATATATCCAATTAAGTCTTCTGACACAGGGGTACTTGCACAGGCATGTTTGTTGTTGCTCTTTCACAATAGCCAGGAAATGGAAAAAACCTAAATGTCCTGCAACTGATTAATGGATAATTAAAACATAACACATTTACACAATTAGGTTCTACTCAGTGGTAAAGAAAAATAAAATCATCAAATTTGCGTGTAAGTGGATGGAACTAGAAAGTGTTATACTAAGTGACTTAATACAGTCTCAGAAAAGAAAAACAAGTGTCATATGCTCTCTCTACTTAGTGGATCTTTGTTTGAAATCTCTAGCTGTGAGTATATATCCTAATATAACCACTGGAGACAGGAAAATGGAAAGGAAACAGGGGGATAAAAGGGAAGGAGATACAGAAAGGGCGAATAGTAGGAGACAGGCTTTTAAGGGGAAATAGAGAAAATGGGATTCTTTAACTAAACCGAGTGACTAGCAAGATTTATACAAGTTGGGTGAGAGGACAGAAAAACAATGCTTAGTTGATATTAAAAATACATCGAAATATATTAGTTCAAATTCCTACTGAAAAATACACATACAATAAACGTATTTGAAGGCTATATAACAACAACAACAACAGCAACAACAACAATAAAAAAACAAATAAAAACTCAAAAACAGTACCAGGCTGGAGAAACTTTTCTGTTCAAGTTGTTGGTCAGGGTAGTTCAGTAAATTAGTTCTGTCAATGAAATATCTTGTTGAGATTAGCTGATTCTTTGTATTGTTTTATTTATTTATAGTCCATTTTTACTCTGATGATTGCTATTTCTTCCCGTCAACTAGATTTAGCTTTTGTTTGTTCCTGTTTTTCCATGTCTTTAGTTGCCACATTAACTCATTTTTTGTGCACTTTCTTATTTTTTCTCTTTCTTAAAAAATGTTTAATTTTATTTTTGTTGATGTGTGTGTTTGTGAGCATATGGCACATGTGTGTGTGTGCTGGCAGACATGGAGTTACAGGCAGTGGTATGCTGAATGATATGGGTGCCTTCTAGAAACTTGAGCTCTGGTCCTCTGGAAGTGCTCTGACCTACTGAGTCATCTCTCTAGGTAGGCTTCTGATTTTTTATTATAGATACTTAAAGCTATAATTTTTCTTCTTAGGACAGCATTTTAATGTGTCTTAGAGGTTTTTTGGTGGTCTGTTTTGCTTTCACAGAATATGAGGAATCTAAAAAATCTCTATTGATTTCTTCTCTGATACTTTCATCATTCAATGGTATGTTGTTTAAGCCCCATGGGTTTGTGCAATTCTGAAATATTCTTTTGCTGTTAATTTTAAGTATTATTACATTTTTGTCTGATAGAATAAATGAGCTTATTTAAATTTTTCTGTATTTGTTAAAGTTTGTTTTGTGTCCCAGTATGTGGTTGGTATTGACTTTCATGAGTTGTTGAATATAATGTGTATTCCTTGGTATTTGATTACACTATTATATAGCTCTCTGTTAGATCCTTTGGATGAATGATGTCATTTATTTCCAATGTTTCTCCATTTATTATTTTGTTCAGATTATCTGTGTATTGTAGAGAGTTTGCCATTACAATGTACAATTTCTCAGCTGGTATTGGTCTGTTGGGTACATGACAGTTTGATACATCTATATGTTTAAGATTGCAATGTCTATGTGGTTAATTGTTCAATTGATGGAAATTAAGTATTCTTATTTTGTTCTGATTAATTTTAGATTGAATTCTATATTGTCAAACAGTAGGATAGCAATGCCTGCTTGGTTCCTAGTCCATTTTCCTTGGAATATGTTTTCCGAATTATTTCACTTTAAACTGGTGCTTAAGGTAAGGTAGGTTTCTTGTAAGAAACAAAATAATGAATTTTGTTTTTTATTCCATTCAACTAACTTGCATCTTTTGATCGGAATGTTGAAGCAATTAATGTTTAAATTTATTACTGAATGATGTTGATTGTTGCCATTTTTTCTGTTTGTATTATTCATCCTATTTTTTGTTTCAGCAACTATTGCTTCATTTGTTCTCATTCTTTGACTTCCTTACTATGTTCATTTTTCTTATCAGTCTGTACTATTGCTTTTATTATTCCCCAAAGGGCTGCTTTGGTGGACATGGATGTTGTGGCGCAGTTATATCCTAGAATTTTTTTTCTCCTTCAAACATGCAGTTCATTTTTCTGGGTAAATATAGAAATAACAGAAAATATGGACAGAATTTGTACTAATGACTTTTTACCTAACTTTGCACCCGATAGTTATTATTTATAATGTAAATGTGTTCACTGAGCCATATGTTCTTGTTCCTTGAAATATGACCTTTCTCAAGACCCCACTTCCCCATACCAAAGATAGTGAATAAATGTGGGCTTTCTTGTTTATATATTCAAGCACGGAAAGTGATATGTTATTCCCATTGAAGTCAGTGACAGTAACTGAGAAATCTGCTTGTTACTGTGTGTGTGTGTGTGTGTGTGTGTGTGTGTGATATATTTTAGACCTAGGGATCAAGGGAAAGATTCTATGATAAGAAGGGTGGATCTAGTTTTTATTTCCCAAATTCTCACTGGAAATACTGCTTCAAAAATATGTGTGTAGCCTGGTTCTAGAGCACAGTTCCATGAGACATCAGAAATGACAGGTGGTTCTCAGAGATTGGGTCTATACTTGGCTTTAATTGCTGAGCCAACCTGGTTCTTTAAGTAAAACTGTAATGCGTCTTAGAAATGTTACAAAAGAGTAGTCTGGATTAACATATGTGGTCTTTTAGAACTTGGTGTTTATTGTTCCAGGCTCTTTGAGCTTTTGTTGTTTCCATTGAGAAATCAGTTGATATAATGATTCCTTTGTGTGTAATTTGTGGTTTTTCTCTTGAAGCTTTTGATACTACATGTTCTGTATATTAAGTGTTTTAACATTAATATATTGAGGGACTTTTTTTTTCTTTTGTTTCTGTCCATTTGTTACTCTGTGCATTTCCTGTATCAGTAAGGGGATATATTTTACTAATTTGAAAAAGTTTTCTTTTTTCATCTTAATGAAGCACTGATCTATTCCATTGACCTGGGAGTCTTCTTCTTCTTCTATACCTACAATTTTTAAATTTCATCTTTTTACTATATCCTGATATTCTTGCATATTGCTTTCCTGTATTTTTTTCAAATTATTTGATTGAATGGTCCAGTTCCTCTACTTTATCTTCAAGCCCTGATAGTCTTTCTTTTACTTGATCCAACGTCTTTCCCCTGAATTCTCTAATTGTGTTATTGAGCTTTTCAATTAAATCTCCATTTCACTTTGAATTTTTACAGTATTTCTATCTCTTTACTGAATTTAGTTTTCAAATCTTAAACCATCTTTACCATTTCATTCAGCTGAATATTTGTTCCTTGGACTTCATTTCAGAGTTTATTTCAAAGCTCTTTCCATTTATGGACTTTTTTGCTTGTGTTTTATTTAATCATCTTGGATATGTCGATTATAATTGTTTCTTCATTTAAAGACTGTGCCCTGGGGTTCATCTAGGTAAATATCATTGTGGAAAACTCCTATAGAATAACAGGGCTTTGGAGGGGTTATATTGTCTTGGCCTTTCATGCTTATTATGTTTTCATTTCATGTGAATCCATGTTGTTAGTTATGTCTCATATGAGACTCTAGCCTGAATCTATTAAGTGAAAGCTTTGTCGATTTCAGATAAAGTATGAACAGTCAGCCAATCTTTAAGACAGTCTTATTGATTTTTGTTAGGAGGTATGGGGATGAAAGCATGCAGATTTACCCCTTGGCTTGGGCTAACTGAACTGATGCACAGGGTGTGCAACACCTATTAGGCCTGGGAGAGTGGCAACAACTTTTAGAAAGGTCCAGGAAATGGGAAACTTAACCAGGTTAGGTGGGTGCATAAGCAGTCTGATATTTCTTTGATTGTTGTTATTTTTTCTTTATATCGATCTTTTTAAATTTCATACACTTCCCAGTCAAATCCAGACACCCTTTCCTTCATCCATGCCTCCCCCATCCTCCCACTGAATCCTATGCACTCTGCCATACATTCAGGTATTTATACCCGTGTCCTTCAGTGTAAATGTGTGTCCACTGGAGTCTACTCAGCCCATCCAGTGGTCATATGTAAGTCATACTCTTTAGATAGATAGATGGATAGATAGATGATAAACAGATGATAGATAGATGATAGATAGATAAATAGATGATAGATTTACTGTGTGCTATGTGCTGTGTGATATGAAAGTTAATATTAGTAATTTAAGTTAGAAATGAACCTACATTTGTCTCAGCAGACTTGCCAAAGTAGCAGGATTCTCTGACAAACTGTGCATTAAAACCACCACATCATGTGAATTTATTGTTACTCAATAAATTCTGACATTGCAAAAATACACAAACATGTCTGTCTATGTTTCAGATGTGTTCTCAGAACAGTAGGTTTCTTGCTAGGTGCTGGGGGCCAGGTAAGCCAAATGCCTGGAGCAAGATCCCAGTTTAAAATCCTTTTTGAATTTTAAAACTGTGACAACATATTGCAACATAAAATTTACCATTTTAACCATTTCTTAAAGGTAGGGTTCAGTGGCATTAAGTACATATACACTGCTGTGCAACCACAGAGACACAGAGCTCATTCTGAAGCTAAGACTCTGTATCTGTTAAACAATAACTTCAGTCCCACTCTGCCCCCAACCTCTGCTGTCCCTTGATTTGAATTTGACTCTCCTAGATACCTCCCACAGGTGAGACTGCACAGTGTCTGTCATGAGACTGCCTTGTTTTACTTAACCTAATGTCATCAAGATCCATTCATGCTGCAGTGTGTGTCAGAATTTCCTTCCATTTGATCTTAATAATGTTTGCTTGTATTGCTAACACTCTGTTTATTCATTCATCCATGAAGGGATGTGTTGTATCTACTTTATTGACTACTTTTAATAATGCTACAATAATATACGTCTCTTAGAGTTCCCAGTTTCAATCTGTTTTGGTTTGTGATAGAATTCCTGAATCATGTAACAATTCTGTTTTTGTCTCTTTGAGGAGCCACTGTGCACATGTTTTCTGTGGTTGAGTGGGTACCTTAGTAAATGTGACATGGTATTTGATCTTGATTTGTATTTTTTAAATGACGAGTGATATAAATGATTTAATGTGTTTATTGGCCATATATACATGTGTGAACCTAAAAATTTACAGCCAATTTTGAAAGAGATGCATCCTACCTCAGGAAACCGTTATTGAATATGTCAATTGTGTTGTAATGATACGCTTCTTCTAAGTATGTTGTTATTAAATAAATCATTTTTAAAAATTAAAAAAAAATACAAATCAAGATCAAATACCATGTCACATGTACTAAGGTACCCACTCAACCACAGAAAACATGTGCACAGTGGCTCCTCAAAGAGACAAAAACAGAATTGTTACATGATTCAGGAATTCTATCACCCCCTATTTTTTACATGCCCTTTGGGACTTTGTTTCATTGAGATGACATGGGTCCTCCATTCGATTTCACTGCAGCTATAGGTTCATATTAGCAAGCTTCTAGTGGCCTGGAAGCTTCCACCTCCCTGTGGTTATGAACAAGCCCTGGCTATTATAATCTTTCCCCCTCCTCCTCCACAATGGTCCCTGAGTCATGGGTGTGTGAGGTTATATATTAAGACTGCCATCCTACATTCTACAGTCTCTTATTTTCCAAAACTTGGCCACTTGTGGCCTTCTGTGTGCATCACACTCTGATGTGCAAGTGAGCCTCACAGGTGAGAGTTGAGGGGTGCATTAGCCCTTGCTCTACCCCTTATTCTTCTGTATTCTATGTACTTTATTTGTAGAGATTTACCTGCAGAAGTGACACCTAGTAATGGGCATCTCCAAGACATATGTTCTCTGTGCCTGACCAGATTGGCAACTCTGCAGTAGCCTCCATCTGATGCAAAAAGAAGCTTTTTGATGAGTGTTATACTGCATGTTTGTCACTCTAAGGGAGATCTCTTCTATCTGGCACTGTGTTCCCTGTTAAACAGCTCCCAGGTACATATGCATTAATGTTCAGACACTCTATGCCTATTTCTCAAAGGGTTTCTAGGGCATCACTTTTCCCTGATATTTTAATAATTAAATTCAGTGGGATGTGCATCTCCAATTAAAGAAAAGGACTTGTACATTAGATCTGAAAAGAAATATGGCTTATCTAAAAGAAACATCACAATTCACAATGATATTTATATTTATGGAAATATGAAAGAAAAATAGAAACAAAAATTGTTGTTTTCTTTGTTCTTTACTGCTTTAAGACAATTGTCTGCAACTATGATGTTTTGATGAAAATGTCTTAGACTGTGCTAAAACATAAGTAAGGACAACTGATAATTATCAAATACTAATAACTCATATAGGATACTTTTTATAATCAAATAGTATTATTTTCTCTGTAATTGAACATTTATACAAATGTGACTTTTTAGTTTATTTTTTTTAAATAACACAAATTTAATGAGATTCAACTTGAAGACCCTTAAAAATATCATATTCTCAGGGGCTGGAGAGATAGCACAGTGGTTAAGAACACTGACTGTACTTGTAGAAGACATGGGTTAGAATCCCAGCACCCACATGGCAGCTAACAACTGTCTGTAACTCCAATTCCAGGGGATCCGACAGTTTCTTCTGCCTTCTGCCGGCATTGCACGACATGGGTGCCCTTACCTACAGGCAAGGCAATACACACATACACATAAAATAAAAATAATAAATAAAATATTTTAAAATATATAGTATTCTCTCATTGACAGTGAAATGCTATTTCTAAATTAATTAACAAGTGATAAAATGACTCATGCTCTGTTCAAGCCTAACATTTAGCTTATATTCTGGAAATAATGATGTAAGATATTTTGATGGGGAAATTAAATTCCTTTCATGTCTGTTAGGAAATGAGAAAGACATGTAGAAAATCAGTAATTTCTGTAAATTTAGTTTTCTAGAGTTTTTGATAGTTAGAGATACTTGCATTAGGTAACTATGTTCAGATGATTTTGTAATTACAGAGCCAACTCTGAAATGGGAACAGAGTGATGAAAAGACAAAATCTGAAATTACACGATTAATTACAAACCATTTCTCCTAAGGCTATATATTACACCTAGGAGAGCCTGAGCTTAAAGGTTATACTATTAATTCTCTGTTCAAATGGTACTTTTTATTACCAATTAAATATCACTCACTCTGTGATTATTTTTACCCTTGACTTGGAAATTGTGAACCTAAGACACTAAAACATGTTAGTGGCTCTAAATCAAACTATATATAAAAACTCCCAATTAATTGGAAATTATAATTTGGCATTCAAATACATGCAAAACACAATGAGTCCATAGCTTCTGGGAAATATTAGTTAAGAAAAGTTATGCCAAAAAAGTAAGGTTCCAAATCATTGGGTCTTCTAATAAATTTCTGTGTAATATCACTAGGTTGAGAATAAGTGAGTCACTTATGCTTTGAAGAAAACTCCTGCTAAATTATCTGTCTGTAAGCCATGAAAGCTCATTCCACACTCTACTCCAAGCATGCTTCTTTCTGATATTCTTTCTTGGTATATACAAGTACTCAGTGATATGCATGTTTAATGGTTTTATGTGCTATCTAATGGTACTCCCTATCATGTGTTTATTATTATGTACAGAATTGTGTAGTAACATACTTTTTTAACGTTTGAATACATGGAAGTAAAACATAGTCAAGAGTGTTGGATTTCTGTAAGATCGAGGCCAGCCTGGTCTGTAAGTGAAAAATGTGCACACCTTCTCTGAGGAGACATTTTTTTCCAATCCTTTGTTATAATATTACTCTTTTTTAAGGCAAATATGCTGCTTTTCTGCATTGCCTAGTGGATTTCCTACAACAAATGTCATTATTCTAAATTTTATGTATCTGATGGTACATGTCTAGGTAGGAGAGTTTGACAAAGGTTTTCAAATTTACCTATGTTATATCCTGCATCAGATTTTTCTTAATATTTATTGACAGCATTCATTTATGTGGATGTAACAATTTAGTTTAGTTGATAAAATGAAGGTATTTTGGGATATTTATGTCTTTGTCTTCATATACAATGTTTATATGACCATTGTTTATGTTTGTATGCGCATTTACAGGTGTACATTCATATGTGTGTACCTGTGTGTGAAAGACAGAGGTCAAACTTAGGTGTCATTCTCCAGTGTCATCTGCTTGACTTTTGAGTCAGCAAAAGTGCCTCATGAACCTGGAAATATCTCTGATTCCCAGAGCCATTGGATTGTAGTGGGCTTTCACACCCAGCTTTCTGCTGGATGCTGAGGATCAAGTTCAATGATTCATGTCCATGTAGCAAGGCATTTTCAATCTAAGACTCCATCTGTTGCAAAAGTGGCTTCTTTGATGAGTGGTGACTGGTATACTTGTTTGTAAATATAAGGATTCATATAGTCTATTAAATTTGAGAACCTAAAAGAAATAGATTAATATCTAAAATCATGGGAACCAGCAAAGCTAAACCAAGAAGAGATTAACAGCTAAACAGACACATAAGATGTAAGAAAATTGAAAGAATAATACAAAACCTTCTGACTAAAAATGCTTCCAGGCTCAGATAGAATCACAGCAGAATTCTACCATATACTTAAGTAAAATATACAGCCAATACTACTTAAATTATTCAAAAAGATAGAAGGAGAGAGATAAATCCAAAACTCCTTCTATGAAGGCAGTATCACTCTAATACCAAAACCATGAAAAGACACACTAATATTTAAAAAAAGAAAAATAAAGAGACCTATACCCTTAATGAACATAGATGCAAAAGTTCAAAACAAAATACTTGTAAACTGCATACAGACACACATTGAAAAGATCACTCACCATTATCAAGTCATATTTATTCCACAGATGCAGAGAAGTTTCAATATATGCAAGTCAATAAATATTATAAATCATGTAAATGGACTCAAAGACAAAAATCACATGACCACCTCACTAGATGTAGAGAAGGGATATGAAAAAATTCAACATACAATTATGTTCAAAGTCCTAGAGGGAACTGGACTTGAGGGAACATACCTCAGCATAATTAAAGGTATATGTAACAGATCCATGGCCCATACCATTCTAAATGGAGAACAGCTAGAAGTATTCACACTAAAATTAGGAACCAGGTAAGGCTGTCCATTATCTCCACTCCTTTATAATATAGTGCTTGAAACTCTTGCTAAAGCAATAAGATAAGAGAAGGAACTTAAAGGAAAATAAGAGGCCAAATTATCCTTGTTTTCAGATGACATGCTATTATACTTAAGAGATTCCAAAAAACCTTCTAAAAATGGTTAACAGTTTCAGCAAAGTGGCAGGTTACAAAACCAACCTACAAAATAAGTAGACTTTTATATACAAATAAATTGGAGAAACAGTCCATGGAAACTTGCTATTCACAATAGTCTCAAAAAAATACCTCTGAATAAACCTTACCAAATATATTAAAGATTACTACAATAAAAATTTCTAATCTTAGAAGAAAGATACTGAGGAAGACACCAGAAGATGGAATGACTTCCCATGATCATGGACTGGAAACATTAATATTGGAAATTGAAAATCCTAACAAAAGGACTCAATATATAGATTCAATGCACTAGTGTTGAAAATAACTGTGACGTTCTTCACAGAATTAGTAAAAAGCATCCAAAAACTTATATGAAGTCAAAGAAGACCCTGGATAGTCAATAAATCCTCAGCACAAAAGCAGCACTGGGGCAATTACCATACTGCATCTCAAACTATGTGACAGAGCAATAGTCATAAAAACAGCATGGTAGTGGAACAAAACCATGCACATAGATTGATGGAACAAAATTGAAGATCCTAACATGAGTACATGCCATTTCGGCCTCCTAATATTTGACAAAGATGCCAAGAACACACACGGAGGAAAGAGAGCATCTTCAACCAATGGTATTGGCAAAATTCAATGTCCACCTGTAGAAGACAGAAAGTTGAACTTTATCTTTCTCCTTGCACAAAAGTCAAGTCCAAATGGATCAAAGACTTCAATATGAAACCTGAAACCATGAAACTGTTAGAAGAAAAAATTGATAGTACTCTATATAATACAGGTGTAGGAAAATACTTCCTAAATCAGACATCAGTTGCTCAGGAATTAAGGTCAATAATCAACAAGTGGGACCTAAAAAGATTCTGTACAGTAAAAAAGAAACAACTGTGTAAGTGAAAAAAAAAAACACACACACACAGAGTGGGAGAAAAATCTTCACCAGTGACACATCTGACAGAGGTTTAAAATCCAGAATATATACATGTCACAGTGCAGTGACCACAGTCCAAGCCTGAAGGGCTTGGGGACACTGATGGATAGAAATCAAGACACAGGGAGTGCAGAGGCTTGTGTACCAGTGCATGTTTATTGTGAACTAAAGCAAGCTTATATAGGAATCAGATCTGGAGTAACCAAGGAATAACTAAGGATACATCACTAAACAGAAAGTAACCAAGGATACATCACATTACTACCAAGAATACATTACTTCACCAACTGAAACTCTCACAACGTTTACAGTATCCAACATTCAGCTACATAATATTTATAATACCTTAGATATAAGGTGCACTGTTTGTGATTACTATTAGCAACTACTATAATTCATTATTTCTATATAGAAACTAAGCTAAGGGTGCTGAGAAACTCTGGTTCCCATAAACTGAAACAGAACCCTTTAGTTATGTTTCCAAGACTGCCAATTAATCAGGGAAGCATAGCCTGTCAACTCAGACCACAGAAGCAGAGAGCAGGGAAACTCCCAGGATGGAAGCATTCTTTCTCCAATGCTTAAGTCAAGGCAAGCTGCCACAGCCTAATGCAGCAATGGCTGTGCCCATAATAATAGTAGCTTCCAACATATAAAGAAATCAAAAAAATAAAGAAGAACAATGTCCCTATCAAAAGATAGGCTATGGATGTAAAGGGAGAGTTTTCAAAACAATTGTTCAACATCATTATTAATGAGGGAAAATGCAAATTAAAACTGCTTCAAGATGTCATATTAACCCAGTCAGAATGGCTAAGATCACAAGAACAAATGATACCAAATACTGGAGAGAATGTGATGAAGAGGAACGCTGGTAGGAATGCTAACTCATGCAACCAATAAGGAAAACAATGTGAAGAACTCTTAAAAAACACTAAAAGTGAACCTACCATATAATCTGGTTGTACCACTCCTTGTTATATACCCAAAGGAGTCATCCTACTGCACAGCTACTTCTACATCCGTGTTTATCATTGTTATTTTCACAATATTTTGTGGGTTTATATAATTTATTGGTAGTATATAAAAGTACTATCAGATTTGTATGCCTTTTTGTATTCCTCAGCTCTACTGGACTTGCTTGAAGTTATTTATGATATTTTGATAAGATATTTAAAATATTTATTACTTCAACGTTTCTTCAGGTAAGATCATGCCACTTGTAAATTTACACAGTTTTACTTCATTTTTCTCCACTCATTTAATGAATTTCCTGGTTTTAATATGATCCCTGAAGATCCAGAAAAACCTTGACCAAAGGATGAAGAACAGAAATTGTCTTTGTCAATGATTTATGGTGGGAAATTTGACAAAGGGAGAAGAAGAATACATGAACTATTTATTTCTTTATTTCTTTATTTCTTTCTTTCTTTCTTTATTTATTTATTTATTTTGTTCCAAAGGCCACAAATAAAATATTTTTCCTTTACAAAGTTTTCCAACCTCCTCTTATTTTTAGGAATATCCAAACAATGTCTATGAAAAAATAATAGTCAATCTGTAATTAGCATTATCCTCTCAGAGTTGAAAACATATTAATTAAAATACAGAACTAAAATGAATGTACCATGAGTAAAATGACTTATTTTCTATGGAAGTTATATTACAAAGTCACATGCTTTGGCCCTGCACCTGCTCACTTTTGATATGTCAATGCTTTTCCCAGGAGACAGAAAATTTGCAAGGAGGATTAGAGAGGTGGCAGTGGTGAGGGAAGGAGAAGCCCAAAGCCACACAGCAGAAAGGAGGGAACTAAAACTGAGCAAGACACAGCATAGCAGATTAGGAGCTTGCTTAGCCCTCACTGATCTGTCTACACTTTTGTTCCCTAGGACTGTGCATGATGCCACATGCTCTCCTGTGATATTCTGAATTTACCTTGAGTCCTGCCATGCACATGGAAAGACATTTGATAAATGTTAATACAACTGATGGTCATCGCTGACACGAATCCAAGTTGCTAAGTTGCAAATGTGACTTCTTCTAAACCACTTTGAGAAGAGTGGCCAGATGTTTTTGAGAGCTATACCTGACTTATACTGTAGCTAAGCTATCTGTATTTAGATTGAAGTTAGTTTTTATAGAACTATTTGTAT
>NW_008346550.1:1431116-1436959 GCF_000622305.1 Nannospalax galili | reverse complement strand
TATTTCACTATATTTTGAATTAAAAAAAAATTTAGAACAGTTTTTTTTTAATTTTTCCTAATCTGGGGGTACATAATCTGCAATCTCTTATTCTCTACACACTGGCATTTGAAACATATAGTTTTTAGAATTTTTATTATAATGTTTTCAAAATTCTGTCAGTTTCAGAACAATGGTCCTTCTTTCATAATTCATATTTGTTAATTGACATCTCTTTTCTTCAGAGCTTAAATTGAATTTCTCTTAATGTTACTGGTATCTAATTTCATGGATATTGTCTTCAATTTTTTTAATTTATTGGATTATTTTCAGTATGTCTATTATTTATTATTCCATTGAATTTGCATATATTTTGCATTTTTTTCTGGTTTTGTAATACATATGCCTTTTTGCCTTTTTTCTTATTTTCTAATAATAATATTGTAAATTATTCTTTAAAATTAATTTTTTGCTATAGTATGGATTGTAGTATGCTATATTTCTGCTTACATTTAGTTCAAAATATTTTCTGATTTATCTTTTAATTAATCTGAGATGTGGGTAATTTAGATTCGAAGTGTCAGAAATCCCAAATTACATTTTGCTATTTATATAGATTTAATTCTATTAGCAACAGAGAAGGTATTTGCAGTTATTTCAGTATTTTTGGATATAGTGAGACTCCTTTCATAGAGTTGTATATAGACTATTTATAGAAGTACTATGTGCATTTTCTGGTCTGGAGAGATGACAAAGAGGTTAATTGCACTGGCTGCTCTTGCAGATGACCTGTGTTCAGTTCCCAGCATCCACATGGCAGCTAACATGTCCTTAACTCAAGTTCAAGGGGCTCCAATGCCCTCTTCTGACCTCCTCAGGCATTGAATGACAAGGGTGTACTTACCTACATAAAGACAATACACCTATACATGTAAAATAAAAATTTAAAAAAGAAGTCATGTGTACATTTCCTGTGACTATGTATTATGTTAGTGTCATGGAAAGTAGTCCATAAATGGGAATTTGATGTACTTTCTGGAAAATATATTGTTGATCTTTAAAAAATATTTTATTTATTATTTTCATTTTTTTATGTGTATGAGTGTTATACATGCATGTAAATTAGTGCACCTGTGTCATGCAATGCCCAGGGAGGACAGAAGACGTTGTTGGAGTCCCTGGAACTGGTGTTATGGATAGTTGCTAGCTGCCATGTGGGTGCTGGGATTTGAATGTAGGTCCTCTGCAAGAACAGTCAGTGTTCTTAACTGTTGAGCCATCTCTCCAGCCTCAAAAATATATTATTGTGTTAATCTTATATTAGCTGTTATATCTATTTTCAAGGCAGTATATTTTTTACTTATTATTCTTTAATTTTGCATGTTTGCTTTTAGTTTCATCTGCTTTGCACGTATATTCTGGTGTTGTGGCACATACTTGAAAATTTATAGTTGTTTAAATTTCTCCTAAATCAATTATGCTTCTCACTATACAGTTTATAAATTGTACCCCATAATTATTATTTTGCCTCAAAGCTTATTTTACTTAATGTGATGTGAAGAAATGAAGGTGACCAGAGTTTCAGGGAGAGATTAAGAGAGGGTGAGGAAGAGTTGAAGAGAGATGTTTCATAAGTTAATTAACCTAAACTTTTTGTTACAAAATTTCCCATCTTTTCATGCTTTTGTACTATAATTAATTTGTATTTTACTTAAAGACAGTGTATGGTGTTAGAAAAAGTAAACACAAGTTAGATTTAAAATTGATATAAACCAACGAAATAAACACTAAAAACTAATGTTTCTCTTTTGGTCAGCCTATTATTGTTGAAACTTCTCTTTAAGTACAATATAATACTGTTTCACAATCCAGTGAAATGTTTAATCTATAAGCATTTAATTCAATAACGAATATGGTAATGTTAAAATTTAATATTTTAGTATTTTTCAATTTTGGTGCTTCCTATTCTTTTCAAAGTAGATTACTTTTTTCTTTTATTATTATATCTATTTTAATTTTTTTTTTAATTTTAGAAAGAGCCATGTAACCCAAATTGGTTCAAACTCACTATGTAGCCAAGAGTGGCCTTGAACATCTGACTATCCTAGTTCCTCCTCCCAAGTGTTGGAAGGTCATGCATGAAACACCATGCATTTTTTGTAGTTTTGTGTTGCGGGTGTCCTGGGGCCCTCTGGGTGGGGGTAGAGTCGGTGCAGAGTCAAAACACAGAATCCGGAAGTCAGGTGAGAAGCAGGCAGTGAGAGCAGTTGTAGACTCATTTATTGCAGATATGGGGCTCCCTTATATCCCCCCTCCCAGTGTCCCATTGGTCCATTGATAGGTCCTGTCTGTTCCTCATTGGCTCTCTGTATCAGGCCATTTTCACGACAGCCATCTCTAAGTCTTTTGGCAGAACATAGATTTTCCTCAGCCAGATGTTTCTGGCATATTTGCAGCACATTTTCAGTGCACAGTGGTTGTTCAGGCCACACTTCCTCCTACATATCCACCCTTTTTCTTTTTGTGAAGCTCTAGTGGGAGCCATGATTTTTTGCCTTGGCATTGTTGGCCCCACCTCAGGGGGTCCCCAGTATTCTGGACCACGCCTGTCTTAGGTTGGTTTGGTTAGCAAGCTCTTAACCATCATTGACTACCGGCCCTCAAAGGGCGACCTCCCTGGATATGAGCCCACCAGGGTGATTGGGGAAGGCAATTATACAGAGGCCTCATGGATTACCCCATGAGCCAGGCCTGTAGGACCTCGCCGGGAGGATTGCGGCCTGTGTGTTGAAGTGCCAAGAGGACTTGGAGTGTGGCTCTGTTGATGTGTCTTTGCCATCGGGCATGCTGAAAGAGACGTTTGACAAGGATGCGTAGGACCAAAGGAATTAGGCTAGCTATGATGGCCAGGAGAATGGGGACAAATGAGGCAGGTGGGATGACACCTAAGGAGATCTGGCGCTTCCTAGCAAGGAAAAGAATGGGTGTCCCACATGTTCTCTAGGGTGACCCATGGTGTGAGGATGGTAGCCTCGTTTCAGAAAGCATCTAGGTCATTGGTTTTAACTTTAAGACCTCAGATGACAAGGAGGGATTTTAATGCCCTGATTTGGGGTTCCCTACAGCTGGGGGGCAGATTACCCATGTTAATTCTAAGACAAAGAGAATGTGTTGGACCCAGATGTCTTATGCTCAGTGGGGGACTTCCGTGATTCATTAGGTCATAGCCATATGCCCACACGGTGTCTCTGGACAGGGAGAGGCAGTCGGGGTCCTCTCCTGGGTTCTGCCTCCTAGGGGGTCAGCCTTTATGTGGAGGTGCCTGGCGAAACGAAAGCAAAATGTGTACCTCCCTAATCAACAGACAGGATGAGGGAAAAGGGAAGGTGGGGATTCTCACGCTCACCCATGGGAAAACCGAAGGCACATGTAACACGGAGGGGCCGACTTACCAAAACTTCAGGCACGGGGCATCTCGCAACACCAAAGAAAGTAGGGGAGAGGTGCCTAGGCTGTCATGGGTGGAGAAAGTGAAACTAAGGCTGATCTCTGGAGTGGTCGATGCACTGCCGGCAGAAAAGTGCAAAGAACACAGTCCAGAAGAGAAAAGTGACTACCACAATGCTGGCTAGAACCCAAGAAGGTCAATGCTCATGCCAGCATGGGGAACCCACGTTGTGAGCCAGATGTTGCGGGTGTCCTGGAGCCCTCCAGGCGGAGGTAGAGTCAGCAGTGGAGTCACAACACAGACTCCAGGAGTCAGGTGAGAAGCAGGCAGTGTGAGCAGCTGAAGACTCATTTATTGCGGATATGGGGCTCCCTTATATCCCCAATCCCGGTGTCCCATTGGTCCATTGATAGGTCGTGTCTGTTCCTCATTGGCTGTCTGTATCAGGCCATTTTCGCTTCAGCTGTCTCTATGTTTTGTGGCAGAACACAGGTTTTCTTCAGCCAGATGTTTCTGGCATATTTGCAGTGCATTTGCAGTGTGCGCTGGTTGTTCAGGCCACACTTCCTCATACAGTTCTGGGTATTAAACTATGGACTTTCGAGATCCTATGAAGGCACTCTAACAATTTAGCAATATCTCTCATCTTTTATTAGTTTTGACTAGTCTTTCATTTGTGCAACTTCCCTGTAGTGTTCAGATAACACAATTTGTTGTATTCATTTATCATCTCTAGCTCTTACAATCTTTCCATCCTCTCTTCTCTAATGATCCCTGAGCCTTTGAAAGTGAGTATGAATTAGTTGTCACAGTTAGGGCTGAAAACTCCATAGTCTCTTAATCTCTTCACTGTTGATCTGTTGCGTGCCTCTGTGTTATTTTCTCATCTGCTGAAAGGATCTTCTCTGGGGAGAGCTGAGACATGAACCATGGGTATAACATAGTCATTCGATGTCCATATTTCACACCATGCCTGTTTAGCAGAATAATAGTAGTATGTTGTTCCTTACAATCTGTGACCCATCTAGTCACAGATTCTTGACCCTGATAACAGCTTTGGGTATGAACTTCCTGTGAAGCAGGCTTGAAATCCATCAGAAGGTGGTTGATTAATTTCTTAACATTAAACAACTGTTGAAATAGTGGGCATAATTCACCATGCCAGTTGTTATTGTAATCCATAGGGTTCACAGAAGAAAGAATTATGATTACCTTTCCTTGCCGTTAACATGCAGAGCAACTTCTAGTACTATAATGAAAACTAGGCTACTGAAATGAAGCTTCGATTTAAGTACCAGCTTGATTTCTCCCTGTTCTAACTCAGGTATGTAGTGTTTTACTGTCAAGTTCTAGTCGGTAACCAGGGGCAACAGCAGTGGCAATTGTTGTTTGATGGCTTAGGAGCACTCCTGGCTAATAACTCCAAAAGAGGAACCCATTCCTGAAATTTGGACTCTTCATTTACTAGTATAAAATGTCTATTAAGGTCACTGTACCCCTGTCATAGGGTATATTTAAACTGTTTTTGTATTGTAGATGAACATAATGAAATACTTTGCTGTAGTAGGTTTCCACGTGACTGTTTCAAAGGAATTTTAGTGTTAGTTATCCTTTTTCTAACTCCCTCTTCTGCCCCACCCTCCCATTCCCCACTCATTAAACTGGTCATATCCCATTATGACCTTTTTCCATTTTATACTATTGAATTCCATCTCTTCTCACACTAACCAGTACCCACGGCCACATATTAGGTTTAATACACACTAGTTCTAAAATATCTCAGTCATCTAAGTTCAATTGTCCTTCCCAATTTCACTGTGTTCAGTGGAGATGGAGCATTGACTTTCAGTGCCTTCATGTATTTATTCTCAAGCATACAAATATTCATTCATTCACTAATTCATTATTCTTTTGGGTAGAGTAACAAATTGAGATTTCTTAGAAAACAAGATCACCTGTCAAGATCATAATTCACAAGACCACATGGTTTTGCTGGGTCATTGAATCACATTATGTCCATTTGTAAAAGTCCTTCACTCATTGGTATACCACAATGTACTTCAGACTAATATTAACAATTTCGGTAAAATGTAGATAAATGATTTTAAAGCTTTAGTTTTTCCCAAACAATTTTATAATATTTTGTTATATAATGTTACAAATATTGCTTTAAATACTCAAGTGTTTAAAATATGAGTATTAGAAAGAAAAAAGTATATATTTAGAGTATATTAACCATTAACCATTCAATGCATTTGAAGCTCTTCACAGGATTGGTTTGTATTATAAAATTGAATGTTGTTTTGAGCTTATCCATTAGCAAATGAATTGACTTGAAATTAGAATTTTATTTCATGTTTGAATTATAAAAATATTACATATTAATTTCATTAAAAGTGGTAATAAGAAAAAATAT
>NW_008346550.1:1430818-1431100 GCF_000622305.1 Nannospalax galili | reverse complement strand
TTATTATCATGATTTTAATTATGACAATTGATTTTGCAGTAAAAATGAATAAAATTTATGGTTGGTGATGATGGCATAGAGTATGGCATGATACAGTGAACTAATTCCTTTAAATCAAAGGATTTCTTTTTTTTTAAAAAAAAGGATTTCTTTGAAATTTAAGAATAGGTAGAAACATTGATGAAATTAATATTCTACATTTGATAAGGCCTAATTTTTAAAATGCATTTTATGATATATTTGGTATATAACCTTAGATACTATTTTCTTTTAATTTTATCC
>NW_008346550.1:1425844-1430139 GCF_000622305.1 Nannospalax galili | reverse complement strand
GTGGTGGATTTGATAATGTCAGTCAAAATAGAGTTTATAACCATATCATCATTGGAGACGAAATAGGTGGTAATGAATGGCTCACTTCATCTAGAATCTATGTGTTCAAAGCAAGTTATCAGATAACCCCAGAAGCCTTAAATCACTCCCCCTCTATGATGCTTGGAAGACTTGGTTCATTCTTCCAGACCCCAGGTAGGTAATCTTAGAGCTCCCTGTCCACTAAAATCCCTACTCTCTGTGACCCCTAGATCACTTGCTACTTGGGACTCTGACTCCAGGTAGAAACTGCCATTGTCCTTCCCCAGTGCACTACTGGAATCTTTCCTTCAGCCAGATAGGCATTACCAGAGCTTATCCTACCAACAAACACTCAACACAGTGCACTACCCAGGGAACACAAGGCACCCTGTGACTTTGAACCCACATGAAATCTTCCAGCCAGTCTGGCACATCACAAACCACTGCCTGAGGTAAGTGTAAAAATCTGCACTCAACCTCAATGGAACACTGCTTATTCCCACAGTAATACCTGCCCCTGTCACCCAAGCATCATTTGTAGAATGTGATGTGGTTTTCAATGACTTTTGCTTATCAGAAATAAAATCACCTAACTCTGCAGAATGTTTGCATCTGGGCTCAGATGTTCACAGATTTCCAGATGTGTTATAAACAAATATGATGTCCCCTCCTTTGAAAATTAGCACAGCGTTGATGTTCACAGATTTCCAGATGTGTTATAAACAAATATGTTGTCCCCTCCTTTGAAAATTAGCACAGCGTTGACCAAAAACTGAACCCCAAGAACCAGTTTAGCTGGGCCACAACCGAAAAGTTGGAATAACAACAAACAGAGTTTTAGTCAAAAATGCTGCCAACAAAAGTGAGACCAGATATTCATACCCAGAAATACACCCCATGAATCAACTTTCAACGTATAGATCTCACCAGGAAAGCATAAACATGAATAACCAAGTCAATACATTACCTCCTGAAATTATCACTTCCATCCAAATGTCCCCTAATGAGATTAACTTATTGATGCACAGACAATATTTTCAAAATAGCAATTATGAAAATGTTTAAGGAACTGAAAGAGGACATTCATAAATTCTGGAATGAAGACTGCCACAAAACACAAACTGCTCAGTGAAATAAAGAAAACAATCCATGATATGAAAATAGAATTTAATATAGGTAGGAAATTTCTTAAGAAAAATCAAACTGGGGCCTGGAGAGATGGCTCAGTGATCAGTGATTAAGAGCACTGATTGCTCTTGCAGAGGACCTGGGTTCGGTTCCCAGCACGCACATGGCAGCTACAAACTGTCCTTAAATCCAGTTCCGGGGAATCTGAAGTCCTCTTCTGACCACCGCAGCATTGCATGATACCGGCGCACTCACAAGTAGGCAATATACTCATATACATAAAATCAAAATAAAATATAAAATATTTTAAAAAAGAAAAGTTTTTTTCTAAAAAAAAGGAAAGAAAAGTCAAACTGAAACAAATACCTACCCTCAGAGTAATTCAGTGGGTCTCCTCATGAACACTGCAAATGTGCCTGACTTTGTTTAGTCATGATATCTGTGCTAGGATTTTTTTTCTGATTGAGTCTGCATGGGTCTTGTGCATGCTGTTAGCATTGCTGCAAGTTCATATAAGCAAGTTTCCAGTGACCTGAAAGTCTCTGTTTCCCTTTGTTTATGCACCAATGTGACTCTTACCATCTTTCTGGTCCTCTTTCACAATGGTCTCTAAACCTTAAGTGGGTGAGGTTTAGTATAGGAGTTCTATACAGTGGAATGCACTCTGAAGTCTCTTATTCTCTAAAAGTTAGCCAGTTATGGCCTTCTGTATGCATCATACTCATACTCAGGCTTCACTGATGAACACTGAGGGATGTATTAGTATTCTCTCTACCCTCTGTTCTGCTATGTTCCATGAGCCTTAGGTACTGAGGTACTACTGTAGATGTGTCACTCAGGAATGGACATCTGTCAGATATATATTTTCTCTGTGTGACCATTTGTGGAACTCTGTAATAGTCTCCATCTGTCACAAAAAGAAGTTTCTTTGATTAGCAGTGTACAGTACATTTTTCTGTAAATATAAAGATCTATATTAACATATGGTAAGAAATGTCATTTGTCTAGAAATATGATAGAGAGAGTTTTTTCTAGGATCTATTGCTTCTCTGGTCATGTTTATTTGGCTTCATTTACAGTGCCACAACTTATCATAGAACAGAGGAAATGGGCAGTAAGTCCTAAGCCTAGTTAAGAAACTATTAGCAAATGATTACTACTGGGTGATGGAAAGTAAATTTTCTTTAAGGGAGTGACTCTAGTAGGCTGACCAGACTCCAGTGGATGAATTTGCACTGAGGGACGTCTGGATAGAAATGATTGACTGGTTAGGACTTAACATATATGACAGAATACCTGAAATCCTGTTTGGGAGGGAGAGGTAGGGAGTGGAAGGGGGTCTAAATTTGACTAAGATGTATTAAATGAAATGCACAGAACTCAATAAAAGTATTAAAAGTGAAAAAGATACCTGCCTCCACAAACATGGCCCTGACTCAGTAGGTCTGGTGAATAGTCTTACCCTTTCAAGTTTTTGAAGTTTCTAGAGCATGTTCACAGTTCCAATCCAAAGAGACTTTGAGACACTAAGGATAAACCTTCAAATATTTAACACAGTGATTGATAAGGGATACTCTCAGATGACCTAGGAAATACCGTACTTATTGAATAAAGTCCCATACAGAATATCTAAACTAAGCCTATATTTTAGAATAAATTTAACAAAATGGGTAAAATCTTCTATATTTATAAAATTGCTCCCAGCTACCTTGTATCTCTGGTTAGTGTGGCTTATTCATTAATATATACATATTTATTTTTGTGGGAGAAAAATTGTGTGGAATTATCATTTGGAACAAATTTTGAATTATATACTCATCATGGATTGATCATATCTAGCAAATTATCCTATGCATTATTTACATAGTTATTATTTTTGTTTTTATAAGCCTTAACAAACTCTCTTTATCATTTTTCATGATTCATATGCACTGAATTTAACTATAATAATGAGCAGAACATTAAGCTCTGATGTTTCACTGGTATGTGGAGTCTAAGACAGTTTATCTTTTCCAAGACTTGTCATCATTTCTCAAATTTTATTAAATATTATACTGACAATGATGAATTTCATCCAGCTAGCTATTATACACAGGAAATATTAATATTGTATCATATTTCAGAAAACTAAGCAAATAGAACATATAATACACTGAGTGCAAAGTAAATTTAGACATATTTTGTATTGGTGAATTTTCTGATTCAAAGACTGGGTGGACATCCCAAATGAATACTGAATAAATATATAATTTTTGAAATTTTAAAAGTAAAAGTTATAATACCCCAACTCTTGTAGTATCACATTGGACTGATGGATTTGCTGAAGCTATCCATTTCCCACAGGTTGCTGGTGTTCCTAGATTCCGATTTGGGTTACCTGAGGACATGCCGCAAACAAGCTCCAGTCACTCTGATCTTGGCCAGCTTGCTTCTCAAAGAGGTTTAGGAATGTATGAAAACCCCCTCTTCCTAGCTCTTGAAGAAGAGTCTGGTGGCCGCAGTGTTCCTACTACACCTCTACAAGTAGCAGCTCTAGTGCCTGTGTTTAGTGAGAGTACTACCTCTGATGTTTCAGAGCACGCCTCTCAGTCTGTTCCAATGGTAACAACATCCACTGGCACTTTATCCACAACAAATGAAACAGCAACAGATGATGGAGATGAAGTGTTTGTGGAGGCAGAATCTGAAGGCATTAGTTCCGAAGCAGGCCTAGAAATCGACAGCCAGCAGGAAGAAGAGCATGTTCAAGCATCAGATGAATCAGATCTCCCTTCTACCAGCCAGGACCCTCCTTCCAGCTCTTCTGTGGATACTAGTAGTAGTCAGCCAAACCCCTTCAGACGAGTAAGACTTCAGACAACATTGAGACAAGGTGTTCTTCGTGGTAGTTAGTTTAACAGACAGAGAGGTGTAAAGCCATGCAATTGGAGGAAGAGGAGGAATAAATAGAGGAAATATTAATTAAGTGGTCTGTAAATTATGACACCTGTGAATAAGATTGGCAAATCTGTTTTAATGTGATGATTGTCAAGTTGAGAAACATTTTTGTATGTAAATGGTATGCTCATTTCAACATTCTTTATTAATAAAATGTGTTTCAATGTCAGAAAAAAAGGAAAAAATATAGAATTTTCATAATAATGTTT
>NW_008346550.1:1408570-1425753 GCF_000622305.1 Nannospalax galili | reverse complement strand
TTTTTTCAGTTTAATTTTATTTATTACTATTCAGAAGTTTTGCATTTTCAGATAGAATAAACCAAAATCACAGCTTCAAATTACTACTTCTCAGAGATTATACATATTCACAGGACTAAAATATATATTCATTTATCTTCATATCAACATTTCATAAAATGGTGAAGAATGCTAATCATAGTATTACTCAAATACCAAAACAATATAGAGACACAGCAGAAAAAAAAGGAAGAAAGAAAGAGAGAAAAGAAAGAAAGAAAGGAAGGAAGGAAGGAAGAGAAAAAGAAAGAAAACTACAGGTCATATCTCTAATGAACATAGACACAAATATCATCAATTAAATAGTTGCAAAAATATACTCACATATATCAAAAACAGCATCCATACAAAACCTGGCTCCATTTCAGAGTTGCAGAGGGTTGTTCAACATATATAAGTCTAGAAATAGAATAAATCATATAAATGAACTTGAAGACAAAAAAATCACATGATCATCTCAATAGAAACAGAAAAACTTTAGGCAGAAACATGCCTTCATGATAAAAGTTCTAGAGGGAATAGGACAGGAGGGAACATATCTCAACATGAACTGGATTTATATAAGAAAACCGTAACCAATATCATTCTAAATGTTAAGAAACTGAATCATTCTCATTAAAATCAGGAACCAGACAAAGCTGACCACTATCTGCACTACTTTTCCATATAGTGCTTGAAACCATAGATAGAAGAAAAGAGAAGGAAATTAAGGAGGTACTAGTTGGAAATGAATAACTACCAAATTATTGGTACTTGCAGATTATATGATATTTTATCTCTGAGATGCCAAAATATTCAACAGAAAACATCTAGAAATGGCCAACACGTTCAGCAAGGTGGCAATGTAGAAAATCAGTTTCCAAAATTCAGAAGCCTTTTCATACACCAATGATAATCAGTGAGATAAAGAAATCATGGAAACATTATCATTCACATTAGCAAAAATATAAACAAAAATAAATAATACATAAAAAATCAACAACAACAACAAAGAAAATGTAAAAATAAACCTAATCAGAGATGTTAAAGATACTAAAATGAAGATTTTAAATCTTTGAAGAAAATTATAGATGAAGATACTAGAAGATGGAAAGAAATCCTCCGCTCATGTATTAGCAGAATTAATATTGTGAAATTGATCATCTTATTAAATGCATTTATAGATTTAATGAAATTCCCATAAAAATTCTCATAACAATCTTCACAGAAATAGAAAAAAATATAATCCTATGACTCATGGAAATACAAGACACCAGAATGCCAAAGCTATCCTGTGCTCAAAGAACAATGCTGGAGGAATCACCTTATCAAGTTTCAACCTTTATTACAGAGCTGTAATTTAAAACAAACAAAACAAACAAACAAAACCCACACATCATAGTTAGAAAAACACACGTGGTCTCCTACAAGCTATAAGTGCCAGAAAAGATTTTCTAATAAAATTGTATTTCCTCAGGAATTAAGGACAATGGATAATTGGAACCTCATTAAACTAAAAAAGCTTTTGTACAGAAAATAATGAATTCAGTGAAGAGAAAGCCCACAGAGGAGGAGGGAATCTTTGCCAAGCATACATGCACTAGAGGCATAATTTCCAGAAAAAAGAGCTAGAGATCTAAAGAGAGTTCTACAAGCAATAAAAGGTGGCTAAAAAAGTACCTTAATTATGGAAAACCAGAATCAAATTAATTATCCAACTCACAGAGGAATGGCCTCACATATACAGTCAGGCCTGCCTTGACCATAAAGGAGACCACAGTGAGGGGCAACGGGGTAAAAACAGCAGTTCTGAGAAGTGTAAAAAGAGCTAGAGATCTAAAGAGAGTTCTACAAGCAATAAAAGGTGGCTAAAAAAGTACCTTAATTATGGAAAACCAGAATCAAATTAATTATCCAACTCACAGAGGAATGGCCTCACATATACAGTCAGGCCTGCCTTGACCATAAAGGAGACCACAGTGAGGGGCAACGGGGTAAAAACAGCAGTTCTGAGAAGTGTAGAACTGGCTGGAAGTCAACCTGTGTTGGTTGTTGCTTCATACCCTCAAAGTGAGCGCATGCCCAGTCAGCCAAGTTAGGGAAAGGATGGAGGAAGTGAGAAATGGGTTAGTTCAGGTGTCCAACAGAATAGGGCACAAAACAGTGAGTTGAGCATTCAGCACTTAGATTTTTCCCAATTTATTATTGTTTTCTTTTCCACTCTGTTTTTCATTTTCTTCTTTCATTCAATTAATTTACGTTTTGTTTTGAGACAGGATCTCACTTTCTAGCCCTGGCTGCAGACCAGGAAGGCCTGGAACTCATTGATATCTGCCTGCCTCTGCTTCCTGAGTGCTAGTATTAAAGGAAGGTGGCATCACACCTGGCCTCAGATTGTTTTCATGAGATAAATTTTAGCAAAGAGGAATTGCTGGGTTTGGAAGATATGTAATCGCTAGGAGATTCTGGATACATGGTTTTGAAAACATGACTTATTTAGGGCTATTGCTGCTGACATGTAGGAATGTGTTCACACCTAACATCTGGCACTAGGTTTTCACCTTTACCAACTGAATGAAAAAAATCTAATTGCAGCAACTGGATTTTGAAGGAGGTTAAATAAGTTCTGGAAAGCCGATAGAGTGTTCTGTTTTCTCTGTATTGTCTGTATTTCAGTCACATTTCTTTCTGTCTTTAGTATTTTCCTTTTAGCTTGGCCAGCCTCTCCTAGAATAAAGATACTAATTACTAGTCTTCATGCCAAATGCACATGCTTTCCTCCGCTTTGGGGGGATTTTCTCTGAATTATTTTTAGACAGGGTTTTGATTTTATATGTAGTTTCATTTTCAGAGTCTATAAGCTCTACCCTTCTGTGAGCTGCAGGTTGCTTTATTGTAGAATTTTTGTTTTTTAAAATATGATTTGACCGTTCTTAAATTGGGTGTCCTGTGTAAAATGAGGTTCCTCATTAAGAACTTCATCAGCCAATAGTAAGTGATTAACGCAGTCACATGGTATGTTTTTTTAACCCTATCTTGTCTTAGATCTGCATTCTTTATAACTTGTATGTTTTAGTCTTCACCAGTCATTGTGCTGTAAAACTGTGCATGTAATTTTTGCCCTTTTTATTTGCATGCTATGATTGTTAATTTTCCATATTAAAATTTGTTCATTAAAAAAAATACCTCAAAACAGTGTTCTAAGTCCTTAGTCATCACAGAAATGAAAATTAAAACTACTTTAAAATTTCAGTTTATAGCATTGGTAAAATCAAGAATAAAACTGATAACAAGTGCTGACAAGGATCTTGAGAAAAGGGAACCTTCATTCACTGTGGGGTTGTAAACTAGTGCACACACTATGTAAATCAGTGTGGAGAATTCCTTTAAGAGGGATAAAAATAAATTTACCATATGATGATCCAGCTATACAATTCTTTGGCATACATTTAAAGGACTGGATTTCCTGCTACAGAGATACTTGCTTAGCCCTGATTATTGCTGCTCTTTTCATAATACTAAGAAATGGAAATGACCTAAATGTCCCTTCAAAGAGGAATGGGCCAGGCGTGGTGGCACACAACTTTAATCCCAGCACTCAGGAGGTAGAGGCAGGCAGATCTCTGTGAGTTCAAGGTCAGCGTCATCTACATAGTGAGTTCCAGGCCAGCTGAGGCTACAGGGAGACCCTGTCTCAAAAAGACCCCCACACACACAAAAAAAGGGAATGGATAAAAACTGTGACACACACAACAGAGGTCTATTTATATGTAAAGAAAATATGAAATCATAAAATGTGCCTGTAAATGGATTAAAATAGAAACTTGTATACTGAGCTTGACAACCCAGTCCGAGAAAAATTATCAAAGCATCCTCTTTCACATTTGTAGATCCTAGCTCCAAATTTTTAGATGTGAATATACATTCTGAAATAATTGAAAGAGCCAGGAAAATAGAAATAAATAATAAAAATAGAGGGGAAGAAGATGAAGGGGTAACAGAACATAGACATTATCAAGAGGGAAATGAGGGAAATGGGAGCTAGCCTAACTGGAATGGTGGAAGGAGGGCTATACAGGAGGAGATAAATGGAAGAGAAAAAGAATACTTAGATGTTATGAAAACCAAAATGTATATTTACATGTGTGCAGCTGAAAGCATTTACAACAAATATCATGGTGCCTGGCAAGGGAAACCTTCCTTAGAGTTTCTGATCAGAGTAGTAGTTCAAGAGACTCTCAAAATAAATTAAGCTACTGCCACAGTTCTTGATTTCCTTCCATAACTTGAAGTTGAAACCCTATTTCTGAAGATGACTACTTAAGAAGCAGGATTAGGAGAAATTGACTTAGAACTGACCTGAAGCCTCCTCCTCAAAAACTAGTATTCATTGCATCAACTGCATCAGAGGTTATTATGTAAACTGCCAAGAAGGCAAATCAGTCAATGTTTCTACCCAGCTCTAAAACCTATGAACCTCAAAAATGACCAGCTCAGCAAGTTCTCTCTATTGGGACAATACTGGCACTTTTTTTCTGGGGGTAATAAACAGCTATCTAATTGGACTTAATATCTATTCATTAGGAGGGAATCTTTGCATGGTACTGTGAACTAATCGAATACACATTGTTTGAGGTGTGATAAACCTTAGAGAATAAATTACTTTGTTACTTTCCTAGACAAATAAAATGTTTTACTATACTATAAATATTTATCCTTAGATTCACATGCAAGTGTATCTCTCACCTCTCATAAAGAAGCTTCTTCTTGGAAAAGATGGATCCTATTACAAAGTTTCACAACTGGTAATTAATTCACAGAGAATAAGTGATTGTGAGGAGCCCAGACCTAAGTAAACCATCAACAGTGTAACCTCTACATTGAAAGCTCAGTGAACGTCATGGAAGAGGGGACAGAAAGAATGTAAGAGACAGAGGAACAAGAAATCTTCACAGTACTATAGACTAACATGATTTGCCTAATTACGAAACAAACTGACAGGCCAGTTTGGATTGGGAAAATTTCATGGTGTCTCATGTCAAGATGAAGAGCTACATGAAATCAGTAGGCAGTAAGAAAGAAAGTTTTCTTGTTTCTAGCACCCTGAGAGGTTATCTAATGCCAAATGAGTAGCTGTAAACACAAGAACATACAAGTACCACTAAATGACTCAGTGCATCATATATACGTGTGTGTGTCTGTCTCTGTCTGTCTGTCTCTCTGTTTTTCTATGTGTAAATATGTATGTTAATGTAACAATTACTAGCAAAGACAAGAACAAGAAATTGTAAGGAAGAGGTGAGGATATTGGAGGTATTGGATGGAATTGAAGGGGTATGGGGAAGTTTGGGCTGTGTTACTTCACTTAGTATAACAGAGTATAGTTCCATCCATTTACCTACAAATTTCATGATTTCATCTTTCTTTATCACTGAGTAGAATTCCATCTTTTATTTTAAGAATGAGACTACCCTGAATCATAGGTCATCATTTTACATTTAACTCCCATTGTAAGAATCTAGTTTCGCACCTCACACATATTTAAAGCAAAGATGGGGAATTTAATTTTTGTCAGGTAAAGTGTCACTAATTCTGAGTAACACAAGGGCAAAGATCTTGCTAATTTTGTGCCCCTTCTCCCCTCCACATGGTACGAAATTGGCTGTTGACCTTGTATGTTTCTTCTAAAGCTTCCCTGATTTCTCAAGGATAGAAAAGCACATTATCAGTCTTAGAGATAAAAGGCAGCTAATTTTAGGCTGCTGAGACTAAAAGGTAAGGTCATTTTCAACAGAAGATGAAAAGAATAGGAATTTTTAGAGCTAAGGAGAAAGAAGCGAAATCAAAATAAATTTCTAGAATATTCCCATTCCTATAACTCCCATTGTTAAAAGCCTTTCAGGAAAGCTTCATTATTTTCTCTGAACTTATGTGAATTTGAAGATCACTGGATAGATCTGTCTTCAGAAGCAAGATGATACTCTAAAATAGTATTTTGCTTCCTTTTCCATTTGAGTTTTTTGTAGTCACACCTCATCCTTATGAGACCCTGTGATGAGCAGAGACAAATATTCTCAAGAATTACTTTAACTCTTCAGAATTTGTACAGGGTTGGAACCTAAGTAGTGAAATCAATAATTAATTTTAGGCACAGTTATGCACCAGGAAAGGTTACCTGTATATGCCAACAGCAAGACCAAAACAGCAGTAATTTAACCAACAAAAGATTAGTTTTATTCTTATCTATAAATGCTCTAGTGGGTATGAGTAGCAGTTCCAGGGTGTTTTCAGAGACATAGGTTGCTCCTTTCTGCACCAGTTCTCAAGAAAGCAATGTATATGAGCTTTCATGGTTTGGTGTGGAGCTGCAAACATGACTTCCAAGTCAAAGGCTGGAAGAAAAGAAGGCCAAAGAGCAAAAAGGCAGTCCTTTAAGGGGAACCATTTACTATTCAACAGCCTGGAAGCCCTCACAATATCATGTTAACTTGGATCCTCCCCCTCCTTGTCCTTCTATTCTTCCTCCTCTTACTTTACCACCAAACATGTAGTCGTCTAGACATAACTAGCTGCAGCATAGAACTGAGAAAGCAATTTTTCACTTAAGCTTACAATTCAAGTTCTAAATAAGGAGGGAGAAAAGCATATTGGACTAGGTAGCAGCAATAGTTGCTATATTAGCATACATACTATGTGTTCATCCATTTTCTGTGCTGTAACTGCATGCTACAGAATAGTAACTTAGAAAACCAGAGGCGTATTTGGTTAATAATTTTGGAGCTGCAAAGTCTAAAGTCAAGATGCCAAACATGGGGCTGTAGAAATAGTTCAGCATTTAAGTACATTTGTTGCACATGCAGAGGAACTGGGTTTTATTCCCAACATCAATATGGCAGTTATAACTGTGTGTCACAAACAATGCTAGGGTAACTCATGCCTTCCCCTGTCCTATTCAGGTTCAGGTGCATGCACCACACACACACACACACACACACACACACACACACACACACACTACATATACATGCATCCTGGAAAACATTCATACACCTTTTAAAGATTCCAAGACATGTTAAAGGACTTCTTCATGCATCCTAACATATTATAGTGAACCACATGACAAAACCCAGCAAGCATGTTAACTTGGATCTTCTGCCTCCTTGTCCTTCTTTTCCTCCTCCTCTTCTTAATAAAAAAATGCATTATTTTAAATTATGTTTATGTACATATGTTTGTGTGTGCATATAGTGCATGAATATGGGCAACAAGAAGGCCACAGGACGGTTTCAGATACCCTGGAGCAAGAGACACAGGCTGTTTTGAGCCTCCTGACATGACTATGTGGAAAAACATTCAGGTCGTCTAGAAAGGCAGTGCCAGTTCTTTATTGCTGATCCATTGCTCCAGTCCCTCTTCTTTTGTCAGTATAAAGCTACTAATTCACATTATTCTTAACTACTTCCCAGAGACCCTATCTCCAAAGGTCATTAATATACTAATTTGAGGAAGTGTTTCCAACTCATGAATACTGAAGGACATACTCAAAGTATAGCACTTCGCAACAGAAGCTGGTAAAAGAAAATTATCTGATTCCTTTACCTAGCCTGAGTATTCATTTCCTGCCCATCTAGGGTAGAAGAGAAAGAGGCACATGAATATTTTTAAAAATCTCATTGAGTCCAATTCGTGTTATCCATATACTCTTGAGTGTGCGGTGATCTAGTGTGCATGGTTCACCTGCCAGTGGCCACAACTATCCCTCTCCCAGGATTACTGATTATCACTGGATCATCAGCAAGTGTGTGATATCATGTCCTGTCTCCTGCTGGAATTTCTTCTGATTTGATCTTTTGCATGTTGTCACAGCAGCAGTGAGTTCATATGTGTGCCTGTCTTGTTGTGCAGAGAAACACTGTTTCTCTGTCATCAACCACTGCCTCTGACTCATACGATCTTTTCACTCTGCTTCTGCAACGATCCCTGAGTCTTTGGTGAAGAGGGCGTAATAAGAGTGTCTCACTTAGAGCTGATCACTCAACAGTCTATTCTCTGCACATTGACCAATTATGTGTCTCTGTTAATTTTCATCTACTGCATAAAGGAGCTTCTCTGATGAGGTTTGAGAGATGTGATAATCTATAATGTAATGATAAGTCATTAGAAGTCACTTTAATGCTAGGTTCATTTAACAGAAAATAGCAGGGGTTTCTCCCTGAGTGCTTACTAGCTGTTCAGACACAAGTTGTAGGCCCTGATAACTGTGCCAGGTATGGGTTTCAACTGGGAGCAGAGGGCTTAAATCCTTTCAGAAAGTCATTATTTACTCCTGTGACATTTCTGCCACTGTTGGATCAATCAATGGGCACATCTTGCCAGGCCAGCCATATTGCAGCTCACAAGCTTCACAACTGAATAAGACTGTTGCATACTTTTTCCCTCTTGTAGCATTTCTAGCACCGTGAAGCACTAAGAAATCTAGCCTGTGGAAATAAAGCTTCCAAATAAGTGCAGGTTTGATTTCATAGTCTGTGACTCAAACATATGGTGTCTTAGCAATAAGGCTGGCCCATAAAGTTCTGGAGGGTAATTTCCATTAGCATATAATGCTTGGGGGCCTACAGAACATCAATGGCCAACAACTCCAAAAGAGGTAACCTATTTCCAGCAGTGGCTTGTGTTAGCTTGTGATGTCTAGTAGACACGTTATCCATTATGGGGTAACTCTTTTTAAACTCTTTTATTCTTTTGGGACTGGAGAGATGGCTCAGCAGTTAAGAACACTGGATATTCTTGAAAAAGACCTGGGTTCGAATCCCAGCACCCTCATGACAGCTAACAACTGCCCAACTTTATTTCTAGGGGATCTGACAACTTCCACGCACATTGCAGGTCACAGGGTCACTTACCTGCATGTGGGCAATACACACATACACATAAAATAAAAATAATAAATAAATTTTTTTTTTAATTATTCTTTTAAGAATTTCAATGATTTTTTTTTTTGGTCTTTTTGAGACAGGGTCTCCCTGTAGCCCAGCTCTCTTGGAACTCACTGTGTAGACCAGGCTGGCCTTGAACTCACAGAGATCCGCCTGCCTCTGCCTCATCAGTACTGGGACTATAGGCATGCGTCAACACGCCGGGCCCAAAGATTGTATTTTTATCATAGTCAGACCCACCTCCCCCTTGTTCAGTCCCTCCCTGACTTCATGTCCGTTGTTATTATTTGTCTTTCTTTTTTAAAGCTGATCAAATCTAATTTGTGTTCCCAAATGCTTTTGTGTGTGGATCTGTCTCCAAGGGGATGGTCAAATCACCTGGCATCGCACCACTTAGGAAAAATGTTTCTCATTTTCTTACCATCTATCAGTTTCCAAGAGATCTTTAACTAGGGCTCAGATTTTTCACACACTTCCTCCAAACATGCTAGGTCCCGTCTGGTTTGTGTTGGACAGGTCTTATGCTCACTGTCATATGTGTGGTGGATTCATATGTACAATCGCCCTTTAACGTCCAGACAACACAGTTTCCTTTTTCTCATCTGCAACCTCTGACTTACAATCTTTCTTTCCTCTCCAATGATCCCTAAGCATTGTGAGGATATTTCTTTGTTGTTGTTTTTGTTGTTGCTGTTCTTTATGATTTATTCTGTGTTTCCCATTAATAAATATTTCAGAGAATAAGATTCAGTTAAGAAAAGTTTCAAAAATAAAATATTTTCTACCTAACTGTGAAGCATTTTAATCTGTTCCTTAATATGAGCATCTATGTCTATCCTTGTGCCCTTTCATATTCTAAAGTTTAGCTACTTTAATTATTAGTTTATGCGTATCACAAATAGGTTTTGTCAGTTTCCTTTACTTTAAGTTTATTTACATCAAAGAAAAATAACAAATACTACATATTTGTTCATAAGCTCAAAATAATCATTTTATATTAAAATTACATTGAAATGTACTGTAAATTAATAAATTAATATCCATATGCATGACTGATGTGGTGCCAAATGGTTTCTGAGTTGTATTCAAAATTACTCTGCATATTCAACAATTGAAATAACTGTGTACACATGAGATTTCCTTTTAAACACTGAATGGAGTCACTTGAAAGACCATAATGCCTAGTTTTTACATAGTAATAAGAAAAGAAAATTGAAGAGGGCTGATAGTAAATTCTTCTTGTATTATATCTTCTTAAACTCCTACTAACAATATTTAGGGAGAGGCTTCTGACTCAGGGCAGAAAACAGGAATACAGTTCAGAGCAGAGAATTGAAAATTAATACCCAGTCTGCTATAGTGAACCCCTTAGCCTCTGTGTCCTGCCAGTAACCACAGACTGAGATTCCTTATGTCAAAGGGCTGTTTCTACCACACTCCAACTACCTAGAGCATCACAGTACATAGGTACAAACAATTGTTTCAAACATTAAATATGATAAATTTAGGGAGAGAACCATGATTTAATATCACATACATATCAACTACCACAATTGCCTTGTTTTACAGCATGAAATGACTTCTTATCAACAACAAAGAAAGGTGCCTTTGGCAGAAATTGAAATTTCTGTACAAGAAATAGAAAAGACAATTTAAATTATTCAGGCAATTTGAATCAAAGACAGCTCAGAATTCCTGGAAATAAAGTGACATGGAAACATATTTGAGTTCTACAAAGTCCCTTTTGTCTCATGCATTAGTGAACCATATCTAAGTCAGACTACCAAAGTTTAATATACATCCAAATTATCCTTTTTTCAGGACCCAAAGAGATGACTCTATGTTCAAAATGACTGCTGCTCTTGAATAATGCCTGATTTTCATTCCTAGCATCCATGTCAGGCAGATCTCAAATGCCTGTAACTCCACTTCTAGGAATTCCAGTTCTTTCTTTTGGACTCCATAGGTTCCTGCACACACATGCACATGCACAGAGATACTGACTGACATACACATCTTTTTAAAGCAATTTTTTTTCAAGTTTTACAGTGCAAGTAAGCTGTTTATGACTGTGACTTTTGGACAAAAAGATAATTTGCCTATGCTTACATAATATGTTTCTTTACTGGAACTGCTTTTTCCTTCAAATTAGCCAAAAAAATTTCATGATGTCATGTAGCAGGTGATTAGATCAGCAGCTGTTTTAAAGTTTTTATTTTTAATTTATTATTTATTTTTATTATTTATTTTATTTATTTATTTATTTTGTGGTTTTGAGACAGGGTCTCTTTTTATTTATTTTTATTATTTATTTTATTTATTTATTTATTTTGTGGTTTTGAGACAGGGTCTCCCTGTAGCCCCAGCTGTCCTGGAACTCACTATGTATACCAGGCTGGCCTCAAACTCACAAAGATCCACCTGCCTCTGCCTCCCAAGTGCTGGGATGAAAGGCGTATGCCACCACACCCAGCTGTTTTAAAGTTTTTATTTTTAATTTATTATTTATTTTTATTATTTATTTTATTTATTTATTTATTTTGTGGTTTTGAGACAGGGTCTCCCTGTAGCCCCAGCTGTCCTGGAACTCACTATGTATACCAGGCTGGCCTCAAACTCACAAAGATCCACCTGCCTCTGCCTCCCAAGTGCTGGGATGAAAGGCGTATGCCACCACACCCAGCTGTTTTAAAGTTTTTATTTTTAATTTATTATTTATTTTTATTATTTATTTTATTTATTTATTTATTTTGTGGTTTTGAGACAGGGTCTCCCTGTAGCCCCAGCTGTCCTGGAACTCACTATGTATACCAGGCTGGCCTCAAACTCACAAAGATCCACCTGCCTCTGCCTCCCAAGTGCTGGGATGAAAGGCGTATGCCACCACACCCAGCTGTTTTAAAGTTTTTATTTTTAATTTATTATTTATTTTTATTATTTATTTTATTTATTTATTTATTTTGTGGTTTTGAGACAGGGTCTCCCTGTAGCCCCAGCTGTCCTGGAACTCACTATGTATACCAGGCTGGCCTCAAACTCACAAAGATCCACCTGCCTCTGCCTCCCAAGTGCTGGGATGAAAGGCGTATGCCACCACACCCAGCTGTTTTAAAGTTTTTATTTTTAATTTATTATTTATTTTTATTATTTATTTTATTTATTTATTTATTTTGTGGTTTTGAGACAGGGTCTCCCTGTAGCCCCAGCTGTCCTGGAACTCACTATGTATACCAGGCTGGCCTCAAACTCACAAAGATCCACCTGCCTCTGCCTCCCAAGTGCTGGGATGAAAGGCGTATGCCACCACACCCAGCTGTTTTAAAGTTTTTATTTTTAATTTATTATTTATTTTTATTATTTATTTTATTTATTTATTTATTTTGTGGTTTTGAGACAGGGTCTCCCTGTAGCCCCAGCTGTCCTGGAACTCACTATGTATACCAGGCTGGCCTCAAACTCACAAAGATCCACCTGCCTCTGCCTCCCAAGTGCTGGGATGAAAGGCGTATGCCACCACACCCAGCTGTTTTAAAGTTTTTATTTTTAATTTATTATTTATTTTTATTATTTATTTTATTTATTTATTTATTTTGTGGTTTTGAGACAGGGTCTCCCTGTAGCCCCAGCTGTCCTGGAACTCACTATGTATACCAGGCTGGCCTCAAACTCACAAAGATCCACCTGCCTCTGCCTCCCAAGTGCTGGGATGAAAGGCGTATGCCACCACACCCAGCTGTTTTAAAGTTTTTATATTTTTCTAAATAATTTAAATTTTACCTTTCTGCTTAAAATTTATGGTGCTGTAATTGCCAGGCATGGCGGTACAATGGTTTAATCCCAGTGCTTAGGAGGAAGAGGCAGGCAGATTTCTCTGAGACTGAGACAAGCCTGGTCTACACAGTGAGTTCTAGACTTCTAGGTCAGTTGGAGGCAGCAGAAGGACTCTATCTCATAAACAAACAAACAATTTATGTGGGTGTAAATTATTATGTGAAAATGTTTAAGAATTATATCTTCTTGACCTGTCAGTAGTTCCCTAGGCCCACTTTATTGAGAGACAAAGAATAGAACATAATTAAAAATTTGGTAAGCATATTTATAGCATGAAAATAATTATTGTAATCTTATACACTTAATAAATATATTTAAATGATACCTTTGCTAATGCCTGTAATTAAGGAAGAAATTAATACTTAGTTATACCCTAATACTAAAATAAGCTTTATTGTTTATTGTTGTCCTTTGGGAGTGTGCAACAGTATTCATTAGGTTGAGAGGAATCAGCAATTCATCAGGGAATAAGCTAAAGTACTGACTAAGGAGATTAAATAGAAATAACCATAACAATTAAAGAAACCAAACAAATAGGATGGGGAAGAAATGGTTTAATACAATAATAGTTACACTCATAAAACTGCCTAATGTGAGTTATTTCATATGTATATGCTATAAATTGTTTTGTTCAAAGATTCATCAATTAAAAGCAAGAGAAGAAATGTTTAAAATTGGAAAAAGAATATTTAGGATGTCAATGAAACTTGAATACAAACTTATAGAAGAGTTCATCTTGTTAAAACAAATTGAAATATGAGATGACATGTCTGATGCCAATGATAGGGAGCTTTAGAGTGTGGCAATTCTTTTTGAAATCTTAACTTATTGTTATTATTGGGGGAGAGAGAGAGAGACTGTGTCACAGGGTGTGTCTGGAGAAGAATTTTGTGGAGTCAGTTCTCTCCTTTCACCTTTGTATGGGCTCTGGTGACTGAACTGAGATTGTCAAGCAGGCAAAGAACCTAATTCATTGAGCCATCTTGCTAGTCCAAAATGTATTATCTCTTTATTAAGTTGTTAAAAGGACAAAACTACTTTAATTATGACTCTTTATGATTGTCTCACGAGTATTTTACTAACCTGTTCTACCCAAGATCAGTATTTAATTAATAAGTTAATGCCCTTGGGACAGTAAAATCAAATTATGCAATGTATGTTACTGAATGTATTACTTCTTATCTAATGCAACAATATAAATATATGTGATGCTCCTGCAGAGAACCTGGGTTCTATTTTCAGTACCCACATGGTACCTATGAACCATCCTTAACTCCAGTTCCAGGGGAATCCGAAGCCCTTTTCTGACCTCCGCGTCATTGCATGACACGGGTGCACTCACATACATGCAGGCAGTACACTCATACACATAAAATAAAAATAATAAATAAAATATTAAAAAATGCTTAAACAAACCTTTAAAAATTTCTTACACAGAAGATAGAGGTTTTTGGACATATATATTCTAATCTTATTAGCAAAATCTTTAAGTAAGGTTACTTTTATGAAACTTAGATTATTAAAGAAGTCATTTCATTAACACATAGAATAGTCCATATTTCATAGATTTTTGAATATAGAGTTGTTTCTATTTTCTTTGAATTTCTCTCTACTATTTGAGATTGAACTTAAAGTTCATTTACCTGAAAATTTCATGATTTTGTTTTTCTTCACCTCCAAATAAAGCTCCATTGTGCAAATGTATTACATCTGCATTATCCACTTGTCAGCTGAAGGACATCCAGGTTGTTTCTATTTCCTAATCTCTGTGAAAATGGCAGATACAAACACAGCTGAGAAAGTATCTCTGAAGTAGCATGTTGAGTCCTTTGAATTTATGCCAAGGAGTGGTATCATTGGATCATATCGTAGATCTATTTTTATTTTTTTCAAGTAATCTCCCCACTGATCTTCATAGTTGTTGCACCAGTATGCAATCCCACCAACAGTGATTGAGGGTTGCTGTTCTCCACATTCTCACCAGCATGGGTTTCATTTGATTGGTTTCTCTTGATCTTAGCCATTCTGACTAGGGTAAGGTGAAATTTTAAAGTAGTTTTAATATGCATTTCTCTATTTACTAAGAATGTTGAACATTTTAAAAAGTAATTCTTAGTCATTTTTTTATTAGTTTGAGAATTCTCTATTCAGATTCATAGCACATTTTTAATTGGGCAGTTTGCTTTATCTCTGCAATGAAAACTTCAGTTCTTTGAAGAAAGTGATTTAGGAAGAGAGAAGATTATGTTAAGGCAAGGATATGAGTTCAGGATTGGTAGACTTTAAAAAACAATAAAGAAAACACTAAAAAAAGAAAGAGTAAAAGCAAAAATGAAAATCAAGGAGAAAAAGAAATGATTCTCTTAGTGCAAAGCAAAGTTCTAAAAAAAAGAAATCAATGATTTGAGGAAAAAAGGCTCAATAAAAATCAGACCACAGATCAGAACAGAGTTCCCCGAAAAAAGAACTAGAAATGACTAAGAAATATTTTTAAAGTGTTCCAGTTTTGTACCAATTAGGAGAAGGAGAAATAACACTAAGGATGCCTGAAGAAACCATAAGGATGCTTATTATTTTTTAAACTTACTTTAAAATGCACATATAATATATATGAGGTTACACACACACACACACAGGTTGAAATGAAATTATATCATATTGTGTTAAAATTCTCCTATCAAGATGTAGACTATCTGACAAAAGCCTCAGTGCCAGGCATGAGAAACTACCCTTCTTTGAGTGGTTTGTCATGTTAGTCAAAAAGACTTCCCAAATGTGTAGACTGTTGCTTTTGTGCTTGGAAGCTTTCAGAAAAGAAGGTAAGATTCTGGTGCAAAAGGCACCACAAACCTCAACCACAGTACTTGGAGGAATAAAGCTGGAAATCACAATGAAGCCTCCACCCTGAGGACAAGCACTCACTGCCAACAAGTCCCAAACCTACTGTCATCTGTCCCTGACACTGACCATCGTTCACTCTAGTCCCTTTTGGTTCCAAGTCCTAGTAGGCAAGGCTCCAGGTTCAGCTGATTATGAATCTTCTTAAGGAAGAACAGCTCCCCACCCCCCCACACCAGAGCGAGATTACACGTGTTCTGTTTTGTGCTTTCACGTGGACTGTACTACCATTATCTTAATAAAGGACTTTGCAGAGAACTTGCACCTTTTCATGTCATGGAAGACAAACTGAAGGGAGAGATGATGGATTTCCAGCATGGCTGCCCTTTCCTTAAAACATCAACAGTTGTCTGTGAGAAAGACTGTAGTGTGTTCGCAAACCCCATAAGGTCATCATCATAGCTGGGGCATGTCAGGAAGGACAGCCACGTTAATTTTGTCCAACATAATGTGAACATCGTCCTGACATCTTCAAGCTCATCATTCCTAATGTGAAACACAGTCCAAACTGCAAGTTGCTTGCTATTTCAGTCAGTGGATATTTTGACCTACATGACTTGGGAGATAAATTTCTTTCCCCAAAAATCAGTTATTGGAAGTGACTGCAATCTGGATTCAGCCTATTTCTGTTACCTGATGAAGGAAAGTCTGGGCATTTACACTAAGCTGTCATGTATGGGTCCTTGAGGAGCATGGGGATTTGAATATGCCTGTGTGGAAAGACATGGATATTGCTGGTGTCTCCTTGAAGAATCTGAATCCAGAGTCAGGCAAGACTGCACATAAGGAGTGGAAGCCTGTGCAAAAAAAAAAGGTAGTTGACAGCGCCTATGAGGTAACCAAACTGAAAAGTCATACATCTTGGGGCACTGGACTCTGGTAGATTAGAAAGTGAGTAAAATGAAGAATCTTAGGCATGTATATGTAGTTTCTGTCATGATTAAGTGTCTCTAAGGAACAAAGGCTGAAATCTTCCTTAGCATGTAAGGAACATAATGGGATTGTAGATGTTGTGAAATTGATTCTGACTCCTGAAGAGGAAGACTGCATAAAGAAAGTGCAGATATGTTGTGGGGGGAATCCAAAAAGTGCTGCAAGTTTAAAGTCTCCTGGTGTCATGACACTTCACTCTCTGGACTGTAGCAGGGTTTCTGCTGGAGATCTTACAAAGTTACTTTAATATTTGAAGTGTATTTATTTGAGTTGTAAAAAGATGGCCTGAGCATATATCAATTTCTTAAAGGTAGAATACCCACAACTATATTCTGAAGATAAACAGTACTTACATAGTTGCGATCAGGTTAGTATGAAAGAGTTTCACCAGCTGAGACATAACTGCCCATTTTGTTCCCCATCAAACCTGATGTGTTACTCTGCTGTATAAATTCACCAAATATGCCTCGCCCAATTTTGTTTTCCCAATTCTATTCTGGGATTCAGTGTTGTGGCACTAATTTTTTTTCCCTTTTCCCTTCTTGGGAGGCGCCACACACACAC
>NW_008346550.1:1403159-1408284 GCF_000622305.1 Nannospalax galili | reverse complement strand
ACACAGACACAGACACACACACACAGACACACAGACACACACACAGACACACACACACACACACACACACACACACACACACTAGGCCCCAAGGCTTTCAGATTAACATAAGACATTTTCAGTTTGGGTCTGCATGATTTTTGTCATAGGGAGGGAGGGGTTGACTTACAAAGAAACTGCGGTCTGCCATTCAGATCAGTTAAGGGACCAGTCCACAGTCTCCATTAACTTTCTCCTGCACCACGTGGGCCCATGGTCTTGCCTCAGGTCTCTAAATACCCCATCTTGCTTCCAGTCTTGCAAGGCACCCCGCCATTCACCCCGGTGACCACACACATGTCCTATTTCCCTTAATTTTGCCACCATGCAAACTCTGCAGTGCTAACGTTTGGCAGCAGGCTCCAGCCCTCTTCCCAGGGTGCTCCTTGTCACGCTCCTGGCTGGCTTACATTTTTCAGATGAATAAGCAATTTTCAGGCTACAAGTGTATATTCTATTAATGTATGTCATATGTATAACTGTTTTAAAGGATCTTATTTTGTGTATTATATATGTATCAGTGTACATTGCAATAGAATGTAAAAAGTAAAATCTGCATATGGATAATACAACTAGCTACCAAAGTGTTATGCCAACTGAAACATCAAATAAACTGTGAACGGTTGAAAATATGTGTTGTGGAATTTGCCAAGGGAGAAAAGCAATAAATAGTTTTCTTAGCTGTGAAGCTATAAAATCACTTAAATGACCTGCCCAGTAAGATATCTTTTATGGTGCAATAGTAGCACTTTTGTCTAACTGGAATTAAAGTTTGTTCAATAGGAAGCAATTCACATCCAATCCTGTAAATATAGCCAAATACCCAAGGGTGGAGAAGTCCCAGACCCTAGAGGATAGCCTTCTACTGCCACTTTCCTAAACAGTACAATTTCCTACTGTATTCTAATTTCTTATTTTTAAAACCAAAGATAATTCCTGGGTTGAATATGGTGGTGCATGTCTTTAATCACAGAACTCAGGAGGCAGAAGCAAGTGGATTTCTGTGAGATTGAATCTAGTATGGGATAGTCTACATAGCAAGATCCAGACCAGTTGTACTTATACAGTAAGACCCTGTCACAGAAACAAAGCAAACAATCAAAAAAGCACAGAGATAATTATAACTTTCTCCCCTCATCATATAATCTAGTTTTTGAAATATATGGAGACTATTACAGAGATCAGAAACTAGACAGCATACAGAAAATAATTGACTGGGTGCTGCCGAGCTCTAACTGATACAGCTACAATGCAGCTCCTACACTTAAGGCTCAGAGAACATGGTGTTAGAAGGGGCAGAAAGAAGGTAAGTACAAAAATTTTATGATATCTGGAGCTAGATAGTGTCTTCCAGACATGATAGGAAATCTCAGACTTGAAGCTTCAGTAACAGTGATGGCCTAACTGAACCTTACATAATGACAATACCAGTTGACATGGGAATAATGGGAATAATTATGTAGGAATTTCACAAGGTCCCACATATAGATGAAGATCTACAGGCAATTAGTGTTTACTGAAAGAGAAAGAATCCATTTTCTCTTGAGCCAAAGTCATTGAATGGTTGCCCAATATTGTGGTCAGTCCTAATCATATATACACATAAGTAATATTAAATGGACTCAGTGGTTATATATATATATGAGGGTGTTGGTGAGCTTCTGTGTCAACACACATTGGTAGAGGGATCCTCAACTGGGGAATTGTCTCCATTGGACTGGCCAGTGACTGTGTCTGTGGGGCATTTTCTTTTCCTTTTCTTTTTTTTTCTTTGAGGGGGAATATTTGAGACAGGGTCTCCCTGGAGCCCCAGCTGACCTGGAGCTTACTATGTAAACCAGGCTGACCTTGAACTCACAGAGATCACCTGCCTCTGCATCCTGGGTGCTGGGATTAAAGGCCTGTACCACCATGACTGGCCTGTGGAACATTTTCTTGATTGTTGAGTGATGTAGGAAGGTCCAGCCCAATGTGGATGGTGTCACCCCTGGGCAGGTCATTCCTTATTGTATAAAAAAAATCAGGCGGAGCATGGCCAGGTGAGCAAACCAGTAATCAGTGTTCCTTTATGGCCTGTGCTTCAGCTCCTACCTCCAGGTTCTTGCCCTGAGTTCCTAACTTGGGCTCCCTCAGTAATGAACTGTGATCTGGGAGATGTAAGCCTAATAAACTTTTTTGAGGATAAAAAGTTTGCTCATGCCTGCTCACTTTTCCATTTCTTAGTCATTATGCAATAATTCCTTCAGGGATGTTTGTTCACTCTTATGCTCTGTTCTCTTAAGTGACCATATGGCAGGCAGTCATGGATCAAGAAATGTAGATTGTTGAGGAAATCAACTATTTATTAGTGAATCCTGTCTCCTAGTTAAGATATTCACTAAACCAGGCAGAAAAATTTCCTTATAATTGCCATGGTCACAGCAGTAGGATTTGGCTTAAAAGTGGCTAATTGGCTTCTTTTATGAAACAGATCTATATCTCTATTAGTAGCATCATTGTAGGTGCCAGAATACCTTTGGAAAGAGCTTAAATTGGGAGAGCTACAAAATCATGAGCTATTGAGAAGATCACGAAGTAAAAAATCTACTTGTATTATTTGCTGTTTCTTCTCTCTTCCTTTTTTATGTTTTCTTTTCCTAAATTAAAATAAAAAATAAATTTAAATAAATGTAAAGAGTGGAACCCTTTATGCCAGACATTGTTTTGTATACCCATAATTACTGCTACTATGGAAGCTGAGTAGAACAATTCCAATGTCAAGAAGTGCCTGCATATTGAGTTTAAGGCCACCTTGAATGGCTTATCAAGTACTTTTCTCAAAAATTTAAACAAACAAAAATAAACAGTGAATACAGTTTTTTGTCAAAATGCTTACTGAGTGTGCATTAGAATATAAATTCCCTTAAGAAAACTAGGTTAAATTCCTAGTAACACATACATGCATACTCTCTCCCCCATATACATATGCACGCACACACCCCCAAACACTCACACACATACTCACAAAACACATCATAAAACAAATTTGACAGTTGCTTCGTGAGTCTACATTCTCCAGACTTTAGATCTGTTAACGTAATAAATTTGTACAGTTGATTACTTAACCAGTCTGTGGTATTCTGTTATAGCAGCAGAATGTGAACTGAGGAGTTCATGCCAATGAATTTGATTTATCTAGGTTACATCTTGCCTTCCTTTTATCTAAAACTCTATATTACATTACTATACAAACTCTCGGAATCAGGGTGGTATATACTAATGATCTCTTCTATGTTGAAGTTCGTTTTTTATCAAGGGTATTATTACCCTTGATAAATACTTGACCCTAGTTATATTCCTTGGCAAATTGAAGCAGGTTGTGGTAGGTCCTAAAAAGAAGGATCATTCCTTTTATTGGTATGTACTGTACCTGAGAATGCCACAGAGCTTTCAGGACATGGAAGACATGTTTTTTGAGACTCTGATGGGTAAACTACTTCAACTAGTAAATAATACACAGAATTTCTTGGAGATTAATGATAATTTGGAGTCGACCAGATGGTCTCATTTAGTTTTTCCCAATCACGTTATTATCACCCAAACACTCTCATTTTACATGGAAAACTCAGTAAAATTGGCAATTTAATGCTTTATGTAAGGCAACAAGTCTCACATTTAAATATCATCTTTATTTTAGCAACATCAGACTTATGTATATATGCAAGAACAGACTCTTTTAAACTTGGTATAAAACCTATCTTTTTCTCAAGCTATGATATTAGGTGAGGATTAAAGAGTTGAGATTTATATTTCCTCTCTTTAATCATTAGGTACATTCAAATAATGAACCCACACCAGTGTGTTTATAATCATAATCACTTTCAGAGTGGTCAAGTTCAACAGCCACTTGAGCTCCACAGGCTTGTGCGTCAATTGGCACTATATCAAAATCAAGAGCAGATAATAGCCTGCTTGATTGTTATGCCACTGCATGCAATGGTTTACAAGTGTCCTATTTCTAATTGGCAAGGAACCCAGCAATTTAGTCTAGCCAAAATGCAAAGCCAAGCTTATATTTAATCCTTCTATTTTCTTATTCTTCACCTATGATCTCATTTTTTACAAATTTACTATTTTCATTCAAGTTGGGAGGTATAAAGAACACTAGTTTAAGTACACTTTAACAAGTTAGGAATCCCAAGGAAACATTGTACAATATTCCAGGGAAAATGGAGAACAAATATTTATGAAAAGAATCTTGAAATGTATGTTAGTATGTTCTATATCGCTGTAGAGAAATAATTGATGTAGGTTATATTACAAAGAAATGAATTTTGTTTTTGGTCATGTTTCTGGACTTGCAAGATTTATGGGCCCCATCTGGTGATGGCTTTTCTTACCAACAGAGAGTGCACATGGTAAGAGTATAAAAGAGGATGTGTGCATATTGTTGTGTCTAGTCTCATCTATTTTTCTTATAAATATACAAGAATGCATATATGGAGGCTCTACCCAAATTTCCTTTTCTAAACCTAATCACTTTCCACAAAAACCATTTGTTTTGTGCAGCCCAGAAAACTATCTACAATAAATATATTTTTTACTTTAAATGAAGTCCCTTTAAGGCAGCAGGCTAGAGTTCCCCATCTAAGAGTCTGTGGCAGAGTAGAGTTTTCCTTTGGATGAGGCGTACAGGTAAAGAACAAGTACAGAAAGACAGGCTGAACATCATCAAATCAGGGATTATGGGCATCTAAGAGAAACCAGGCAAGTTGAGGCAATTGGATGTGGTTCGAGGTTGAGCTTTTCTTCCACAGGTGGGCTTCCCATAGTTGATTTTCCTGTGGCTATACTTCCCATTGCTAAACTTTCAGCTTCTTTCCTCCACTAATTGCTATATATTTAATTTAATTTTTAGAAATTGTTGAATTTCATACATGGATACTTTATTTACAGCATTTTCATTCTCACTCTCCCCTGTCTATCTTCTGCCATTCCTTCTCAATATGCCAATCTCTTTAACAGTTGATTTGGCTGCATATATTTACATTGTGTGTGTGTGTGTGTGTGTGTGTGTGTGTGTGTGTGTGTGTATGTATGTGTGTCC
>NW_008346550.1:1387835-1403045 GCF_000622305.1 Nannospalax galili | reverse complement strand
ACAATAGACAAATGAGGAAACACAAATTTCAACAAATATATTAAAATAATCTCATTAGGAAAGATAGTGTAAATTAAAACAATAATAGAATAGCACTTCGAACCCTATAGAATAACAAATAATAATTTACAATCAAATTTGGAACTATCAGTAGAAAAAATCTTATCAAGGGAGTTTGAAGAAGTGATAAAATTTTTGTAGAAAGCAGTGTGTGTGTGTGTGTGTTTGTACTGAGTCCGTTTAGTGAAATAAGTATGTACATGTGTTTAGGTTTGACCACTTGGGATTAAATAGTTATTGAGGGAGCTAGTCCCAAAAGAAAAATTTTTATTCCAGTCTCAGCATTAATTTTCAGTAGGTCTTCATCTAGAAGTGCACCCTTGTGAAATTTCCCAATCTAACTTAGAGTTGTTATTATATTCGTATTATACTGGAAACCCTATTGTAGAGGTTACATGGTTGTATCTTCCCTGTCAAGTCTGGACAAGACAATTCAATAGCAGGTTCTCTTCAACAGCTACTCTGGTTCATAAAATCTTTCCACCCTTCTTCCATTTGCCCTAGGTGTAGGGATTACATTTTAGATGTATCAATTAGGGATGGACACTGTCATTTTTTTCCCCTTAACTTTAACCATTTATAGAACGTTGTGATAGTCTCCATCCATTGTAAAATGTTGTTTCTTAGCTGGGGGATGAGAGTTGCACTTATCTGTGGGTTTAAGACAAAGGTTTTGGAAGACAGAAATCATATTGGTTTTTAAAAAATGCCAACAGATGCATATCCTGTAGGGTGGGTCTATGATCTTTACAGTAACTGGTACTTGGTTATGCCAGTTAACCATACCAGATATGAATTCACTCATATTAAATGTACCATAACTCCACTGGACAGGTGTTTGTTACCTGAAAAATGTTAAGTGTTGCTATTGTGCCATTTGAGATTCTTTGTTGGGCCTGTCATTGTGGTTCACAGGCTTATGGCTGGATAGGACTATATACTGCTTTTCTTCCTTCACAGTTTGTATCACACCTTCCAATATTATGAGAGCTGCTCTTCAGGAGGCTTCCTTGTGCTTTCCAGGCTGAGTCCTCCAATTCCTATGCCCAATGTTTGCAGTCTTCAGTATTAGGGTCTTTCAACTTCTGGGAGGCAACTTAGAGCACTGGCAATAGTCTATATTATTTTTTGAATCACTTTGCCTATCCTGGCCAAGAACTTAAAGGGAGGTTTCCCATGCTTGGCTCTGGGGACTTTTTTATGTAATCTGTGGTTCTTGGGGAAGAGCATTACCCTCATGTGACATAACTTCGTTTGAAAAAATATGTTTATAAGTGCTTATAAAACAATGTTCCCTATATTTAAAATATTCTTGCATATAATTATTCACCTCTCTATCCTACTTCTACCTTGGCTTTACCCTCCTTCTACCCTCCTTTGTTACCACCCCCCCAATTTCCTATTTCCCCCTTTAAAGCACCTCTGTCATACTATCCTTCTCTTTTGAATGCTTTCTCCCTCCCACCCTGCAGGGTCTTTTGCTAATGTTCTTGGCTTCTGTGATTACTAAATGTGACACACTCATTCCTAAATAGTAAAAGTTGGGTTCACAAATAAGAAAACATGTGGCATTTGTCTTTCTGTGTTTGAGTTACTCAATCAATACAATGATTTCCAGTTTCCTTACTATTATGGGACAAACAATAGCATTATCTGTTGGAAATAATTTAGCTTTTAGCTGTTCTTAAGACCACAGTGTTTTTACACTTGTACTCTTTTGTTGTTCTTTTCCTTCACTGTCACAAAGTTTAGGGCCCAATTCATCATCACACTTTTGAGTCAAAAATATTTGTGTCTGAAATGGACATTGGGTACCCTGCTTCCAGAGCCAGCTTCATAGTATACTCAAACTTAGCAATTTACCAAATCTTACGCATTATACCACCTGCATTTCAACACATGCACCTTGAAGAACATACAAAATATGTCTAGACTACAGAAGATCTGAGTTAAGCACCAAAAAGAATTTATGGCATAGGCTCTGAGTAGCAGACAATATTGCTGCTTTAGTGCAAATAAAACTTGCTGAAATTGTCAGCTAGTCAAACAAGCAATCCTCTTTACCTCAACCCCTGTAGGGCTTCTTGAAAGTGTTTGGACAGCCTGCTGCTATAGTTTCCAGGCTAATAGGGCAGAGGACAGGTTGTCACTCAGCTGATATATGGGTGGACAGTTGCAGATGGTTCATGGTCAGGCTTCATTAGATAGTCTCAAGTTCAATCTCAACGTGTTCCCTCACCAGAAAATATGGAAAACATTTTTCTAGTGATACAGTTTTCAGCCACAGTTTGCATATAAGGTATGACATGAAAACAGACCTCCTTTGAAGAACAACCTGGAATGATAAAACCGACCAAGTGTATGCACTGACTCTATGTCTATCACAAAAAGAAATACTACAAAGACTGTAAAAATCTAAAAGAAATTCGCCTGACAAATGATGAGCTAATTTCCATGATTTCTAGGGTTTATCATAATTACAGAGTAATTAAGACTGTCATAATGGCAAAGTTATTGACATTTAGATGTTAACCAGGATAAAAAGTCTGGAAATAGAAAGATATATTCATTATCAATTTACTTTCATCGAAAGTGTCAAAGCAGGAAAACATAAAGGAAAATCTTTAAACCAAAATCCTTAGAAACTGGACAAATTTATGGGGATAAAAAAGTGTATGTGTGTGTATGTGATATATATGCTTATATCTCATCATACAAAAATTATTTAAATAAATCATATGAAGTAGTTACAAATAAAAACATAAAACTTGCAGAAGAAGTTATAAAAAATATTTGTGACCCTGGCACTCAGATGAGAGAGGCAGGTAGATCACTGTGAGATGCAAGATATTACCCTGTTTTGGGATTGTCTCTAGTCCCTACCACTGCCCTTGATCTCAGGCCTTCCCTGCTACCTAGTAAGAGCCACCCTATTCTGTTCCCATCATCTCTCCTTGGCTCTTAGTCCTGTCTTACTAACACTACTGGAGAGTGTGTGAATACCTGGGAGAGACAGACTGAGTCTATCATACTGGGTCACCTTTTCCTTCTCTGAGACCTGCCCTATTTGCTTGGTTCCGGAGCTCACACCATTTTTATACTACTTAGAACTGGCACAGCTTATATTCATCATCTTACTTGGGCCTAGACTCCTTTGTCCTCTCAGAGAGCTCTTGACTAGCCTGTTTGGACCCATCTAGTCTCTCCAATTAAAAAATCAAAAGAGAGTAAGTGAAGTTCAGACTTACTAACTATTCATACTGGATCAGAAAGCAACAAACCTACATCCACAACATAAACAAATTCAAACCTTACCCCAACAAAAGCAGGGTTTTCATATTAGAAACACAAATAATAAAGGAAATTCACATCCTGAAACCATAACAAAAATTACAAGCAATATGAAATCTCAAATAACATGTCCCAACCAAACCTTATTAGTCCTATAGAAGAGTTCTACAATGAAAAATACCTGGGGGCTGGAGAAATACTCAGCAGTTAAGAACACTGATTGTTCTTGCAGAAGACCAGGTTTGAATCCCAGCACCCACATGGTATCTAACAATTGTCCGTAACTCCAGTTCCAGGGGATCTGCAAGACTGTTCTGTCCTCCGCAGGCATTGCACAACTAGGATGCACTTACCTACATGCAAGCATAGCACTCATGTGCATAAAAAAAAATAATAAATAAAATATTTTGTTTAAAAAAAGAAAAGTACCTAGAGGAACTCCTAGACAGAGCATTTAAAAGAATGATAATAAACATGATCAAGAAATCAATGAAATTAACACACAAAGAACAGAATGATGGTAGGGAAAACCTCCTGAGTGAAGCTCAACAAATTACAAACACACTGATGAATGGAATGACTAAGACAATTCATGATTTTAAAAGTGATTTCATGAAAGAGAAATTTTGAAGAAAATTCAAGCTGAAATGAAATGGAAATGAAAAACTCAATAAGTCAAAAAAAAAAAGGATATGCAAAAGCATCATGAAAAGAAGGAATGAAAGGAAAAGCAAAGTTTCAAGACTGAATGGCAAGTTCAAGTATTGGATGACTGAAATAAAAGATATGAAAAATAAAAAACAAGGGAATAAAATACGCAGGATATATGAGACACCATGAAAAGTTCCAATCTATGAATCAAGAAAGGAAAGAATCCCAGGTTAATGGCATTGACCAGACTTTCAATTGGATCATAGAAGTAAAATTCCCTAAATTAAGGAACGACATACCCATATAGTTTCAGGAAGCACACACAATACCAAATAGGAGCAGAATAGAAATACCAAATGTCCAAGATGGCCCCAATACCTCCCTCCATAGCTATCTCTTGCAGCCAATACTCCACAGCAGGTCCCACCCATTGAGGAATAAGTGCCCTTCAGGATACACTCCATCCCTTCCTCCAGCACTTACAATTTTCCACCAATCTTCCACTTAGGTCCCTGAGCCTTGGAGGGGGTGACAGATGTATCTCTTGTATCATGGCAAGATAGTGACTTCTTGGGCCTCCCCATTATTCATCTTCAAGCTGTGGCCATTGATCTATTTTAGTGGTGTTTCTTCTACTATAAAGACAAATGGAAGGAAGTAGATATATGTAAACAAACTTGAATTTAAATACAAATACCTAGAGGATAGCCCAGTAGGTGTACTATATTCACTAAACAGTATAACAGTATATTTGTAATAGATTCCCCACTGGGGCCTGTAGCTTTTCTCGACATGGGGGTTGGCCTGGTTGACAGCACCAGATACGTGTTTCATCCCTAGGGGTGGGCCTTATCCAATTAGAAATTTGTCAGTTGTACCAATGTTAGTCAAGCCATTGTTGCACTTGCAGGCATTGCTTGGCATGTCCATAGTGTGCAGCACACCAGGTCCATTTTTCAGTAGAATCATAGGGGATCCTTTCTTCCACAACCATCTGCATAGCACCTTCTGGTACTATGAATGTCATCCATCCAGTGGCATGGAGTTTTTGGCTTAGTCTCAGCTCCATCTTTTCCTTTTCACCCATGCTCACCTCATGCAGTTTCTTCAGCAGCATGGCCTTACCGACCTTTCTAGTGTACAGCCGATATTAGGGGCAATAACCTTGGTGAATTTGAGGTCCTCTAGGATTTCTCTCTGACCAACAGCTCATGGAGGGAGGCAACCCACCCCTGGTATTGCAGATTGTCTTAACAGTTGTATATTTTGGGAGCCACTGTTTTTATCTTACCCAACCATAAAACTACAAAGAATCTGACAGCTATAGATGAACTTTGTTTCTTCAGGTATCTTTCAACTGGGTTTCACATATGTGAAACAACTGAAGGAAGGTTAACATCATATATTAAATCAATCATAGACAAGTTCTAACACAGCATGGAAAGGTTTTATCTATTCATATTAACAGTTTTCATCATAGATCTTTGTTAGGTACCATAGCATGGGTAAGAGGCATTAATTTGGTTAGTTCTTTACTATCTTCAGTTATCCTTTGGAGTCATTCCAAATTCTAGGGATATTGGAAGGAGTTTATTTGTATTATTTTATCTTTGATACACTTACAGGTGTTGGCTCCAGTTGCCTGACCCTGCACCGGGCTAAGGAGGCAGGGGTTTCTCTGGTCCCCACTGCACCTGTTGGTTCCTTGAGTCCAGCAGACCATGGGTCTGCCTCCTGACTGTAGCCATATCTGTCATTTCTCCATGGCTGCTGAGGGAGGCCTTGGTTGGAAAATTGCCTCCACCCCTAGTATAATCTTTATCAGGAGATAAATGCATTTTATTCATTCTCTGGCCACTCTTAACCACCGTGGGACAGTTTTTATCCTTTGAATGCCTTTTGTAAACTGTTCTGGTTTTAAAGTGCTCCAGGAACTCCTTAGTACCAAATTTGGTTTTCTATCAATTTTTCCTTTGGAAATTTTGTCTCAACGTATTTCCATATTTGTCTTTGAATAACCCAAATGGACCATTTCTTCTGTCTGGTCTTTTTTATATCTCTTGTCTACAGACATGCTTTACACATTGGTTAGAGTTACTTAGATCTGCTAAAGCCTATCTCACTTTTGAAAGATCCTGCCCTATTAAAGGGCTTAGCAAAACCATTAAAGCTCCGAACCATTCTCAAGGTCCCAGTTGAATTAAGCTTTCCTTTATACCTCTGGTGAACATAGTCTTATTGGCCAGTGAACTGGGTATGATGTATTTCTTTTCTCATACCTAGTTCTCTCAGTAATGCCTATCCATCCTTTATAGTCCTCCAGTCTTTGTTAATTATGGAAGTTTCCTTCGGTGATGACCATGTATCTTTTATGCTGTCAACCAGCCATCCCACTAAGGACTAGTCACCCCCTGAATTGGCCTAGGTTGATCAACCTATATCATATGGACGGATGGGTGGTTATGTAACTCAGCTGTGAAGCTTCTGAAGGACTTAGACCAACGTTATTTGCTCCCATGTCCCATACCCTCACTAGCCATATGGTGAGGGGCTCATTGATTGCTTGCTTCTAAGTTTTTCCTAGTTTTAATAGTTCCACTGTGGAGTATTTCTTAGCTACAATACTGTAGCAGGAGGCCTCCAAAGATGGTGCAGACCCAGAACTCCGGGATTCAGCAAGAATTCACTTCACTTCTTGGTCTGCAAATAACCCACCAAAAGGAGCCCACGCCTCCATACCCTGCTCATGAGCCCAGTGATTGCTAACAGACTGTGTGGCGCAGACCAATCAGAAAATGATATGCTGACTAAAGGGACTTGGGGGTGGAGAAAAGTGAAATATAAGGCCTGCCCCTTCCTGCATTAAACGAGCCTGCAGCACTTCACCTAGTGCTTGCTTCTACCCGACTCCGGGGTCTGTATATCATGATTCTACGCCTCTTTCCCTCCATAATTGGCAGGGGACCTGATCCAGGTTAGGGTCTTCACAGCTGGCCTGAGAAAAACCTGCAACACCTGGTGCTTGAACAGGGACTCCTGTCCACAGTGTTGGCGACACCCAGAACCTCGGTTTGCTCGGTAAGTAGGCCCCTGGATTTGTCTGTTTCTTCAGCTGCTCGAGGATAAGTGAGTAGTCCTCTCCTCTGTCCCCTCCACCCTGTCTGTCATCTTTATTGTTGGGCTACTTTGTTAGATCACGGAGGCACACTCCACCACATGGTCCCGAAGCCCACGTCGGCACTGCCCCCCTCTTAGCTCATCCCGGTGAGTTCACATAAGGGCTGATCCACCCCAAACTCAGAGCCCAGGCTTCGGGTTACCCTGTTGCCAGCCCTGGAGACACAGTGTGAGCATACAGTTGGAGGTGTCACGGCCTCCAGATGTCCCTCACCAAGCACAAGACATTTGGATCTGATACATGTTTACATGTTGGGTGTTTACATCTAAGTGGCTCACAGTGCTTATTTGCTTCCTTTGTGCCCTCTTGGTATTCACCCTCGTCTTCTACTTTTGTGGTGAATTCCCCTTCGCGAGACCCTCCCACAATGGGAACCACAAACGGCAGCACTCAAGGTGCTCCTTAAAACCAGAGGGTTGAAAGTGAAACCAAAAGATATCGAACACTTTGGGGATTAAGCCACTAATTTGGCTCCATGGGTCTCACCTGAAAACATGTGGGACCCTGACATGTGGATGCGGGTCCTCTTCTTGGCCCAAAAAAGGGAGGTCGGGTCAGGGATCACTCCCCCTGCATTGTTCGTATCAATCCTCCTAGCCATCATTGCTAGCCTTAAATCCTCCTCTCCTGAGGAAGTGATTTCGGCCTACAACAAACACTGCTGGAAGCAATCTAGTGTAGATCTGGCTATTACCTCAACCCCGGACCTCCCGGACCTGGAGGTGGATGCAGCCTCTGCATGCACTTCCAATAAGGAAGGAGCTCCTTTGCCTATATCTCAGGATACTCTCCTAGAGCTACCAGGCCCAGAAATTCCCCCACCCCATTACCCATGGAAGGGGTTACTCTCTCCCTCCCTAGTAACCATCCTGACTCTTCCCCTGCTACCATGCCCCTCCCTCATAGGATGCCCTCCTTAAACCCTCACCTGCCTTTGTCCACATTTCTGCTTAACGTCGGCCCCAATGTGGCACCGCGTCCATGGCTGCCCACCCCACTTGCTGACCTTGTTCTTATCTGCAAGGCAGCTGAGCAATCAGGCCCTGAGTCCCCATATTTCGAACTGGTTCTTCATCAGTGGTCCTTACATTTACAAACCCACTATGATTGATATAGTTTACTAAAGGCAATCTTAGAACCCTCAGTCTTTCTAAACTGACACACAGCCTATGATGATCAGGCTGAAAACCAGGCATGCCTAAATCTCCAATATGGCCTCAACATTACGTTGGACATGCTCATGGGATGGGACAATATACTGACCCATCTCCCAGTCTACTATTGACCTCCATGCCTATTTTCAACAAGTTTCTGACTTGGCCTTTAAGGCCCTTAAATGTTGCTCCCCCTGTGATCCACAAGTCTTTTTCCATAATTTGATTCAACAGTCAAGGGAGTCCTTCATGGAGAGTGGAGGGTGGAGTCTGGAGCCACTTGAGAGGTTCTTATCAAACAGTTAACTTGGGAGGGACTAAACATCCCTACTCGTAATGCTATCGTGTCTGTCCGCAATGATAACATTCACAAATGGGTGCTCGCTACTAGAGACTTAGACCCTAGGGTGGGCCCTATTGAGGCTTTAACCATCTCCTTGGAGACCCTTTTGTTACAAGGAAAACCAGCCCACTTTGGCACACGAGAAGGCTGCTGGAACTGTGGGGGGCTTGGCCACTTTTGTAGCCACTGCCTAAGAGGTACAGGCCACCCCAAGATTCGCTGCCCCAAGTGCAAAAGAGGGTTCCATTGGGCTAAAGACTGTAGGTCCAGCCACAACAGGACTTGGCTTCTTTAAACTCCACCCGGGACACCCCTCAGCCCTGCCCACAAGAGGGGAAATGAGAGCGATATTATGGACTCTCCCAATCCTCAAGCTCTACCCACTAATGACCCTGTTCTTAGATGAAACTGCTATAAAGGGCTTAGTAGACACAGTGGCTGATGTCACCATTATATCAGAAACTGAATCCCTTAAATTCCCTCATTGGAAATACCGGCCAGGCCCTCCATTAAAAGGAGTTGGCAGAACACAAGGTACCAAGCTGGTCACATATCCAGTTTATTGGAAGGACTTGGATGGGAGCCAGGGCACAGTTACCCCCATAGTAGCAGACATTCCCCATAACTTATGGGGCTGAGATGTCCTAGAGGACATGGGCATGGTCCTTTCCATGGATGACGCATCTTTTATGACGACATCATTCTCCATGATAACTTAGGACTATCAGGGAAAGGACAACACTTTGCCCAACACCCCCAATTCTAATGGCCACTGCCCATCCAGGATCGACTCCAATATTGGCCCCTGAGTTGATCCCCATCACCTGGCTCTCTAATGTTGCCATTTGGGTGGACCAGTGGCCTATAATACAACATAAATTATCTGCCCTCAAAAATTTGGTAGCTGAACATTTGAGGCTTGGCCACATCGAGCCCTCTCTCAGTAAACATAATACCCCAATATTTGTTATTAAAAAGAAGTCGGGGAAATACAGACTCCTCCAAGATCTTAGAGCAGTCAATACCCAGATGGAAAAGATGGGCTTGCTACAAGCAGGCTTACCACACCCTACAGCCATCCCCTCATCCCATCATATCATAGTACTTGATATCCAAGATTGTTTCTTCCAAATCCCCCTAGCAGAACAAGATAGACCTCACTTTGCCTTCATGGTATGGGAGCCCAGCTTTCAAAGAACAGCCAAGAGATAGCAATGGATGGTACTACCACAGGGTATTAAAAATAGCCCCACAATCTGTCAATTATATGTTAATAAGGCTGTAATCAACATCCCCAAGGACTTGTCATTCACTTTATGGATGACATCCTGCTAGCACACAAATCTCACAATACTTTACAGGCTGCAATACCCAGTCTGCATGCCTATTTAGAATGCCTAGGTCTCCACATTGCACAAGACAAGTTACAATACATTCAACCTTTCACATTCTTTGGCTACCATATAGATACTGTAATTAAACCACTTAACCCTTCCATCTTGCATAAAACTGTATATACCTTGACTGAGCTCCAAGAACTCTGTGGGACTGTAAACTGGATCAAACAATTTATACCAGTCCCTGACTTGGAGTTCTGGGCCTTGTTCTCCCTGTTGGAAGGCCATAATTCACCAAATTCAAGGATCCCTCTCACCCAGTCAGCTAAGGATCTTCTTAATAAGATAGATCATACACTCTGGTCTGCATCACTCCGACTTCATGATCCAGCAGAATCATTACTGGCCTTGATTCTCTGGACTAAAAATGTTGTCTTGGGGGCACTATGGCAGCAAGACCCCCTGGTGTGGATCGACTTGGCTACCTCGGACCTAACTAGGCTTAGCTCTAAGTATGATATTGCCTTCAAGTTAGCAGTTAAGACCAAACAAACAGCCAGGCACATATTCAGAAAGGAACCTGACAAAATTATACTGCCCTTTCCTCTTAAGCATTCCCAAACATTATGGGCAGACTCTCTGGCTTTCCAACTAATGACGTCCAGGTTCACGGGGGGTTGGATAACCATGCACCCCCAGATAAGCGACTGGCCAGCCTGGCCTGTTTGGAAATCACCACTCAGCCACACACTTCCCCCTGCAAAACCTCCTACCTTTAGCCACGCTAGACTTCTCGGATGCTAATAAGTCCCATTATACCTTTAGCCACACTAGCCTTCTTGGATGCCAATAAGTCCCATTATGGCATCATTTAGCACATGGGAAAGGATGACACAGGTTATGTACAAGCCAATCCCAGAATCCCGGCTCTGTCCAGTTGGGGGAGTTCCTGGCCTTCTTATAAATCTTCCAAGTCTGACAGACTGAGCCGCTCCATATATTCTCCAACAGCCAGTATGCAGTTTACACCCTCAGATGTCTTCCCTTTGCTTGGGTAAAAGGCACAAGGATCCCATCACTAATGAGAGCTCTCCATATTATCTTAGGTAACAGACAATGGCTCTGACACATCTCCCACATAAGATCACACACCAAGCTCCCTGGGATCTTGGCAAAGGGAAATGACAAAGTAGATAAACTTATTATGTCTACAGATATTCCTCTACTTGAACAAGCCAGAGCCTTACACCAACAATTTCACCTTTCTCCTCGCAGTCTGCACTGCTTTCTACCCGACCTACCCATCTCTCAATGCAAACATCTGAGCAGATCTTGCATTACATGTGCACCCCATGTTCCCTTAGGCCCCCTCAATCAATATAGAGTTAACCTGCATGGTCTCCTACACAATGCCCTCTGGCAAATGGATTTCACCCATTGTAACTTCTTTGGTAATCTTAAGTATGTCCATGTCACTGTTGACACCTACTCCTTCTTTCTTTTCACCATTGCTCAAACCAGTGAAAAGGCCTAAGGTGGTCAAATCAGCAATGCTGGTAATGGGAGTGCCATGGACCCTAAAAACTGATAATGGGCCAGCTTACACCTCTCTACAATTCCAATCATTCCTGTCAACATGGAAATTTAGCCACTCCCTTGGCATCCCTTATAATCCACAGGGACAGGCCATTGTGGAGCAGGCAAATAGGACCCTCAAAGAAACATTAAAAAAATTTGCTACCCCTGAGTCTAAAAGTGACCTACACCTGGCTATAATTGAAGATCTATTCAGCATTAATTTCCTGTCCTTTGATGAAAATGGGTTGAGCCCGGCCTACAAACACTGGGCTACCATACCTAGGCCTACACCCCTGCCACTAGTGAGATGGAAGGACCCTGTAACATGTCAATGGCAACCACCCGTCCCCTTGTTAACAAGAGGGCAAGCCTATGCTTGTGTGTTTCCTCAGACAGAAACAAAGCCAGCATGGGTTCCAGAGACCCTGAGACCTGGCCACTATCTGGATAATTGGTTTGCTCTTCCTCGCCCCTGCCACAACCCATGATCTCTGGGCCTTGGTCCCCTCCCTGCCTATACTCTTGCCCTTATCACTTCATTCCCCAGCCTACCCCACCCTCTAGTCAACTAATTCTATGCTTGTCCTCCCCACCATGGACCCAGTTACTTCCTGGGAATCACTCAATGGCTCCTGGCCCCTAAATAACTTTCTATGCTTCACTACCAACAATGGATCCTCATACATTGGGCTGTTCAACCTGACAATCCAAGATTGTGCTGGCAGTGCCTCCTCGGGTTACATGCTTAGAGAAAAGCTGATCTAATCTAAAAGCACTGTTTGACCCCTCTTGGTTCATCACTTACCTACTCCTGACAGGCATAATTATTCTTCTCTTTCTACTTCTTAAATGCCTTGTTCTTTGTTCCCTCGGAAAAAAATTCGATCACTCAGTGTATCAGGCCCTCAGAGCAATACACGAAGATGATTTCAACCCTCCTCATGCAGCCCGACAGACTTGACTTGCACAAATGTACGAGGCCTCCTACAGATAATTCCCCACCTCCACTGATTCCCTGGGACAATACCCTTTGGAGGGCTGTTAGTCAATAATGGGTAAGATCCTGTTGGGCCCAATCAACCTAAGCCAGGACATGGGCGTGTACGCCCATGCTCCAATGATGGGTAAGGTTCATGCCAGAATAGGACAACTTAAGACAGGCACAGTCCATGATCCTGGGGTCATCCTGAGGCAGAGCTGCCTACAGGCTCTAGCTGGACAGTCATTTTTTAAAGAAAAAGAGTGGAAACGTAGCAGGAGGCCTCCAAAGATGGTGCGGATCCAGAGCCCTGGGATTCAGTGAGAATTCACTTCACTTCTTGGTCCACAAATAGCCCACCAAAAGGAGCCCATGCCTTCATACCCTGCTCACAAGCCCAGTGACTGCTGACAGACCGCGTGGCATGGACCAATCAGAAAACAATACACTGACTAAAGGGACTTGGGGGAGGAGAAGAAAGAAATATAAAGCCTGCCCCTTCCTGCATTAAAGGAGCCTGCATCACCACGCCTACTGCTTGCTTCTACCTGACTCCAGGGTTCTGTGTGTTGTGACTCTGTGCCTCTTGCCCCCCATCAGCAGCAGATGCAATCCAGGTTAAGTTCTTCACAGCTAGCCTGAGGAGGACCCACAACACAGTGCTGCTAGCTTCCTTTCTTTTCTGTATAAAAGTTTGCTTCTGAGGGGCAGCCTTAGCCACTTTCATTTTTAGATCGTTTCCTTTTTTACTATTATCTATCTTTTTTCCAGAGCCCTTGGACCTTACACAAGTTAAAATGTCCTGTTTTTTTTTTCTCTTTCAAGTTCTGCAACTGAACCTGCCAGTATCTACATAGCCTTTTCAGCCTCCCCTTCTTTGGGCAAATCTTTTATTATGCAAAGTGGCCACACCCATTCTCTGGGTTCTCTGCTTGTGTCCTAGGCCTGTAAAAGTTTTTCTAGCCCTTCTATAACCTTTAACAAATTTTCGCATATCGGCAACTGGGCTATTTCCCCACATTTACAACACAACTGTATCCCACACTTCTGCATGGCCAGCACCTTTTTAGTTACTTATTTTATAATCCATTGCAAGATCTATATCAGTGCTACCATTAGCTCCTTAGCTTTTTCCAAACTCCTGTGGTTTGTTATTCCTAGTGTTGTCAATCTGTCAGCTTGTGCCAATTTGTCGCCTGAATTCTCTTAGGGTCACTTGCTCCTGGTGCTATTAGATAAGCCGTATAACTCAACTTTATCTGAATTTTTCATGTCTTATATCCTGGGTAGGGAGAAATAGAGTAACTTACAAAAGTGAACACCTGGAGCTCCACATCCAGCCCACTCTGCTCTTTGGGTCAGTGGCCCACCATTCCCAATTGCTTCTGCACCCCACCCATAGTCTCTGTTAGCTTTGCCCATGCCTTGTGGGCCGGCAGCCTCACCCCAGGTCAGTAAATGTCTCCCTCGAGTCCATGCAGGTGAGATGCCAGGGCCATTTTTTTCCACATAGGCCACTGCTTCTGTCCAAGATAACCCCAACACCCCTCCCTCCATGGATAACTCTCCTCAGCCAATTCTCCACAGCAGGCCCACCCATCAGCACACAACATCTTTCAATAATAACTTAAAATATTAGTGGTCTCAACTCCCCAGTGAAAAGACACAGATTAATTTAATGGATTAAACAAATTCCAATTTTTTGTTGTCTGTAAGAATCTTATCTTACCTTCAAGGAGAGGCATTACCTTATGGTGAAAGGATGAAGGTATATTTTGAAGTGATGAAAGTGTTTGGCACTGTAATTTTACCTATGACGGAATAGAATTTTTCCTTTTTCATGCATAGACTGGGCAAATAGTCTTATTGTTGCAGGCAAGCAAGTACTCCAGAGTGCAGGGCTGATGGAGCCAAGTGGAAATGTCAAAGACCTGCTTCTAGTATCTGTGTTATAAATCTTGGCCTACAATTTCTCTGTCTTTGATCTACCTTGTCTAAGGTAGTTTTTCTTAGAATAGGTGAAAATTTCATAGAATTTTACTCAATTTCATTCTGTAAAAATTAGATATATTAGATGTAAGATTACATATGAAACAGAAACTACCAATAAATACATGGTTGCTAGTTTTATTGGAGGAGAGGGCAACAGTGTCTTGCATAGTCTCCAAGTACTTCCTCCAATCATGCATGAACAGACCAAGACTAACTTTTTTATTTCTCCCAGGGTCATGGTATTCTACCTATCTGGTTTTCCTTATCAACTTACAACTAACTACAAGCTCTATTATTTTCTTAGTTTTTTTAAACCTCCCCATTTTAACTCTAACATTTGTTTTATCAATAGTTACATAAAAGTCATAAAATTGTGCATTGAAAGGGAATGTCACTTTATGTACAATTTATTTCTCCATAATACTTTTCATATGTGAGTGTTTATGTGAGGGTATATGAGTATGTGTGTGGTGTGTTCATGTGAAGCAGGACCATACAGGGGAGAGCGAGCTGTGGAACGGGAGTCTACCTGAAGCTGGGGGGGGGGAATCTGGTGACCTCTCTCCACATAGGGCAGATGAAGATATCACATGTCCTGTTTGACCATCTTTAACCTTATTCCTTCAAAATAGGGTCTCTCAGTAATT
>NW_008346550.1:1382714-1387712 GCF_000622305.1 Nannospalax galili | reverse complement strand
TTAAATATAATATTTTTATAAAGTAAATCATTGGATTACACTAAAGGGTATTGCCACTTCTGTTGTGTGTATTTCTCCATTTTATATCCATAAGGGCACATTTTATACTGCTGGTTTTGAAAGAGAAGAGAAACTAAAGATGTGAATAATAGGGTGTCATGCTACATAAAATGAGCTGGGTAAATTCTACAAAAACAAGTTTAAATAAAACAAGAGAAAATGAAGGCACAGCTTGGCGAGACCACAGATGATCACCATCTAAACAAAGGAAAAACTATGCAGTAAAATTAATCTGGTATCTTCCTAATTCAATACATCTTGAGGGAATTATAAATGTCCAAAGAGCAAATGTCTGTAAAGAGCCAGAGGTGAAGACTGGTATACCCAGCAGTCATGCACTGATCAAATATAATTCTGTGGTCATGGATACATGTAGAAGAAAAAGTCAAGGAATAAAATACATTCTGAGATTTGCTTTTATCTATTGCTTTGGAAGAGAAACAACTAACATAAAACATACAGGCTGAGAAAATAAGAGCCAATGCTTTCCTAATGGCGTTTCTCTATTAATATACTAAATTATAGAATGTTAGATAATTTTACCTTAATACATTAAACAAATATTAAATCATTTCTTCATGTTCATAAACAGAGTCAGCACTTAATAATATTCTGATAGTAATAAATAGTAAGTTTAGCATACCACTGTTAATAATCTGAAGGGAGAAATTATATATACAAATTGTGTAGCACATTACACTTTTCTTAAAGTATTTTAATATACACTGTATTGTTATATTTTGCAAGAGCGTTAGAGTAAGGCAGTTAATTCCATAGTTTTACCCAAGAGAAATTTGATGCTCATAAAGATGAAGTGCCTTGTATGAATGAGAAAATAAAACAATGCAGTTTCTCCTTAGATAATTGGTTCCCTTACACAGTTTGAAATTTGTTTGTCATACAATTTTTAATAAACATCTGCACATTTTACTAGTTTATATTAATAGAATGAATAATGGGTTTCATTATTAAATTTTCATGCATATTTATAAAGTTCTTTGATTGCATTTGACTCCTTACTACCTATATGTGTGCCCTTTCCCCTTACATAAGTTATGATGTTTTTATAGAACATTATCATATCTATACAACACATAGGGAAGAAAAATTTAAAGGATTTGGTACTGAATTATGTCAATATTGCCCAGTTATTTCTCCATTTTCCTTTAAGATGAAAATTAAAATATAAAATTTTAAAACAGAGTTACAAAAAAATTGCAAAACAGCACAGAAATTTACAAGTTTGCATATATTTATATCAGGTTGCCCTTGTTGACATTCAAAAAAGCATGGTGTGTTTCAAGTCACTAAATCATCATTGAACATTATGATATGCTTTATTCAATTTTCATTAGGTTTGACCCCAGATCCTTTTTCTGTTTCAGAATACTACCTAGGATACTATTATATTTTATTTGCATGTCTTCTTAGGGGTCATTTGTTTATTGCAGTTTCTTGTACTTTCCTTGTTTTTGATGGCATTGTTAAATTTAGGGGTTATTAGGTGAAATTCCTTTCCTTTGGGATTTTTCAGTTATTAGATTGAGGTTATGAGGTCATGAGAGTTTGACAAGGAAGGCGGAGTGCCCTTTTCATCACATCATAAAAAGAGCCCTTCCTATCAAGGAGAACTTACTGTCAGTGCTACAATCCATCAGTCAGTTGACATGGTATTGTTCAGGTTTCTCCTCCGTATACTTGCTTTATCCTCATTCTCTCTACAAGAGAGTATCCTATACAATTCATCCTTAAAGAGTGAGGAGTCATACTCCAGTCTCTTAATAAAATAGAGTTTATGTATTTGTTTTATAATTTTAATGAGTATTTACACAGTTCTCCATGCATTGAAAAATATATTTAATATTCTAGATGAAGGGATTTTTATTTCTACTTTGGATTATAATCAAATACTAATGTGTTTGTTTCTCCAATTCTTTGGTATATGGAAAACGATTTCAATTGGTTTCTGTATCATTCTGACACATCCACAATTTCTATGTATTTTTGCATGCATATGTGTGTGTGTATGTGCATGTGTGTGTGTGCATGTGTGTGTGTTGGTGTGTCTATGTGTGTGTATTGTTTTTTGGGAAAGAATCATCAATTTCTATAATGAGCTAAGGTCCTTGTCACATGATTTTAAACAATATCATTAGTTCTTTCCATTGTTTAACTGAAATTTTCAATTCCAACATGAAAATTAGGATTCACGTAATCTACCATAAATGCATGCAGTGGTTTTAATCCTTCAACACTTAGATCATTCTTAAAGATTTATTATTTTTAATATGACTCTATAAGCTTTGATTATGGAATAATATTTCAATAGCAAGCATATCAGTGTGATGTCTTTTAAACATCAAGGAATGAATACTACTACATGTGAAGATCTTACTAAATGAAAGTGATTCAAAGTATGCTAACACTCAAATTAATATAACAACAAAAAAGGAGACTGGCAAGATGGCTAAGTGCTTAAGAGTACTGGCTGCTCTTGTAGAGGACCCAGGATCAATTCCCAGAACTGACAGGGTGGCTAACAACCTTCCATAACTTCAGTAACAGGGGATCTGATGTCCACTTCTGACCTCCACATGCATTGTAAAACACAAATGCATAAATGAAATATTTTTTAATATTTTATTTATTATTTTTATTTTATGTCTATGCATGTACTGCCTAAATGTAGGTGTCATGCAATGCCTGCAGAGGAGGGAAGAGTCCATTGGATCCTCTGGAACTTGAGTTACAGACAGCTATTAGCTGCCACTTGGGTGCTGCGATTTAAACCTGGGTCTTCTGCAAGAACAGCAGGTGTTCTTAACTGTTCAGCCATCTCTCCAGACAATACATAAAATATTTTTAAAAACAACAAAGTCCATTTTGCTGAAAGCAGGTTTTAAATTCACAGTTATTTTACAATGGTGAATATATCTATATACTACTCAGAATTACATTAGCCATGCTAATAACTAAAAATGTTAAATTTTCTAAGGAAAAGGAGACTATAGAATTAGAAGTTGTTAAGTTGGTTGTGTCATTAGATGGCATCCTAGGGGAGGGAGAATGAAGAGGTACAAGTAACAGTCAAGGACACTTGGAGAAGTCATAGGGAGAGCTACTATTGCAGAAGGTTTCTAAAGTAAATACATAAAATACATACTTGTATATGATCAAAATATAGTTTATAAAATCTCAAATATTAGCAAACATATAAAACAGAAAGAAAAACTATATAAATAAAGTTACCTAATGATTAGGTAACAGTACCCCTACAAGACAATACAGGCTCACAATAAAACCCTATGTCCAAGAATTGATTATCTTCTGCTGTTGCTTTTGGTTTCCCACCAAACTTGATGGTAAGACTTTATCACTAAGGCCAGTACATACTTGAGTCACAGAACAAGTGTGGAGAAATCAAGCTGGTCATGATCCATCTTCAGTGATTACTTTCCATAATGCTGAAATGTGCTATGTATAATACTAGAACACTAAAGTAATCATCAGTCTTAGCTATCTATGAACTCTGAGAGCTACAGTCATGACTGGCCTGACAAAATATGTCCACCTGTAATAGTGGCAGGAATTTCATGAGAGTTAACAATCACTTTTTGTCTGTATTAAAGGCCCACTCAATAAAATGGAACCATAACAAGAATGATAATCTGGACTAAGAACATTTAGCAAGGTAGTTCATAGACCTTCAAAGAGATTCTACTACTATTATTCTGCTAAATGGACATAGAACTAAACTTCCTCCTAAAGAATTATTATTATACCCATTGATTTGGGCATAGGTCAGCTGACTCAGAGGTTTTTTTGGGGGGGCAGTAGATGATAACTAGCACAGAGACGTAGTCAAAACTTGATAAACTGCAGATAAGTCTGCAAAGTACTTAGGCCTGAATGGATCACCTATAAGACATCCCTCCCCCAAGGCTTAAGGATCATTTCAGAAGGGGCACAATGTTTGTATGAGCCAGAGGGTCTGGATGAAAGCACAAGGAAACACTTCTTTCCATGACATCAAGAAATTGTGATGTCATGTGTAAGAGTACTCATGCTCAAGTCACAAAATCTCTCTGCATGAAGAGCAGAGGTATGTGCAAGGTCCCACTTGTAGATGAGGACTATTGGCAGCTGATGGCTTCTGGGAGAGAGCAGTCAATTTTCTTAAAGTGTATGGAATCTAGTAGGCTGACCCACCAATGGACACACACCCAAGATTATTTCAGTACAAAAAATTGGACATCATGGGCTTAAAAAAATGAGAATGTGAAATTGGCAGACATAGGATATGGATCTAGGAGAAGATGGGAGAAATGAATGAATATTATCAAAATACCCTGCATGAAATTCTCAAAGAATTAATAAAAGTATCATTTAAAAATTATAAGTTTGAAAATATTTAATATTTTCCTTCATTTTCAAATGTTCTTATAAAATAATTTTAATTAAATGATTGAATTTATTTAAAACTCATATACATACTTACTGATATGAAATTTTTGCTTATTTTTCAATAATAAATAAAATTGTCAAAAAATAATCAGAACACAAGATCAAATCCAATAACCATATGACAAATGCTGACTTTTTGCCACGTTCATGTTTTTTAGGATGTGATATAGTTGACTTTCAGGAAAAATGCTCTGTACAGAATCTGAAATAACCTAAGAAAGCTTCTTCCACATACACTTTCAAATGTTTTCTCATTCACATGGTTGTTTGCTTTTTTATCATATTTACATGATTCTTTAGACTTTTCATTTCAGTTTTGTATTTAATTCTTTTCAGTTGTAATACATTTCTTGAAGCTATAAAAATCCAGTCTTATATTGATAAAATATTTGGATATAATGTAATTTAGCACCAAAATCTTGATGTTACATTCATTTGTGCCCACTTTTTTAATCAAAACGTGTAAATGAAAAT
>NW_008346550.1:1369470-1382543 GCF_000622305.1 Nannospalax galili | reverse complement strand
TATAAAAATTGCATGAAATGCATATAGACAACTAACTTAGAGTTCAATGAAAACTCCATTAATGAACAAAGTAATTATGGGTAATATAAATCCAGTGTTCAAGAAAACAAATTTCTGAACAATCAGGATAAAATTCAATGATATTTCAACAATATTAAAATACATAAAATTAAAAAATTAAAAGAGGGGAAAGATAGCAAGAAAGAAAGAGAATATCTGTATATTCAAAGACTTTTTACATTTTCTCCATTGGTAAATGAATTGAACTTAATAATATAAACCAACATATCCTAAACAAGATTAAACAAAAGACCAATTTATTTAAGTACAGAATCTATTTGTAAGATGGTAAATTCATCCTTAATGGAACAAATAAATGATTTGCACTTATATTTTCTCCCAATTAAACTACCTCCTGGAGGGAGATGTGAGGCTCATTAGACTCCAGAAACTAACCTTCCTGTCACTGTTGTATCTGTGGCATAGGCCACTTTTTAATATTAGGTTGTTTTGCAGAGTTTAGGTTCTTTAAGTTCATTGTATATTCTAGCTATTAATCCTCTATCAAATCTATTTCTGCCAAACTTTCTCCCATTATTTTTGCTAAATGAGCCAATTCTTTATATTTTATTGAACTTTTGTAATTTTGTATAACTTCTTAATCAAATTTAGATCCCCTTCTCCATCCATGCCTCCCCTATCCCTGCACTGAATCTCATGCATTCAACCATACATGTTAAGTCCTATTCATTTAGATAAGTGTACCCAAATGTCCTTCATGTAAATGCATGCACCGGAGTCTAGTCAGCCCATCTATAGTATGTAAGTCATACTCTCCCTCTCCCAGCAGCAATCAGTCTTGACTAGCTCTCAGTCTCGTGCCTGCCACCACCTATTTCTCTCCTCCCCTTTGGACTCTTTAACTGAGTTGACATGGGTCCTGTGCTCAGTGCCACCATTGCCATAAGTGCACTGTGCAAGTTTCCAGTAATGTGGAAGGCTGTTCTTCCTGTATTCATGAGCCAGCCCTGGCTCTTACAATCTTTCTGCCTCTGCTCTTCCACAATGGTCCCTGAGCCATGTGTGGATGAGGTACTAAAAAGGAGTCCTATCCTCCACTGTACAGTATCTTACTCTTTAAAAAAAGTTCTGCCAGGTATGGCATCAATACCTTACATGTGAGTATATAAATTCTAATGTAACACCAAGAGCCAGAAAAAGGGAAAGGATGAGTAGGCCATTTTTTGTTAATAATTTGTAATACTATCTAATAAGAATGGTAGAGTTGTTTCTCAAAATGTGAATAGCCTTGAGCCCGATGCTGTGGCAATCAAACACCACATCACATGTGACTCATGGGAACCCAACCGCAGGTACACAACCCCAGAGCCCATTCCCATACTGGCCAAAAGCCACACTAACCACACCGCTTGGGGTTGCTTGGTATTTTGTGACTTTATTCCCAGATAGGGAATCCTTGGCTGGCCTCCACCCGATACACTTCCACTTGAGATCAGTGTGATATCCTGAACCCAGCGTCCAGAAATCAGCCCTCATTTCCACTGTGACTACTGCCCCTGCGAACCAACCACCACAGGTAGAACCTGCTGAACTTTCCAAAGTTTTCTAATTATTAGAAATAGCAATTTAATTCTGTAGGAGTTTTGCTCCTTGTCTCAGATGTGTACCTATTCTTAAAGTGTAAAATTGCTATTTTGTGATAGAGTTAGGAGTCATCACAGAAAAGTCTACTGAAGAGCTATCATCTTTTTAATTGTCATGGTTTCCTTGAGAGATTTTTTACTGCCTAGGACATTTACATATCATTTTCACATAAATTTACCTACCAAACTACTGTTATGTCATATATATGCATATATGGTATAGTATATGTGATATAATATATATATGATGTGTGTGTACATTGGAAACATAGGAATGTTTCACTGCGTGTAAATTTAATCCTTTGAGTTTAAGTATATGATATTTGAATGGTTGTATATGCATTGCCTATGTGTGTATAATGTATGTGTTTGTGTGTACATGTGCATACAGGTGTGCCTGTGTGATTATGCCAATGTATGTGGAGTTCAGAATTTTATGACCATTCTCTGCCTCATCTTTCACACAGGTTCATTCACCAAACCCAATGTTTGATAATCAGACAAATTGACTAGTCAGTGAGCCCTGTGTATCTGCAATTGTCCACTTTTGCCCCAAGGTGACAATCCAAACTGAGGTCTTCATGATTGCACAACAGGCACTTCTACTGGGAAATAATCCCAGCTCCAGGACAAGTTATTCAATTATTTTCAAATTAATGCTTTATAAAAATAAAGATGATATCACTAAACAATATATCCATTTTGATGTATGTTGTAGGAGAAATATGAAGCTGTCAAAGAAAATTATGAGTAACAGTATAACCAAGAGAGATACAGAGTAGAGCCATTTAACTCAGAATACAGATCTGCATGGTACGTAATACTCAAGCACTTATGACAGTTTGAGGTTAACATACCTAGACAATTCTGTCAAGAAAGAGACGAGGACACTACCCAGCACACAGGCTACTGCACACTAATGTGTGCTTATTGTTACATGTCATTACAATCAACACAATTAGTGTTATTTCCAAAATAGTTACCAGGCAACAACCTACCCCCCACACCAAAAGAATGAAACTGGTTATTCTCACAGCTATAGAAAAAAAGATAAGGTCTGTATATTCCCCTATAGACATGAAAGACTCACAGTCCTGTCTGTTAATATATCATATGGACTATGTCATGGGTAGGATTTCAGTGAAGTAATGGAAAGCTGGGTCATTATCTCAGTCAAACTAATGGGACATGTAGCAAAATGATAGCTTTAGAAAGTATCAAATCACAGTTATTGTAAGGAGTATAACCTACTATAAAATGGACACTGAATCCCTCAGAGACTTAGATGCCCACAACAACATTTTAAATCAAGTATTTTTAAAAGAAAAAACTGCAAGAACTTAGGTAAAATCTTTATGCAATCACTTATAAGCACCATATATTAAATGAAATTGTGTATATATATTGTTTATATATAATTTCTCTTACTAATTAATATAAACATTTATTACCACATTACAATATGCCCTACAGAATATAGGAGTATGTCTATATATAACCTTTATACACATTACATGAATTTATTAAAATTATAAAAATGTCAGGAATTAATGTTCAACATTCTTTTATTTCAAGTGTGGACAACAGCAGCCAGAAAATTAAGTATCTGGGCTTTTAAATTCAAGACATTTCATTTGTGATGAGGATCTAAAATGAACATGTCCTTGAGCAAGATAACATGCTTCACTTAGCTCTATTTTTTAAAGTTATTTTATTTTTATTTTGTGTGCTTGAGTGTATCACCTGCATGTGTATAAGTGCACCCATGTCATACAATGTCTTCTGAGGTCAAAATAGAGTATCAGATCCCCTGGAACTAGATTTAAAGATGGTTGTTAGCCACCCTGTGAGTGCTGTGAACTAAACATGGATTCTCTGCAACAGCAGCCAACTCTCTTAACTACTGAGTCATCTATCCAGCCCCTTAACTCTATTTTTGCACATGATTTTATAATAGCTAACTCCCCTATTTTCTATATCAGCAACATTTATAATATAGCTAAAATATTTATCACAATAAATATTTAATAATGAAAAACTTTAAGAAAAAAAGTCCTTGTTGTTTTTCCATTTGAATCTATGCTTTCTAGACACTAATGATACACAGACTAAGCTGATACATACTGAAAATTATTTGACATATAGAATAACATTATATCAAGCTTAAGAATATTATTCTATTCAATGTAACTCAACATCCACACAGATCAAAAACAAAATTTTTTTCCACCAGAGAAACTGCATTTTCATTGGCAATAAAGTAGTAGATTATCCTTAAAAATGCTTCAGTGTTATATATCTCTCTCTCCCCAGCTGTCCTGGAACTCTCTATGTAGACCAGGTTGGCCTTGAACTCACAGAGATCCGCCTGCCTCTTCCTCCCGAGTGGAATGCTGGGATTAAAGGCATGTGCCACCAGGCCCAGCCCCTCAGTTATATTTTTATGCATTTACATCAAATACTAATTTTCTGTCACAATATTAAATTTTAAGTATATAGTCATTGTAGAATATATGCTTGTATGACCACATACAATGAATATAGACAATGAAAATATAAATAGCAAGGATGCAAATTACTTTTCAAGATTATCACTATTTCTTTCAATACTGGATGAAACTAAACATATAATGTAGAGATGATTAAACAGAAGCTGATGGTTCTATAACATCAATGCTCTGTGCATTGAAGTTAATTCATATATAAAGTCTTCTTGCTCTTCATGTCAACCTACTGTAAATAATGTTTCCCTTTAGGGCACTTGTGTATCTTTGTGATGCTGTAGATTGTGCCTAGTGATATCTGCATACTTTGTTGGCAATCCATTCCTGAGTTGTACCCAGCCCTTCAGAAGTTTACTAATACTCTTGATACTCATTTGGCAAAGTCAGCTATGTATACTTTTGTAATTATTTTTTAAGAATTGAAAATGAGTATCTTTTGACCTATGTATAGCTAATTTGCTTTGTCTTTATTATTAATATTTTATACAATCCCTATAAGCTATTTGTTGATATATATTAATGTCTGGTAAATTATAAGTAAGAATTTGAGGCAAAAGACAAGTAAATTACTGAAGCCAGATGATTATCATTTATAAGAAATGCATTAGTTTCCATTACATTCTTCTTACTTCATATTTGATTCAATATATTTTTACTTGCAAGAAAAAAAACACTTAAGAAATAGTAAGATGTAAGGAGCTATTTCTTTTTGACAGTTGTCACCAGAGTTCTCTCTGGGTCTCTTGTGCTATCAGGCAAACCATGTAACATATCTTTATGTATATTTATAATTATCACGGGGGTGAGAGGAGTTACAAAGAAATGAACACCCACTGCCTAGCTCTGCGCTGCTCAGCTATGCACTTCCCAGCTCTGCTCTGTGGCTCAGAGTCTGCCACTCCAGATTTCTCGTGTGGCATGCCCATAGTAACCACTAGCTTTTGCCAATGCCTCAGGGGCCAGCAGTCTCATGCCAGGCCATTTTGTTCTTGAGCATGCCCAGCTGCTGCACATCCTTTGTGTTCACGTCTCCCATTTCAAATGGCACCACAAACTCCTCCTTACGTGGCTAACTATCCACAGTCAATTCTCTGTAGCAGGCCCTGCCTATTGGAGGAACGAGGATCCCTGGGTAACACACTCCACCCCTTTCCTCCACTCTTACAATCTTTCTTCCAATTTTCTGGTAAGTTCCCTGAACCTTGGGGGGGTTGACAGACGTAGGGATATCTCTCTTGTATCATGGCGAGATAGTGACTTCTTGGGCCTCCACATTATTTGTCTTTAAGCCATGGCCATTGATCTATCTCAGTGGTGTTTCTTTTACTATAAAGACAAATAGAAGAAATAGACACTTCTAAACAAACACAAATGTAAATACAAATGCCTAGAAGATATCCCAGTAGTTGTACTATATTCATTAAAGAGTATACTTGTGATGGCTTCCACACTAGGGCCTGTAGCCTTTCTTGACGCAAGGTATTGGCCTGGTTTACAGCACCTGATGTCGGTTCCCCCGCCCCCTGCCAGAAGCAGGCTTTATCCAATTAGAAGTTTGTAAGTTGTACATATATTGGTTGAGCCATTATTGCACTTGCAGGCATTGCTTGGCATGTCCATAGTGTGCAGCTTATGGGGTCCATTGTTGAGTAGAATCATAGGGGATCCTTTCTTTCCCAACCATCTGCATAGTGCCTTTTTGAAATATGAATATCATCCATCCAGTGGCATGGAGTTTTTTGGCTTAGTCTCAGCTCCATCTCTTCTTCTTCTCCTGCACTCACAACATGTCTTCAGCAACATGGTCTTATCAACCTTTCTAGTGCGCAACTGATATTAATGTCAGTAGCCTTTGTGAATTTGAGGACCTCTAGGATCTCTCTGACCAAGAGCTCATAGGGGGGCAACCCACCCCTGGTACTATAGATTTCTTTAAGAATTGTATAGTTTGGGAGTCTCTCTTCATCTTACCCAACCATAAAATCCCCAAAATCTTACAGCTATCACTGGCCTTTGCCTCTTCAGGTATCTTTTAAATGGATTTCACATGTGTAAAACACTCAAAGGAAGTTTAATATTATATATAAAATCAATCATAGACAAGGACTCCCACAGCATGGAAAGGTTTTGTCCATTCATATTAACTGTTTTCTCCATAGATCTTTGTTAAGTACCATAACATGGGTACAAGGCATTAATTTGGTTAGCTCTTTATCATCTTTAGTTATCCCTTTGGAGTCATTTCACAGTTGGGGGATTTTACATGGAGTCTCTTTGTATTCTTTTATTCTGGATACACTTACAGGTGTTGGCCCTGCACTGAGCTAAAGAGGCAGGGGGCTTCTCCTTTCCCTGCTGCAATTGATGGTTCCCTGAGTCAGGCAGGCCCTGGGTCTGCCTCCTGACTGTAGCCATATCTGTCATTTTCCCATTGACCAGACCAGGTTGCTGGGGGAGAACTTGATGGGAAAACCTGCTTCCACTCCTATAGAGCTTTTATCAGAAGAGCAATGCATTGTATTTAACCCTTGGGGATTCTTGTCACCCCTGGGATAGTTTTTATCCTATGAATGTCTTTTGTAAACTGTTCTTCAGGTTTTAAAGCCTTCCAGAAATTCCTTAGTACCAAATTTGTTTTACTATCAATTTTTTTCTCTGGGAATTTGGGCTTCACATAAGTCTTGCCACATTTGTCTTCGAGTAACCCAAGTGGACCATTTCTTCAGTCTGGTCTTTTTTATATCTCTTAGAGGGTGTTCAGTTATTTTACAGATACGTTTTACATACTGGTCAGAATCATTTAGATTTGTCAAAGTCTGTCTCACTTCACAAAGATCCTGTCCCATTGAAGGGCTTAGTAAAACCATTAAAGCCCCATACCATTTTTGAGGTCCCAGTTGAATTAAGCTTTCCTTCATATCTCTGGTAAACACAATCTTATCTGGCCCAGTGAACTGGGCATCATATATTGCTTTTCTCATACCTAGTTCTCTCAGTAATACCTGCCTCTCCTATATAGTCCTCCAGCCCTTGCTAATCATGTTGGTCTCCCTTAGTGACAACCATGTATCATTAATGTCTTCAACCAGCCATCCCATTAAGGACTGCTCTCCCCTACATTGGCCTAGGTTGAACAGCCTATAGTGAAAATGATGGATGGATGGTTATATAACTTATATAGACTGATGCCATTTGCTCCCATGTCCCATATTCTCACAAGGCACATGGCTAGGGGCTCTCTGATTGCTTACTTGTAAGTTTTTCCTAGTTTTAACAGCTTTAGTATGGAATATTTCCTAGCTACAGCACTATTAGCTTTTTTTTTTTCCTTTTGTATCAAGAGTTGAATCTGAGGGGCAGCCTTAGCTACTTTTATTTGTAGGTCATTTTCTGTTTTACTATTATCTGTCTTTTCCTCTGAGTCCTTGGACCTCACACAAGTCAAAGTGTCCCATATTTTTCTCTCTCCAGCTCTATAACTGGATCTGCCAGGACTTCCCTAGCCCTTTCAGTTTCCCCTGCCTGGGGCACATCTTTTATTATGCAAAGTGGACACACTCCATCTCTGGGCACTCTTTTGTGTCCAGAGCTACTAAAAGATTTTCTAGCCTCTGGATAACCTTTAACAAATCTTCACATATCTGCAACATACCCCCACATTCATAACATAGCTGTGGCCCATGCTTTTGCATGGCTAGCCTCTTTAGTTACAGATTTTATAATCCACTGTATAGCCCCCAAGGCTATCGTTAACCTCATTAAGTGTATAGGGTTTATTTGCCTTCTCCCCTGGGTTCCTGGCAGCTCTCCCTGGATTTTGGAATCAGAGCCCAGCTGACCAGCCACAGAGGCAGTGGGAACAGCACTACTTTCCCAGACCCACATGTCCAAGGCTGTGGTTCATTTATCCAGGCCAGACTAAGCCAGGTTTTCACCAGAGTTCTCTTTGGGTCTCTTGCACTATCAGGCAAACCATATAACATATCTTTCTGTACACTTATTATTATCATGGGGGGGGAGAGGAGATAATTACAAAGAAACAAACACCCAGTGGCTAGATCTGTGCCACGGCTCAGAGCCCGCCACCCAGATTGCTTCTGTGGCATACCCATAGTCACTACTAGCTCCTGACCACACCTCAGGGTCCAGCAGTCTCACCTCAAGTCCATAAGTGCCAAGCCATTTTGTTCCTGAGTACTCCCAGCTGCTGCACTCCTTTTGCATTCCTACCTCCCATTTCAGATGGTGCCACAAGCCCCTCCTTCTGCCTCTAACTCTCCACAGTCAATTCTCTGCAGCAGGCCCTGCCAGTTGGAGGAACCAAGATCCCTCTGGAACAGCAGTTAATTAAATGTTTTCTTAGTTAATTTAGCTAAGAATATACACAACATATGCTGACTAATCTCCCTTATCCTACCATCTCCTTACTACCCTGATCTTGCCTCCTCATCCTCCCAAATATCTCTTATGTTCACATCTATTCACACAACTGTACCTTCCACTCAAATGAAATTTATGACATTTCTCTAGCTTCTCCTCCCAAATTCAAACACTGTCTTCCCTAGAGATACAGATATTAAAAACATACATATAGTATTCTACTCTCCTTTTCATTATGTTTAGTGTGTGTGTGCCTGTGTGTGTATTTTTCTCTCTCTGTGTGTGTGTGTGTGCGCATGTGTGTGGAGATGAGAGGAGAACTTGTGTGATTCTGTTCATTATTTCTACCATGTCAGATCTGGGGATAGAAGTTTGGTTGTCAGGCTTGGCAGGAAGCACTTTTACCCACTGAACAATCTGTTGTCACAAATTCTCTAATGTCTTTAATTTTAAGATAAATTGCACATTCCTCATCTGTACCAGTTGCCTACATATTACTACATGCTCTTGCCCACATACCCTGTCAGACCATCTTTTCCCAACAGCATAAGATATAATATTAATGATATCCCTTATTGGTCTCTATAAACTCGAAATCACGTTTTTGTTGTATTAAGACTTGCTTTTACATATTTGTCAGATGTCTATGAGTTACTCATATTATTTCTTCTTTTAGTACATTCTACTTATTTCCCAGGCATGTACTGACATATGTATATAAACAAACAATTTTTATCATTAGTTTTCAGCATCTTATACACACTAAGGTCAGTTGTTCAAACATCTTACCAGTACAGTATTTTATATATGTCACAAATCCATGTTTTCATAATGATGCATCATCTATATTTGTTCTATTTGACACTAAGTACATGCTTGATGGATAACATGTTCATGGACTTACAAAAATTTTACTTTCATATACACTAAATACATGCTTTAATATGTTACCTTTTATGCGTATACTATTTTCAAGCCATAATCCTACTTATGCTACAGGTTAGAATTTCTCAGTTATGATAGTATAAGTAAATTCTCTGAGTTATCTTCTTCTGTCATTAGGCTATGTAATCAAAAGACTCAATCTTTAACATCACTAAGTTTATATAATTTCTTAAAATGCTGTTTATTTTCATGTGTACTTATCCTTTTTCTAAGTTTCCATCATGTGTGTATCCATCCAGAAATCATTACTAATTTATAACTATCAATATAACTAGTATACAATACAAATGCCTTCTACTGATGTGAACAAATCTGTTCTATATTATCGATTATTTAATTGCAAATAAAGTGTAGAAAGCATCAAAAGAAACATACACTATATGTTAAATTCTATTTCTAATAGAGAAACATGTACAGCTAGCAGCCTCAAAGCATGTGCTGCTGAAAACCATAAAGTTAAAAAAGTTAATGTGTTAATGTTCAGGGGACAGTAGAAATTAGTCTAATAATAACATTTAAGCCATCATAATTGATCTTCAGTGCTTTCGGGCTCACAGCAACATTTGTCTTTTTTAGGAATGGGTTGAGAACTTGACACCTAAAGTAATGGAAAGATAAAAACCATGATATATGAGGAAATCTGTTATGTAAAGTAAGTGAATGTCTATTAATAACAGGAGACCAATACGTCAGATCCAACAATGCCTAAGCCAACGTCAAGGTCATGATTTCAACTAACAGTGAAATAAAAAGAATCAAAAATTTCTCAGAAATGATTAGGTTATTGTCTAAAACTACTGAGCATCTTTTCTAAAGGATTTACTTCTAACATGTTTCTGGGAACTGACCTCTATGGTGCCATCATTAAAGATGATTGGCTTAATATTATATTCTAATGAAGTAGTGATAAATTCAAAAGCACTTGTGATGTCTATAATTTTCAGCTACCAAAATGCATATTCCATTTGTATGGAGAAGACAAATATCTATCAAAAATAATATTTCCATGTGGTACAAATACCACTAAAATATGAAAAAAATAGTAAGAAAGGACATAAGTCTGTAATAAACTTTCTCAAAAGGAGTAAATATTAAGGCACATTAATAATTTATATTGTTTTGAAATTTACTCTAAAGTTTGGACAAATTCATAAAATAGAATCATTGAAATAATTGTGATTTTATAATGTAAAATTCTGATTAACTCATGATTGAAAAACATGCTCATTCTTACTAAATATGACTGTGGTAAAATTTATCCACAAATCAATGTACCTGCTGATGACATATGGGAGATATTTCCTATACTGTTTTATCAAAAGCACATTCTCTAAATGGTATCCCTTCAAGTCAAGCTAACATTGCCAAGCACTACAGTGCCACCATCCTGGACAAATGCATTGATATTGATATGTCATATGACAAAACAGACTCACGAGTTGATATTTATTAGAAAATGTAATGCTCTTTACATCAAGGCATTAAAGAAGTGAAAATTGAAAACCTTCAATTTTCAGTTCTAACTATACAGAAATACTTTATTCCTTTTGTCCTAGTTTGCTCTTCATTGCTGTAACAAAATATTCTGACCACTACCAACTTGGGGAGGAAAGGGTTTATTTAGCTTACATATCCTGGGTCACAGTTCATCAGGGAGCCCAAGGTAGGAACTCAGGGCAGGAAGCTGGAGCAGGAGCTGGAGCACAGGCCATGGAGAAATGCTGTTTACTGGCTTGCTGTGGGTGTTCTCCCTGCTCTTCCAACCTGCCCTCCTGTCACCGTAGCCATTGTCCAGTCCCGGACCCCAGGGCTGGTGAGGAGTCTATGTCAGTGCAGCCGCATTCAGACACAGGAGACCAGGTTCAGTGACACAGATCTACTTTATTGCAGGAAGGCACAAGCTTATATAGGGATAGTGGTCCAATCATATCACAGCAAGTAGAATTCCTTATTAGCATGATAGGCCTAGTATCCTATTACAATCTAGAGGGCCAGATGCCCTATTAGCATGATAAGTTTCAGTTTCTTTAGGTTTTGGATTCCTGGAAACCATGTGACCTACATAAGTTTCTCTGAGAAGAAACAGGAAGTACTGCATTCCAGAATGACAGTCATGCAAGGCAAAGGGTAAAATCAGTTATAGGACAACAGCTTGCTCCCCTGGCCCCTGCTTAGCCTGCTTTCTTATGCAATACAGACCCACCTGCCCGGGAATGGCACCACCCACAGTGGGCTGGGCCCCCCCACATCACTCATCAAGAAGATGCCCCTCAGACATGGCCACAGGCCAGTTCAATAGAGAAAATTCCCGAATTGAGGTGCCTTCAACCCAGGTGTGTCAAGTTGACATTAAACCTACCCAGAACACCTTTCTATGCCATTTTGTCCATTTTTGCAGTACTATTTAGAAGATGAAAGATAATCAGAATTATTAATCAATTAAATCTCTAATATAGAAAATATAATGAGTGTGGACAAAAATATTCTTAGAAAATAAAAGTTTGAAGTTAGATTACTAAAAGCTTTTAAGAATAATGAAATACAAAGTAGGTAAAAGATTAAAAAGTACTTAATTTGATTTATTTTTAGACTTGTATGGGTGCAATTATTACAAAAAATATGTATTTCTGTACAATTACAACACATTAAATTCTTGAAAAACATAAAGGCTAGGTGTCAACTTATAGGCAAGGCAGAAGGCCTTTAAAAAATATGGTTATCTTGGATCCTGAAGTCCCTAGAGCTCTAGGAAAAATGACAGAATTCCTAAAGATATAGTATGGGAAAATGTAAATCCTTGCTGCAATATATAAAAATGGATTATTGAAAGGCAGTATTCAAAACTCTAAGGAATGCCTATAAATGATATGAGTTATGACAAGAATGTATAGTCATCTAATGTAGTAATAAATATTAAAATGAAATTGATAAATTTACCTGTATTATAAGAAATCATATTTATACCTGGTTTAAATAAGGCAGTGGGAATGCATTGATTCTTACTCTTGTCATAACTTCAGTAATTGGGCAGAGGGTGACATGGCATTGAGATGCAGAACATACAGGAAGCAAATGTGTAACAGGCAAAAACAGTATACATTCAGTATGAATTCTTTTGTGGTATCTGTTATAAATTCAGATAAACAGCATAATAAATGTCTGAGTTTAATTAAGGAAACTATATAAGGGAACTAATGAAAACAGCAGCTCAAAATTTTCCAACATTATACTAGGACCTCATTGAATCACACATAAATGGGTTTTCTTTTTCTATATAATAGACTGAATTCCAACATGTAAGTGAGAATTGCCCTGAACAAGAGAAAACTCATAGTCAGCAAAAGATTAAGAGAATGACAACATAAGAATAAACATTCACAGGAAAGACAGTCTGATAAGAGCAGGTGACTATTATTATTATTATTTTAATCATTATTTTTTTAATTTTTGATAACTACATGATTAGAAGAAGCATTTCACTACAGATTTAACATCAGTAACACACTCCAGAGCAACAGTACATCTCGTACACAAGTGGGTGCAAGTTTCTAGGTTCACAGTTGAATTAATACAGTTATAC
>NW_008346550.1:1335109-1369348 GCF_000622305.1 Nannospalax galili | reverse complement strand
ATTGTCAAATTGAATTATCATAAACATAAAAGAAGTATTTGGTGACCTTACAATATTATGAGAAAAAGGTGAAAATATTAGCATCTTTTCAGAAGAAGTAGAGTTCTAAAAGACAGAACTTATAATTACCCTTCTGAGAATAACATTCAGTACTGAGTTATTACTATATGAATTCTTGAATTCTGTAAGATGCTTGGCTTTAACTGAACATCCATATAGTATATAGTTGCTTTCATTTTACTACAGTTTAGAAGTTTATTTAGTAGTTAGTTGTGTACCTATTAGTAGCTTAAATATTACCTCACCTAATTATAGTATCACATGAGTACTTACTCTTAATTGACATGCACAGGGGAGAGGGAACTAAGCAAGGAAGATCAAATATGTTACTGGTAATTATTCCATATATTACAAAAATGAAAGAACACTGAATTGAAATCTAGCATTCTAGATATTGGAGATTTTTTCAAATATTATACTTTACTGCCTTTGAGCTACATTTGCTGTGAAATATTGTAATTCAACATTATAACATATTTTGATTTGGGATGACAGGTCAGTTAGTAACTATTTCATTAGCATAAAGAACAGTAAATAACTGTGAGAAGCTAATTTCAAGAGAAAAATTCTGGCTAAGGGAATTACAAGATGGAACAAAGTAAGCTACTTAGACATAGATGTTATGCATTTGAATAAAGTGTATCTTTCTCCCCACCCCCCCTTTTTTTTTGTTTGAATCAGAGATTTCCTGTAGCCCTACTTGGTCTGGAATCCACTATGTAGACCAGGCTGCCCTTGATCCCACAGATATCGGCCTTCCTTTGCCTCTCAAGTGCTGGGATTAAAGGTGTGTGCCACCATGCTTGGCTGAATAAAGTATTTTTAGGAAAAATAAATAAATATACACAAATTAAATAATGCTGTGTATAGATGATAAATAGATAGATGATAGATAATAGCTAGCCAGATAGATAGATAGATAGATAGATAGATAGATAGATAATAAATAGAGATAGATAGATGATTGATAGATAGATGATAGGTATATAGATAGATGATATAGATAGATAGATAGATAGATAGATAGATGATAGACTTATGTACATATATATATATATATCTTGACTATGTAGGTGAGATCATTGTTATATGAAAATAAATCAAAAGCCTGTAAAAAACATATTGTGTTCAATGGTTTAAGGTTTTGATTTTAACAGGTGGCATCTATTATTATTGCTCACTGTCTTGAATGACTAAGGTCCTCAAAAGTAATGCAGAAGCAAACCAGAAATCAGGTGTCTAAGCTAATGGCACAGCCCTGTGTATGGAGTAGCCAATGGTGCTTAAAGAGTAAGCATGACCTACTTAAGCATTTAACTGGATATGAAATACATATTAAAAGAGGAGTGAAGAAAAAAGTCATCTATATTTTTTCTCGAAGTAGTGGCTTCTCTAAAGGCCAAATACTATAAACTGTACATAAATGAAAGATAATTGTACACAGATGCTAATACAATATCAATATACATTAACAATATTCATTAAAATAAGCATGAATGTAATTGGAAAAGTAAAACCCAATTAACCTTCTTAACCTGCCTATTTATATTGCAAGTTGCTTACATAACTTGCATACAATTGCAGTATCATGGCAATATTTAGTGAATTCAAATGAATTAAGCAGAATAAAAACTAAAATTAAATATGCAATTTTGAAGATGAAAATAAATCAATATTGGGCTAGACTAAATTCCAAGATTAAATATCCAGTGTTAAAATATATTAATGGAAAATATTTTGATCCATATTTTGAAAAATTCTTGTTTTTCATTGGAAAAGAAAATTATCCAAGTACTGTTAGTGTGTAGGACTGTGAGAGTGAGTGTGTAGCAGAATATTGCCCAGAAATTACTTCTATAAACTAAAAGGTATAAGTCATTACATGTATAATCATCTCTGTGCTCACTGGTATTATGTGTTCTCCAAAGAGGCAGATAGAGAGCAGGGATTTGGAGTTTATTTTCATAGGAGTAGTTTGCATATTATGTGTCTTCTAAGAAATTGATAAACAAATTTGGAAGACTTTCCAAACATTCTCCTTTGTGTGTAGCAAGGGGACCTTTACATTTTGTCAAAGTGTTAGTAGTAATTGTAATTTCTATTTAAATTCAACATTCAGTTCATTTCAAATTCTCTGTGTGACTTCAGCCTCACTCAAGGCATCAACGACTCCCTGCTGTGGTCAAGGACACCATGGAAATTGATGGAGAGCTGGCAATTTATTCTCCTGAAATACCAGTATTATTCCTAAGGAGAAATGATATACACTTAAGGTGATACAAAAAGCAGAGCAAGAAAAATAAAACCAAAATGATGACTGGGGAGGCTGCAGAAAATGGTTTTCTGATCATATATCCCTATTATTACTGGTAATTTATCATTACTCATCTCTCTCACTGATGTTCAAACCAGGAGAGGCTCCCTGAATTTCCTTCTGCTTATCAATTTCATACATTTCCTTTTAATACTGTAACTGTCTCTTAAACCGACATATGCCATAATAACACGCCATTTATATAGAAAAGCAATTCAGACTTCCCTTTCTTTTAACTTCCATCAGCATCATGCAATCAGAACAGTTTCCAGCACAATGGAAAAATCCTTGTGTATGCATCTTCAAAAAAAATTACAAATTTTAAGGATGTTTCTGTAACACTAGGGATTTTAAACCAACTGTATTAATTTGAAAGAATTTTTAACATCATTGACTATTCAATAGAAAATGAAAAATAATTTAGCCACATTATTTGTAAGTTGGGTCGTTGTTGTTGTTTTTGTTTGTTTTGTTTTGTTTTTTGACTTTTTGAGACAGGGTCTCCCTGTAGCCCCAGCTGTCCTGGAACTCAGTATATGGACCAGGCTGGCCTTGAACTCACAGAAATCCAGCTGCCTCGCCTCCTGAGTGCTGGGATTAAAGGCGTGCACCACCATGCCCAGTTCACAATTTGGGAATTTTATATGAAATTTTATCAGCTACTACAATTTTAAAATGCAAGAAAGATCAACAAAAGGCTTTACATAATGCTATTACTTAAGCATCATAATTTCAAAAAGGACAAATGATGCTGCTGGTTATATTTTAAAGTTAGTTAAATTAATTCATACAACAAAGTAAACAGAATTCTCATATAACATGTCCATTTTAGAATACTGACAGCTCTCTGAAAATAATGAGTCCTTTGTTTACAAGCAATAGGTATAGACTACCTGCACTAAACTTGAAAAATATTATTACAACTCTAGATAGATATTTTTGTTCTTTAAAGAGAATTTAAAAATCTGTTTGTCAAGAATGCTTGATTAATCTCTTAAATGATAAAAAATTCCATTTAAAATTATTTTTCAATATGAATGCAATAAATCAATATTCAATACCAATTATCTTATCTTTAATTCTTCTGTAGGCAGATCATATGACTATAAATTCCCAAAGGAAACAAATCAAATAAATACTACAGAAAGCAGTGCAACATATAATTAAATTCCCTCTAACTTGAAGCATTTGGTACAAAAACCCTTCAATGTACGTTAGGTTCAAACTCAGCATTTTGACTAGAGGTATTATTAAAATTCTAACAACATTTGCATAGTTTACATCTATACTTTTTACTTCATTACAAAATATAAAAGAGTGACACAGAGTAGTCTACTCTCTACATCCAAACTATCATTGTAATATACTTCTTCTCATGAAGAAAAATCAGCAATTTAGAAAGATAATAAATGGAACTCAATTCATAAAATGCAAAAAAACTCAATTTCAATACCATTTGATAAGCATTTAATTTCAAGCATCAATAAAATCTTACAATTTTTATTTTAAATTTGAGTCTTTCATGTAATCTATTTTGATTGCATTTAGACACTTCTCCTACTTTCACCCTCCATTACTACCTTATTTTAAGGCCTATCAAGCCAAACTTGTGTCCATGAGTCTCATATAGTTTGGGACAAGAAGCTGAATCCAACTAAATTATCCATAGTCATACATTAATGAATACTAACTCTCCCCACTACCAGCAGCATTCAGCTGCCAATCGTTCCTCAGGCAAGACTGGAATTTTTTACTCCTTTTCCCACTTCTATGATGGGATTTCTGTCTGGACTGAGTTTACATTAGACTTGTGCATGCTGTCACCAAGGTTGCCCCCTCATGTAAGGAACTGCCCAGCTGTCTGGAAAACTCTGTTTCCTTGTGGTCAAGAGCAACCTTTGCCTCTTACTGCCCCCTCTTCTGTGATAATCCCTGAGCTTTGGGTGGCAGAAGTTTGATAGGGGAAAACCATTCAGGGTTAAGCATTCATCAATGTCTCATTTTCTGCACATTGACCATTTGTGATGCATTGTGTTAATCACCATGTATTAAGAAGCTTCTCTGGTAACAGTTGATAGATGTGTTAATATATGCTTATAACAGTAGAAAATTAACAGTTTATTTAATATATTTATATATCAGAATAATAGTCTTTCCCTTATAGCCTCTGACTTTTGTAGTCAGGGGCAGGATAACTTACACTAAAGGTCTTTAGAAAGAGTCATAAGGAAACCTACCAATATAGAAGTTTCTTAAAATATATACATATAAAATATGGGGAAAATATTAAAAAGCATTACCCTACAATAGGAGGCATTGCCCCTCTTAAATAACAAGGTCAGCAAAGAAAAGGCACAATTCCAGGAATGTATTGCTCTCTTGAAGCTCTTGACCAGGAATCCCATGGATTCTCAAACCATATGTTTTAAACCTTGTATTCTTAGAAGTAGGAAGACTGAATAACTGAGATTAAATAACTATTGTAAATATTTTCCCAGATACTATGATTTATATTTGTGTTTGGGATATTGATGTTAGATTTTAACAAAATAGCTCCTTCATCATTGTTATAAACCAGATCATTCATTCAACTATTATTATTATAAATATTTATTTTTATTTTACATGTATGATTTTTTTAATTTGCATGTATGTAGTTGCACCATGTGGATTCCTGGTGCCAAGAAAGGCTAGAAGAGAACATTTATCCCCCAAACTGGAGTTCCAGGTGGTTGTGAGGCTCCATATAGGTGCTGGGAACTGAACTTCTCCAGCAGCATTAAGTGCTCTTAGCCAGTGAGCCATCACTAGAGTTCCTAATATTATTGCTATTATATTCATTATACTATTGTATTATCATTATCATAATTATTATTATTAAGACATGACCTGACATGCCTGGCTAGTCTGGATCTCAGACTGTAGCCCAGATTAGACTTGAACTTGTGATCCTCTTCCCTCATCTTTGGAATTCAGGGATTACTTCGTACATTGGAATTCAGAAATACTCGTGTGACACTGTACCTAACTACTGTTGCTGGCTGTGAATCCCCAACAATACTTGATATTTCATATATATTGTTACTTCTGTGTAATTATAAATGGATAAAGACATTGCATCTCATTGTGTCCATTTTGTATATATGTATATATGTGTGTATACACATATACACATTCACAAACACACACACACACAAACACAAACACACACATGTGCACTCACACAGTACTGCTAATGAAGACCTCAGTTTGACCAAAGTGTAAGCATAATACATCATTTCTTCCTTACTTTATAATATTTCATATCACCTGACAAGTTTTCTTTCCACTCACCCACGCAATTTAATAAAATTTCTCTCTCTCTCTCTCTCTCTCTCTCTCTCTCTATATATATATATATATATATATATATAGCCTATAGCATCTGATTTGTGTCACCAAATGTCTTTCAGTGTTTCCATCCACTGGACCCACTGAGAGTTCTATTTATATATGACATTGTCCCTCCACCTTCCCTTCAATTGCCAAAACTTCCTTAGGTTTGGTTGGGATTTCTCTGCTTCTCCATTGCTTTGTTGGGATTTTGTCTCCTCTGAGTTTACATAGTAATTATGAATGCTGTCACCATTATTGTGAATTCAAACAAATACGTTACGTGCCATGTCTCTACTATTATAGGCCTGAAGTTAAAAGGAGGAATCAGCCACTGTTTTAGTCCATGGTTCAAAACAATGACATTAGCAAATGTATTTTATTTAAATAATGAATGATATGTGTTACTGTAACATAAGGACATATCTGTTAGTGATCACATTCAAGCTAAAACCCAAGTAAGATTTATTCTGATTAAATGCTACCAGTTTGAGGTCCTCCAGGAATTAATGGAAATACACAAAAATCAAAGGAAGAGCATAATTATGCGACTCAGCATAAACAGAAAATGGCTTTAATTCTAGAATTAGGGGAATTATCTAGAAAATGGTAATTACTTTTAAACTTGCAAAAGTACCATACAATTACTTCTCAAAACAATTTCTACAGAGGAAATTAAATGGAGGAATCAGTAAAAACAAAGTAAATTAAAGAAAAATTAAATGGACAAAATAGAATTTGATTAGAATAATAAATTACATAATTACATATGTGTATATGTGTTATATGTATAGGTATACATATGTGTTGCGTGTGCTTATTTTTATTTTACGTATATGAATTTTTGCCTGTGTATATGTTAGAGCACTTGTCTTATAATGCCCACTTAAGTCAGAAGAGAGGGTCTGGGATTGGAGAGAAGTCTCAGCAGTTAAGAGCACTGGCTGCTCTTGCAGAGGCCCAAGTTCAGTTCCCAGTACCCACATGGTGGCTCACAATTGTTTGTATGTCTAGTTCGTTGGAATTCAACCCTCTCTTCTTTTTTTTAAGGTTGAAAGTTTTATTTATTATTTTTATTTTATGTGTATGCGTGTATTGCTTGCATACATGTGAGTGTACCCACATCATGCAATGACTGTGAGGTCAGAAAATAGAATCAGATCCCTTGGAACTAGAGTTATAGACAGTTGTGAGTTTCCATGTGGGTGTCCGGATTCGAATCCGGGTCCACTGCAAGAGCAATCAGTACTCTTAATTGTTGAGCCATCTTACCAGTTCCCACCCTGTGTTCTGACCTCCATGGGCATTGCACGATTTAGGGACCCTTACATAAATGCAGGCAAAACAAAAACATAAAATAAAAATAGAGTACGGTGTGATCTGTCTAATCATTTAAAAAGTTGCAAAAGCTTTGTCTTCTCTGTTTTGTCTCTCACTCTGGTTTGAATGTAATACTCATCCTTACATGTGTGAAAGATATTGAAGGGATTATTACTAAGCACATACCTGTCAAAAAGGTGATTAAAAAGATATTGCTTACCTTTATTATTAATCACATTTTGATGATTGCTATTAATTTATGTATTTCAACTTTCCATCAAATAATTCTCTTATAATAAATGAAAGGTTCAGATCAAATGAGCATCAAGTTCTTCACATTGAACAATCATTAATGATGTATAAAACATACTTCATTCTAATAGTTTTGTTGATTTTTAATTAAAATGTAATAAATTAATTATTTAAAGTCTAAAATTTGATAATTTGCACTTATAAATAAATAGATTACTACAATGTAAAAAATGAAAATATCTGTTAAATAAAGCTTATGACACCAGTATTTGACATTTTTGTTTATAGTTAATATTTAGTATTTCTTGAAGAGATATGAAGCAGATTTTCTACTTTCATTTTTATTTGAATCAAATTAAATTCTATCTTTTAATACTTTAAAGTCATCATAGTATTTTTTCATGCATAAAAATAAACAGTGAAACTTCTCCACTTATAAAAGTAGACATTTATTTGGGGAAAAATAAAATCCCCTAGTGGGTTAGTGAACTTTGTCTTGAATATTTTCTGATTTAATTGATGTAATATGACCTTGCCATTAGTCTAGCTAGAGGCAAGCTATTTCTGTCCACATAACTTTCCATTATTGCTTCCTTGTAGGTATCCATTTCCTGCTGCTCCATATAAATGTGTGAGAAAGCTAAAGAATGGAGTGCAGAATGTCATTCAGTTTTTATCTTCTATTCCCAATGTTAACTCATAATTGTGTTCTTCCTAAATTCTTTAGTTCAAAGATGATTATTTTAAATAAAGGTTGCATTGATTTGAGATGCAAGAGATAATTTGTATCTCTTAGTTATTTATCTAATGTCCAAGTGTCATTATATTGACACTAAGCATTTGATTTCCCAAGCAAGTTTTGCAGTGGTTTCTAAGCTTCTTATTAATATACTCTCATGTACAGAGAAAAGGAGACAATAAAGTCATATATCACATAAACAATTAGAAAAACTGCCCTTCAGTTGTAAGTTTTTGAAATGATGAATCGTTGGTGCAAATAGACTTGTCCTTCACTTAGTTTTGTTGTACGTATTAGACAGAATGATTGATATTTTACAAGCCAGACATTCAGAGTGGGACTTTCAATGCTGTGTCAGCTGACTGTTTATCTTTATTATGGCATGAAAACTGATAACAGGAACAGGACAATGCATATGCTACACTAAGAACAATTTGAGATACTTTTTTCTTAGAAGAAAAAATAGTGCTTTCTTACGAAAGTCATTGCTTCTTTTTCCTTTCCAAAATTAATGAAATATCAGTTTAAGTATGGAAGCTTAGCTCAAATTAACACATATTATTATTTGTTCACAGGTCACTCTGTGCAGATAAATGCAGTTTCAATATGCTATGTGAAATTTTAAGTGAATTCTTTTGTATTTAAAATACTAAATATGATTAATAATTTCTATGGAAATATACACTGATGCATTTCTTCATCCTAAAATATTTTGTTACTGTAATCACTGGGCTGTGTGTGTGTGTGTGTGCGTGCGTGCGTGCGTGTGTGTGTGTGTGTGTGTGTGTGTGTGTGTGTGTGGTAAAGGAATAACTAATTGTATCTTTATTTGCAGATAGATTGCATGATTCTATGCATACATTAGAGACCTCAAGAATTCTATGAAAAAAATATCTCTCAGGGCTGATACCTATGTATAAAGTTTTCTTATTATGAATTGTTGCTTTCCAGATATTAGAATTGGCCATACAAATAATAATTCATGTAAACCTTATTTCTATTTAAATAATTCACATATTTTGCTATTTCATTTTAATTCAGTTTTTAATATATTTTTTCCAAATTTTAAAATTGAATTTTGTGTATTTCATACAGAACGACTCAGTCTTGATCATCTTTATACCTCTGCCCCCACTGGTCCTCCCCTATAGCCCCCACCCCCACCCCCTCACACTGGAGCCCATATACTTGGTCATCCCTGTTAAGGCCCACTGGATTGTCAGTGTCCCCAGCCATTCCCCAGTGCAAATCTGTCTACTAAGTCTAGTCAGCCTATCTAGAGTCCCTTGTTTTAAGAAGATAAGCTCTTCTTCATCTAGCAGCAATCAGTTGGTTGCAAACATTCCTTCAGACAAGACTGAGGCCTGCTGTTCACTTTCTCAGTTCTCTCCTGGGTTATTGTCTGCCTGAGTTTTCATGGGACTTGTGTATACTGACACCATTGCCATAGACTCATATGAGCAGATTCCCAGGAGCTTGTAGGACTCTGTTTCCATATGGTCATGTACCTCCTCCCTGGCTCTTACAATCTTTCCACCCCTCTCTTCAGAGATGATCCATGAATCTTGGTTGGGAGAAGTTTAATAAAGGAACCCTGTCCAAGGACAAGCATTCAGCAGGCTCTTGTTTGATCTCTACACTTTGGCCATTTGTGACCTTTTGTTTTCCTGGCTCTCTGGTACATAAAGGAGCTTCATTATTGAGAACTGAGCCATTTATCAGTGTCCTCTTCTTTACCCCTATTCTATATTCCCTGAGCCTTATGTGTAGGGGTTGCATTGTAGATGTGTCACATATGCCTGGCAATTCATAGACAATGTCTGCATGTGACCAGTTATAGTACTTGGTAACAATCTCTGATTGGTGAAAAATTAGCTTCTTTGACAAGTGGTGACTGGAATATTTGTCTATAAATATAAGGATACATATTTTGCATATAGTAAGAAATCACATTAGTCTAGGGATGTAACATTCTTGGGATTTTCTCTAAGATCTATGGTCATTCCATCCATGTGTATTACATTATGTTTACATTACCACACTTGTTTTCTCTCTTTGAGTGGGAGTTTCTCCTGAAGGCTGGCTCTCATAGCTTTGGAGAGCACTATGAAGATGCCAAGAGAAAACATCAATGGATGATCCAACACCAGCTTCAAGACAAAATAACCACATCAATGGCCAGCACAGCATACGACATTGGTGTAATAGTGGCACTCATCTTGGAGGCAATCAACAGCTACCTAATTTTTAATATATATTTTTATTGAGCTTTTAAAATCTCATAAAACAGTTCCCAATCAAGTCCAAAGTCCTTCACCATCCATGCCTCTCCATCCCCCCACCTAACCCCATTAACCCCACGTACTCCACCATGCATGTTAAGTCCTTGTCATTCAGGCGTTTATTTGTACCTAAATTTCCTTTAGTATAAATGTGTCCTTTGGAGTCTAGTCAACCCATCTAATGGTTGTATGTAAGTCATGCTCTCCCTCACCCAGCAGCAATCAGTAATAATTCACATTTTAAAACCAAACATCTAAGCGATCAGTAGGGAGTCATCAATGTTTTTCAATGCTTGGAAAGAAGGCCTACTTCAAATGCACACACAATATACATTAATACACAATGCAGAATGAAATTAATTTTTTAGATAGGGTCTTCCTGAAGCCCCAGCTGGATGAAAATTTTCTGTGTCTAGACTGACCTCCATCTCAAAGTGGTCTCCCTGTTTCTGCTTCCTGAGTGCTGGGATTGAAGTCATGCACCACCATACCCAGTGTATTAGTCACTTTTCTGTTGCTGTGATAGAAACACTGACCCAAGCAACTTATACACGGAAGGGTTTATTTGAGCTTACAGTTGCAGGGGAATTACAGTCAGTTAGGGGATTACAGTCCGTCATGGCAGGGAGGCAAGGTGGCTGGAGGTGGCTGGAGCAGGAGCAGCAGAAGTGAAGCTTTCACATCATCATACAGACACAGGAAGCAAGAGAGAAACTGGCAAGGCTTAAAAACTCTCTAAGCCCACCCCCAGTAACATGCTTCCTCCAGGATAGCCACACCTTCTAAAACCTCCCAAAACAGCACCATCATCTGGGAAACAAAATGTTCAAAAACTTGGATCCTATGGGGGACATTTTCATTCAAATCACCACACCCAGTTTCCCTTTTTATTTTTAAACAGACAACTGATAAAGCATAAGACTATATAACTTAAAAATAACCTTAAACTAGTAAGTATGGAAAATGGCTCCTATGATGCTATACATAGCCAAGCTTAGAATTTTTCCAGGGCAAATACGTGTCATTGTTTCTTATGTGTTGAAAATATTTTCCACTATTATTGAATTTGAAATCTAAAATTTAACAAAGTAAAAGATGGACTTGATGAAAATTTTAAAGTATCACCAAGTTACTGTCATCATGTGTAATGTTCTGTATGGGTAAAGCTGAGACAGTCACACATACACCACACACACACACAAACACACACACACACCTATGTATATGACTTTTCCTTCTAAACAATTCCATGTAGTGATGAAATCGCACTTATCCTGAAACAATACCTGCATAAAAATTACATAAAACCAGTCTACCAAATTTGGAGCCATCTGTGTTCATTGTGTATAAAAAGAAATTGAAAATTTAAACAGTGAATAAAGTAAACAAAGAAGCATGGCCATTCATATATGAGTCTTCACAAGAGAAATATCTGCTTTTAAGGGAAACTAAGTTATGTGCATATAATGCAAGTCAGATTATTTGTATTTTCACTTTATACCAATTAAATTCATTTAATTCATTTATCTTTCTTGTTTAAAGTTTCCTTACATAATTAAAGTCAAATAGAAATATTTCAAAGAAGTAATTCAAAACAGGTTTGATTTTGATGTATTGAAAATTATATGGACTCTCATCTACAATATTCAAATATATTCCATTTTTAGACTCATTTGACACAATATTTCTTAACTCATCAACTGTTGCCGTTTAACTTAACTATATTATCCTTCTATTTGCAGTCCCTAAACTAATTTTTACTTCATTTTTCCTGAATCAATTTCTATTTACTATTAACAAGCTAAAGGATTTTAATGAACATTTCATTTATTGACAATATTGAAAATAACACCTGACTCAAATAATACATTTAATATAAAAGAGCCCTAAAAAATAAATGCTAAATATAAGGTATTTCTTACATGATATATGAATAAATATTGGAAATAAAGATATATATGTATGTGTGTGTGTCTGTGTGTGTCTGTGTCTCTGTGTGTGTGTGTGTCTGTGTGTCTGTGTGTGCCAGTAGCCCTGTAAGTCATTTCTCCTTCAATATTTTTCTGCATCAAATCATTTATTTGAATTTAACATGGTTTTCAGTAAAGCTAGTATTGCAAGCTTTTAGAGATTTACAGTACCCTAATACCTTGAAGTCATAGAAAAACACTTTGGTTTCAAAAGAGAGAGGGGAAGCACTTATATGTCATCAATTAAAACCAAAAACATTTGCTTCAAAAATATTACGAGTAATTTCAATTATTGCTGTAAATTGAAAAAAAATCGCATATTTTACTGTATTCTAAAATTAAATGGAATATGCATTCCTGAAATTAAGTTAATAAAATACTTCTTCTGGAAAACCATCTCAAATTTGTGTAAACACAAATGATATAGATCTAAACAGATTGCAGCATTTTTAGAAAGCAGTGAGCTCTTTTTTTCTGTATGAGATCATAGATTACTTTTCTTTAAAGTTGAGAAATATTTTTCTGTATTTATAAAAGTGATGTTAGCTTACTAGAGGAAATAGGCTAATGATTGGAAATTTAGATGATAGTCCACACCAATCTTGCTTCCCAATGTAAGCACAAGCAGTTACTGTTTCTGTGATTCCAATGGTGATGTGCACTTAGCCTTTTTTTTGTGGGACAGCAGGGTTGTTTATCTGTGTACATAAATGTCATCTCCTGAAATCTACACAAAAATGGGCACTTGGTTGAAATTACATTAAAAAATAGCTGAAACACAGAAATTCTGAAGTCAGCACAAGATTCCCCTACTTTGATAGACTTTACTTGAGATCTCTGAGCTTTGCTCATTCTTTTTTGTATTTGTAAAATTCCTGAATCCCTTTTTATTTCAATAACCCCACCTTGGTTCCTTCACATTTTATGTGGTATTTAACCCTTACTACTTTTCTAAAAGTATTGTGCTTTGTTGGCATAGTTATGTTAAATTGTTTAATTAATTTTTGTAATTTCATACAAAGTTCTGAATCAAATTTAGACTCCCACCTGCCATCTATGCCCCCTATGCCCTCACTGAATCTCAAGTATTCCACCATACATGGTAAATCCTAGCCAGTCAAACAATTTTACCTACACCAAATGCCCTTCAGTATAAATTCATTCACTGGAGTGTAGTCAGCCCATTTAGAGATCATATGTAAGGTATAATCTCCCTCACTCAGTAGCAATGTGTCTCCAATAATTCTCAATCTAGGCCTGACCCACCACCCATTTCTCTCTTCTGCTCTGGACCCTTATTTAATTGAGTTAGCATGGGTCTGTGCTCAATGCCAAAATTGCCACAAGTTCAGATGTGCAGGTTTCCAGTGGCCTGAAAGCTTGTGCTTCCCTGTGATCATGAATAAGCCTGGGCTCTTGCAGTCTTTCTGCCATCTCTTCCACAGTGGTCCCTGAGCCGTGAGTGTGTGAGGTTCAATACAAGAATCCTACCCAAGGATTTATACTCTGCAATTTCTTACTTTTTGAAATATGGCCAGTTGTGGCCTTTAGTATTCATTGCACTCTCTTGTATAAGGAACCTTTACTGGTGAGAGTTGAGGGATGCATTATTTTTCTCTCTCCTTCTTATTCCACTATATTCCATGAGCCTTAGGTATAGATGTTCAACTGTAGATGTGTCACCTAGTACTGGGCATTTCTCAAATATATATTCTCTGTATCAGAACAGTTGTGGAATTCTGAAGTAGCTTCCACATTTGTAAAAAAATGCTTCTGTGCCAGGTGTGGTGGCGCATGCCTTTAATCCCAGCACTTGGGAGGCAGAGGCAGGCAGATCTCAGTTCTAAGGCCAGCCTGGTCTACATAGTGAGTTCCAGGCCACCTGGGGCTACAGAGAGACCCTGTCTCAAAAAGACCAAAAAAAAAAAAAAGCTTCTTTGATGTGTGCTGTATAGTATGCCTGTCTAATATCAGAATTCGTATTTAGCATATAGTAAGGAATATAATTTATCTAGAGAGATGAAAGAGATAGAGTTTTCTCTAGGATCCATGTTTTCTCCTGCCACGTGTATTTGGCTGAGTTTATAGTGCCAACCATGAATTCCTGCCAACTGAGATGGCTTTAAATCTAATCAGATAGCTGTTATTGCCCCCCAGATAACAGTGTCCCTACTGCACCTATAGAGGTTGTTTGCAGTGCTGGTTGCTATGATTATTAGGTTTTAGGACAGGGTTTGACCACTGATTGATTTTATCCCCTGGCAGTTTGCATATTACCATCTACCATTATGATATTTAAACTTTGGGAGAAAGGTTTCCAGCTTAGTTCCCATTAAATTTCTCCAAGTTCTATGTCCAAAGTATGTCCTGTTTTCAGGAGTAGGGTCTTACCTACTAGTTCTGGAAGATAACCAAGAGGCTTGGCAGTAGCTTGTGTAATTTGGAGAGTCTCCTGGGCCCCTCTCACCAACCACCAAAGGGAGGTCTATTTGCCTGGGACTATGTTCCTTATCAAGAAGCTCCCAAGTATGCATTTACACTAATGTTTATACACTATGCATTTCTTATGGGGATTTGGGAGCATCACATTTGCCTCTGGGTTTCCTAGCCCCGGAAGATTCATGCACTCTACACTGGTTTCTGCCATCCAGGCTCCCTCCTCTCTCCCCAATTCCAGTGCCTCCATTAACCATCCTTCACCTCAATAACACCTGCTTTCCACTATCTCCCCTCTCCTGACAACCCCTCCTCACCATGCATCATGGCTCCATACACGTCTCTCCCTAACACTCCCACTTCCCTCCACCCCTGTAATATCTGTTCCCCACTTTTCTTTTCTTTTGGGTTCTTCCTTTTCCTTTACCTCCCTGCATTCTTTTCATTTTCCTGATTCCTGCTCTTACAGGAATATATATATATATTCACAAAAAACTGATTGGTGGTACAATCCACAAATGACAGAGAACATATGTCACTTATTTTTCTGCATTTGTGTTACTTCATTTAGTACAGTACTTTGTAGTTCCATCCATTTAACTACAAATTTCATCTTTTCTTATTGCTCAGGAGAAACTCATTCTGTAAATGTAATACATTTTCATTATTCATTCATCAGCTGGGGGCATTTAGATTGTTTCCATTTCATAGCTACTGGGAAGAGAACAGCAGCAAACATGTATGCACAGGTATCTATCTCTACAGTATGATTAGTCCTTTGGATATATGCTCAGAAGTGGTATAAATTGATCATATAGTAGGTTCAATTTTAGTTTTTTGAGAATTCTCCATACTGATTTCCATAGTGGTTGCTCGTTTGCATTGGTTTTTATCTACATTTCTTTAATTACCAAGGATATTGAACACTTCTTGAGGTGCTCTTAGCCATTTTTCTTTCTTCATTTATTTTTTATTTCTTCAATAACACTAGCAGTTTCATTTTAAATGAACATCCTTTGGGAGTTCCTTTAGATGCATCACACTGAAGCTATTCCTAACATCTCTAAGGTTACAAATTTCAGGAAACCTTGAGTGTAAGCTTCGTTTCTCAACTTGACACATTTGGGAAGAAGGAACTTCAATTCCAAATTTTATCTATCCTATCAGATTGGCCTGTGGCCATGTCTGTTAAACATTCTGTTGTTACTGAATGATGTGGGATAGCTCTGTTCACTGTGGTAGTGCCAATGCTGGGCAAGTGGCACTGGATTGAATAAGAAAGCAGGTTGAGATCCTGTCCTCATTCTAGCCCTGGGCACAGGCCCACTTCTTCTCTTGGCACCCCAGATATCTGGACTACGCTCTTGTCCCCAATCCTCCCACTACTTCCAGATCCTTTGTATTCAAACCAACCCAATTCTTCGACTTAGTTCCCTAGAGATCTCACAGCCTGCCCCCCGCCTGCCCCCCCAGCTTGCCTTTGCACTCTTGCGACCAGGCTTCCACCCTGGCTATCCCCAACCCCAAACTGCCTGGGATTTCTGAGACCAGTTCCCTTCCCTAGTAACGTTGACCCCCTCCCTCTGATCTTGACTCCCACAATCTGATTCAATCTCTCAGCTCCATATCCTGTCTTCCTTCTAACCTCGGGCACAGTCCCACTTCTTCTCTTGGTACTCAAGACCTCTAGACTCCCCTCTTGGCACAGATTTCCCCCATTGCGTCCTGATCCTTTGCACCCAGACCAACCCAATTCTTTAGTTCCCTAGAGCCTTCACAGCCTGTTGTCATCCCTAATTTGCCTTTGCACACCTGAGACCAGGCTTCCACTCTCACTTTCCCCAACCCAAGTTTGCCTGGGATTCCTGAGATCAGCCTCCTCTCCTGACTGCCTGAGAGTGCCTGTACCTAGCCTGCCTCCCAAACTGTACTGTGTCTGCCCACTAGAGGTACCCAGACCTTAGCAGGAAGCCTGAAAGCATCTGACCCTAGTCCAACTTGGACCTCTGTGGGAACTCCTGAGCAGCTAGGCTAAAGCCATCAGGCCCCTCCAATATTAAATCAAAAGAGAGAACCTGAAATCTAGACCAACCATCTTTTTATACACAATACGAAACAACAAAGGCACATAAAGTATAAAAACAGAAACAGATCTAAACTCAACAAGGAAGGCTAGAGTCTCAAGCAAGAAACAGAAACGATAAAATAAATCCACATGCCAAAGTCACAGCGAAAAAATAATAACATATAAAATCCAAATAGTATGTCCCCACCAAGCATCAACACTCCTGTAGAGGAGATGTACAATGAGAACCCCCTAGTGATAACACAGGACATGAAATTCAAAAGAACAATTATAAACATGATAAAATAATTCAATGAATTTAAAGAACACACAAACAAAAAAAATCAAAGAACTGAAAGAAGATAGGGATAAACTTTTGATTCAATTCACAAAAAAGTTAGAAATATTGAAAAATACACAGGCTGAAATGAAGAAGGTAGTGAAGCACTGAATAAGCTAATTAGAAACATCAGAATAAAGCCTTACCAATAGAATAAGTGAAACAGAAAAACAGAACATGAAGACTGGAAGAGAAAGTTGATGAATTAGACCAATCAAGAAAAGATTATGAAAAATTTAAGAAAACACAGGAATGGAATTTGCAGGAAATATGTGACATCATAAAAAGATGAAATTTATGCATCATAGGCTTACAGGAAGAAGAAGAATCACAGGATAATGGTTGGTCCAGATCGTCTATAGGATAATAGAAGAAAATATCCCCAAATTAAAGAAAGATAACGTCCATACAAATACAAGAGCAAGTGCGCACAGAACACCAAATAGATAGGGCAAGAAAAGAAACTCCCATTCCACATCATAGTGAAAATACTAAACATACAGAACAAAAAGAGAATGCTGAAAGCTGTAAAAGAAAAACAAGACACATATAAAGGAAGATCCATCAGAATTACAGCTGAATTTCCAGTGCAAACTATGAAAGCCAGAAGAGCCTGGAACAAAGTATTTCCAGTTCTAAATGACCACAGATGCCAACCCAGAATATTTTATCAAGCAAAAATGTCTATTATAGTTGAAAGGGAAAGAAAACCTTCCATGACATAAACAAGCTGAAAGAATTCATGCCCACAAAACCAGCCCTTCAGAGAACTCTTGAAGCAATACAAAGAGGTAAAGAAATGAACAAGTATACCCAAGGGATAACAGAAAAAAATGAAATGAAGGTATAACTATGGAAATGCACACTTAGACCAAGAATGCAAACAGAAATCAAAATGACAGAAATCAATACATAGCCTTCAATAATAACTTTATTTATTTATTTTTTATTTTATGTATATTAGTGTATTGCCTGCATGTATATGAGTGTACCCATGTCGTGCAATGCCAAGAAGGTCAGAAGAGGGCTTCAAAGTCCCCGGGAACTGGAGTTAAGGACAGTTCATAGCCACCATGTGGGTGCTGGGAATTGAACCCAGGTCCTCTGCAAGAGCACTCAGTGCTCTTAACAACTGAGCCATCTCTCCAGCCCCATCAATAACTTTAAATAGCAATGCACCACACTCCCCAGTCAAAACACACAGGCTAGTTGAATGGACTAAGAAACAAAATCCATTTTGTTTGTTTGTTTGTTTGTTTGTTTGTTTGCAAGAAACCCATCTAACCTTCAAGGACAGGCACTATCTTAAGGTGAAAAGATGAAAAAAATATTCCAAGAAAATGGTACTAAGAAAAAAGCAGAAGTTGCAATTCTAATATCTGACAAAATAGACTTCAAACTAAAACTAATCTGAAGACATAAAGAGGGTCACTTCATTCTGATCAAAGGAACAAGGAAGATATTACAATCATGAACATTTATACACCAAAATCTGGAACACCCAACTTCATAAAATCAGTACTACAGGATCTTAAGACCTAGATTAATCCCAACCCATTAATAGTAAGGAACTACCATGGAAACGGGATAGAAGAACTGTAAGAGCTAGGGGTGAGGATAACCATGAGGAAAAAGTTTTCCAGTTTTCTGAGGTCTTGTTCATATAAATTTACAACAATAATGAAAGCATGCAAAAGATCCAAGCAAGCTAAAAGTAGACAAAAAAACCCAATATAAAAGTCAAGAAAACGGTAAGCAGCCCCAATCTTAATTGAAGAACTATCGGCAAAAAAACAAAACAAAACAAAAAACCCCATAAAAACAAAAAACAAACTCCTGGGAGAGTGAGGGTTGTGTTTTTTGTTTTGTTGTTTTGTTTTGTTTTATGTTAGTGACACTAGATGGGTTGACCAGGTTCTAATGGATGGAGTCACACTGAGGGACATTCACATACATAAACTTCATATAAATCGGCCTTAATATATAATAGAATGTATGAAATCCTGTTGTGGGGGCTTGGGTATATGAAGATGAGGTAGGGGGGTCTAAATTTGAATAAGATGTACTGTATGATAATGGATTTTAAAAAGTTCCAGGACAGCTGGGGTTACGAGGAGACCCTGTCTCAAAAAAACAAACAACAAAAAAAAGAGTCACATTTAGTTATGGAGAAGGAACAGAGCCTCAGATTATGGTAAAAATCCGCTGAGATTGGCGATTGGATGTATGTGATCAGTTTGACAGGAGTAGCATTTAAGTCATGTTTGCCAGTTATAAGTAAAGTAAAATACTCAGCATATCGCAAAAGGGTACCCAGAGAGGACAGGACTTGACTCACTGCTTCTGGCAGAATATTCTGATGCATTTACTCAACAGCAGGTGTAAAGATTGGAGTTAGGCACCATTTTCCTATGTGGACAGTGCACTGCAACCATTCACTGTTCCATAGTACCAAATAAATAATGTAGATTCTATATGTGGTAATCTTCTAACTACCTAATGATGTTTACATATTTTACATATTAGTCTGGCTCAATATTTCATCTATTTAATCATCTTTTTGTCCATCTCTTGCCATGTATATTCACAAGTAATGTGTCATGGCCATGATGTTTAAATCCTATGTTTAAATGATAGGGAGAAGGGAGAGTCATGTTGCATTTCTATTTCTGAGATAATGATTATGTAGTCTAAGATTTTGGCTATTATGAGATAAAAACCCATAGAGAATTATGTGAATTAGTCATTAAAATCAGAAAATGTATGCTTTGGTAACTTAGATATTTCACACATTATAAATATACTAGAGAATTCATATTTTAATAACTTCCATCTATGATATTATTTTAATCTATGGAATGATATAATTTCACAGTGAAATTTTTAGCTCTAGCATCATCACTAAAAAATGTGGTTTCACTCAGAAAATCAAAAAGCTAATAACTAGAATTAGAATGGGTAGGGAAAAGTAAACAAAACAGGAAAATCCCATGATTAATTCTGTCACATATTCTTATATGCCTGTTGTTATGTATAGTATATAAAATATATAATATTCTTTGAATTTCTCATTAACATATTTTCAATTAATTATACATTGATAAAAACCTATCTGAAATCCTATGGAGAAATTCCTTTGCTTCACACAGAAAATTTTACACAAATGGTTTTCTCATCACTATAACAGAAGCTAAACTCAGATTTTTCATGTGATTTGTAATTTTAAATTATGTACCAGTGGTAAACTGACTTAACTTGCAGAGAAATGTTTACATTTATTTTATTTTTTGTTTTATTTATTTCATGTGTCTGGTATTTTCCTGCGTGTATATATATGCACATGTGCTACTGTTGCCCAAGAAGGCCAGAGAAAGGCTTCAAATCCCCTGGAACTGGAACTAAGGGGACTTATTTTACTCAATCATAAATTCCTAAAAATGTTTACCCAGGTATATTCATGAACATTTAGTTTTCATATATCAACATGCTCCCCACAACAAAGAATTCCCTTATCAACATTTCTCAATAGTGTTTCTATTAATATATTGATTAGGGCAATTTTGACACCTGATTGAAATCAAGGATATCATCAGAGATTGACAAATATCATTTCTTATAACTGTTTTGCTGAATTTTTGTGTATTTCATACAGAACAGCTCAATCAGTCTTATTCATCTTCATACCCCCTTTCCCAGTGGCCCCCTCCCGTAGCCCCCACATGGGAATTCATACATTCTGACATTTGTGTTAAGACCTATTGTGTCAAGGCAGTGTCCTCAGAAGTTCCTCAGTGCAAGTTCATCTAAGGTCTAGTCAGCCTATCTAGAGTCTACCCTCACTTTGAGATTAGCTCTTCTTCACCCAGCAATAATCAGCTGCCCATATTTCTTCAGCTAAGGGTGTGGTCTGCTGCCCATTTCCCCAGTTCTATGCTGGGTTGTGTCTGCAAATATCTTTTGAGGAAAAAAATTGCATCTTCTATGAGAAAGTCTGGAATATATTCATAAGGAAAACACATATTCCTGAAAACAAACACAAATTCAGTAAAACAATTTTGCTGGAGAAAGGGGACTGGAAAGTATTTTATTAGGAAAAATGAAAATATTACTAGTAGTAATAGTACATTATATTTAACATGTCAGAGAGTTTAAAAAGAAAATGTAATCTCTAATGATTATTTATTGAGACAGAATTGGAAATAACAAAATATATGGGAATTACAACTCAAATATCTATAATAACTAATATATTCATTATTTTAGAAACTACAATTGAAAAAATTTGGAAACTAAAATTTATTCATGCCACACATTAATTTAGTTTAATGTTTACTTTAAAATTATAAAATATGTAATGTTTTATGATTTTAATAATATTACATTAAAACCCTGTTATGCATAAGAATTATTCATATGTTTACCATGCCTCTCAATACATCAAAACAAGTAAGGCAGCTTTCTTTATTTTTGTCATCAAAAGATCTATATTTAGGCTTTTCAAAAGTCTTAGAAAGTTTTTTCTCAAAATTTATACTTTCACCAGGTTAAAGATTCAGTTGTTTTTGTTTTTGTTTTTTCTTGTGACTACTGATGAACACCCTTTCCTTATTTGAAATAACTGTTGACAGAAATTAATAACCAGTCTTGTGATCCCTTCTATGGTAGAATATTTGAGCAATTTCAGAATCTCCACTTCATCCACCATAGATTTAGGAAATGTGTGTGTGTGTGTGTGTGTGTGTGTGTGTGTGTTTGTGTGTGTGTATGAAATCCCCTAATGATGATATTAAAATTTTTAGTATGATCAATTCTAGATCTCACTTTTAAACACTAAGCATGTCATTGTATTTTTGAGTTAATCTTGGACCTTTAAGTTTTGTGACTTGTTTATTCATTAAAACAACTAGGAAAAAATCCTATGGAAGATATTATGAATATTAAATAACCTTTATTCTCCCCAAACTAGCATAGACTTGACTTAAAATCTCCTCTACTAAGTGGAAGTGCTCTCCTGAGTTAGAGGAACCTCTGCTTGTCAGATTTACTATGTTAGCAGAATGAGAGGACAATCCAAAGATGGTGAATTCATGATATCATGACAGGTGATTCTATTGTTTTTAAAGAAAAATCACACATTAGAGAACATAATATCAAAATATGAGATGTTAAACTTTGTCAACTTGTGTCTCCACATCTAATCAGTGATGCTAGTGATCTTGCAATTGGTATGAAGGCAAAGGAAGATAGGATCTTGGAATTCCGTGAAGATAAGGGTGGCTCTCTCATCCCAGAGGCAGAAGTGATGGTGCCAAGTCTGCCTCCTTCTTCTGATTTCTCTGTCCTCTTTGTGATACTTGGGATTGAGGCTTTCACACTTTCAAAGCTACAAATATAAGTTTTCCAACCTTCCTCTTTTGTAATTCTCAAAATCAATTTAGCATTTTCTATAAGAGAATTTTTACATACAACAAAGGAAGACTTAGACTGTCCAGTGCGACAGCTTTTAAATGGAATCTGTTAATCTCAAATGACAGAGAAATAAACTGTAATTCTCTTGTTATACATGCATTGAATAGGATTAGACAGAAAGAGGGTTTTCTATATTACTAATTTGGTAGCTAAGAATTTTCTTTAATACACACTGCTGTGAAAAATGAAATTTAAATGATGTAGGTGGGATGACTATAATATTCATTAAGACAGCAAATGTCTATGAAAGTTTGAATTATTCTGATTTATATTATTGCATCTAAATAAAAAAGTCCGTATTTTAGTTAACACAAAAAGTGTAAATATGTAATCAGTAATGACTTTCAGTGAAAATGATTCTCACTATGCTATAAAATGTAGGCAAAAAATAAAATTCTTTTACTTCAGCACAATTCTCAAGGATGAGAGGAAATATTCTCTTTCTACTCCTTGATAGAGTTTCCATATACACATATGTCTACTATTAAGTGAAATAAAATTGCTCTTGTGCTATGTAATAAATTATTTCATTTATAGTTATAGGATACTTTTCACCTAAGCTGATAATGTAAATCCAGGGGTCTAGCAAATTGTTTGCAAATTTTGAAAACATTGAATTGCATTGTAACTTCTATTTAGTTTGGACTTATTTATACTGTAAACACCAAGTAGAATAGTGATCACATGCTGCCTTATTCAAATGAATGCCCAGATGTTGGGTAGTCAGGAGGTTGTTAAAAGAAATTTTTAGAATTATAAGTTCTTTAGGGCATGAATTTGTCTGTATGCTAAACTTTTGGAGGCACTAATTCCATTTACATCACTCTATGAATAATTAATATTAATGAGAAAGAAACTTCTATTAAAGAGTTTGAAGCGATTGTATGAATCAAATTACTCCTTGTAAATTAAAATCTCTATTCATAAATGCTGTAACATTCAATACTAGTGAATCTTTAAAAGTATGAAACTATTTTCCTTGTGAAAGTGTATTTTCCTCAACGATATTATGCAATGAAATAGGATTTAGAAGCTCATTAGAGTACTATTTTATTTGTTCATAATCAATATTAAAATGAAAATATTAGATTATATTGTGGCAGAAACCCAATAACAACAACTCTGTAACAACTACTGTCCTGGAAAGATATGCCCACTGGTGCAATAGTTACATGAATATTACAGTAGTCACCAAAATTTTCTGATTGGATTTATGATCCATTTTGACATGGTGTGGCCTGACACTAATATCAGGCTTAGGAATCTATGGCTAGACAAGTCACAGGCCATAAGGGGCAGCTTACTGCTAAGAATCTGTGAAATAGTCATGGCATTAACTGAACTCTAATGACTTATTGTTAAAGCCGTAGATTACTACATCTTTCAAATCTTACCTGACAAGCTGTCTCATGCAACAGATGGTAATTGACACAGAATATAACACACAACATACCAGTGTCAGAGAATAAGATCTGCAGAGTGCTTATTCTTTAATATGTCACCTATAGTTAACCCCTGCCACCCAAAGCTCAGGGATAATTGTGGAAGGACATGAATGACTTTAAGAATCACAGGTGGTGCATGTCCAAATAGAAGGAGTTTTCCAGACAGCTAGTCAGTTATTCTATTTGAAATCACAGCAATGCTGAAAGTGTTCCCAAGACCCACAGAAACTTAAGGAAGACAGAATTTCATCAGAGAAGTGGGGAAGTGGCTAAGGAACCTGAACGACTGCTGAGGAACTTGGCAACATACCTCAGGAGAGAAGGAAAGTTGGTTTTCCTTAAGTGTGTGTTGTCTGTGTAGTTTATTCATGCTCCAGTGGATGTACCTACACCACAGGGAATTTAGGGAGGAAATGCTGACTAAATAGGTTTCTATGTATATACTCTCTATATAATCTTTACATATAGAGAGAGTACCTGAAATCAAGCAAGGAGCATTAATGGGGGATGCAGTTAGTGTGCTGAAATATGATGAAATGTGTTGCATGAAGTACACTAAACTTCAATACAAGTGAAAATCAAAATAAATAAATAAATTTATAAAGAATTCCCAGCAAAATTCAATGGAATACATGAATTTTAAGTCATTATTTTGAGAGTAGTTCAAACACAAAGTGTGTATGTACATTCTGCTTTAATTATTACAATTATGTAAAACAAATAATTATTCCCTGATGTTCTATAAAAAGGAGGATCAATTACAAAGTGATCTGGGGAATTTCTGAAATGATGCAGCTGTTTTACAGATAAATTTCCTTGATAATAATCTGAGTGTCTACTTAGTGAACTCTGAAACTAAGATTTGTTCATTATTTTTATGCTTATAATTTGTTCACTGTATCAAATACATAACTGTCTTTGTGTATATGTGGCTTTATGTGAGATAAAATGAGTTTTAAAAGGCACTTCATCTCATAAATACTGTTTTAACCTACATTTAGGGCAGGGCTTAATTGCAAGCCTCTTGTGTACATGTGTATATGTATGTGAGTATAATTCATATTACAGAGTATACCATATTTGCATCATTTTCTCCCTCCTCCTCTATCTCTTCCCGTGCACCCCTCCTTTATTTCAAAGTAATATATCACACAAACAAAAAAGTGAGTCAGAACAGAGAAAAAATGGAATTATGGACAAATCTGTATGAATATGAATGGATAACATTTTTCTAATCCTTGTACATAAATAATTGCCAGATATTTTTGCAGTTTCTTATAAATATTTTAATTCATTAGTAGCTATGTCACTGGAAATAAACTAGGTTACGCATTTCATAATTTAAAGTCATTATTATCCATAAGAGAATACAAACTTGAGATAGTACCTTTGAACTGAAATTATTTCTCTAATTTTTCAGATGATTCATTTTACGTACTATTAAATATTTGACTGAAGTAATAAAACCTTCAGCTAAAAAGGGTCACAAACACTAAATAACTAAGACTATTAAGTATGTTTTTAGAAAATGTGTCTTCTACTACTGTGTCTAACTTTTTTTAACATCTGTTGCCTGACAGTGATTTATTTAGCTTTGTCTTCACTCCACTAAGCATTTAATAAGCCTTTTTAAGAAAGTTAAATTTACTAATTAAAATACTTCTTTCATGTCTGTATATTTATGTCTAGAATTATTAACATCTTAAATATGTGCTACATATTTAGTACTACATACTTTAGTGTTTGTCAAGTACAGCTTTTGTGTTGATTTGTACCATTAATATATACATTTCAATTTTTAATTATTTCACAATGATAATTTCTGAGATAAAAGAGAAATGTAAAGCATAAGAAAGAGTTTACAAAATATGGAGATAAAACATATTATTTAAAAAACTATTGTGGACATTTGGATGTGCTCATTCTGTTTCCATTTTTTTTAATGTATATTTTCATTGATTTTTTTATTGAATCTTAGTCAGATTTAGACCTTCTTTCCCATATGCAATCCCTATTGCCCCTACCTAACAGATTTCATGCACTTTGTTATGTATATTAAAGTTTATCTACTCAAGCTTTTGTACCCAGATGTCCCAAGTTGCAACTTCATCCAATGGACTCTAGTCAGCCTACCTGCAGTCACTCCCTTAAAGAAGATCAACTCTTCCTTACCCAGCAGTAAACAGTAGTTCCTTGACTAAGTTTGTAGCCTGTTGCCCATTTTCCCAATTCTAGTCTGGGTTTTTATCTGATTGAGTTTGCATGTGTCTTGTGCATGTTGTTACCATTGCTGTAAATTCTTATGAGCAAGTTCCCAGAGGCCTGAAAAACTGTTTCCTTATGTTCATGCACCAGTCCTGTTTCTTACAATCTTTCTGCTACCTCTCCCTGAGCCGGTGGGTGAGGTTTAACATAAGAGTTCTATTTAAAGATATCTACTCTGCAGTCTTTTATTCTCCACATCTTAGCCAGTTGTGGCCTTCTGCGTGTATCACACTCTACTGCATGAGGAAGCTTCAGTGGTAATAGTTTAGAAATGCATTAGCATTCTCTCTAGCCCCTATTCTGCTATGCTCTATGTGTCTTAGGTGTTGAAGTTTTACTGTAGATGTGCCTCTTAGGGCTGGACACCACTCAGATATATATTCTCTATGTGTGACCTTTGTGAGGCTGTCTAATAGATTCCATCTATTGCAAACAGAAGCTCCTTTGATGAATGATGAATGGTATACATCGTAATTTAAGAAATACTGGTTGTAGATCATTGAGGGTCTGATAGAATTCTGCTGTGGATTCATCTGAAGCTTGATTTTGTTAGTCAAAGGTTTTGCATTATTGTTTCAACTTCTTAAGTTTTCGGTCTGTTTAAGTTGCACTCTTTATTTAACTTTGGTGGTTCACATTAATCTAGAAATCCACCTATTTCATTTAGGTTTTCTATCTTTAAAGAACATAGCTTTTTAAAAGTAATCCCTCATAATTTCCTGGATTTCTTCTATATTTCTTGCAATGGTTACATGTTCATCTCTGATTCTGGTAATTTGGGACTCCTATTTTAATTAATTAGACTAAGGGTTAACAATATGAGTGCCTATATAAGACCTGCATAATGATAACATACCTGGATTTTCTGACGCAGATAGGGGAAATTTCCCAAGGTCCCCCTCTTTTTGAAGAGCTACAAGCAATAAAATGAATGACTGCTGGGAGAGTGTAAATCAAGTTTCTCCATGTCTAAGATTCCTGATACGTTATCCAATCCAAAATGGTTAGTCCTAAACACATCTACATAAGAACAATACCCAATACATTTAGTTTTATATTTATATATGCACATACATTTTTAATCTCAATAATTTAAGAAGAGGTAATGAAATTTAGAGGGAGTTGGTATGTTAGGGACAAATAAGAGGAGTTCAAAGGGGGAAAGGGAGAGGTGGAAAAGATGTACAATACTCATATATGAAATTCATGAAAAATTTCATTATTAAAAAGGAAATTGAAAGGAGCTAGCTTTATGAAAACAATTATAAACTACAAATATCAATATATTCTATATATAAAACCTAACTGAAATAATTTATAAGTGCTTATGCTGCAATAATAATGAACAAAGGGCTGTGAAATTATTTAACATAACTTCTTACATAGTTAAACATAAATAACCAAACACTAAAGTATGTAATGATAAACCAGCTTATTATTATTGAAAATATATAATTAAAGGAGTTTGGGGTTATATTAATCCTAGTATAAACAAATTTAATAAAGCTCATGGATAGGTTGTCAGTAAAGATGAAAACTTAACAAAATACTAGGATTTGCATCCTAGTTTTTTGTATAGCTTTATTGAATTTTTGTGCATTTCATATAAAACAACTTCATCAGCTTTATACCCCTCCTCCACTCACAACCTCCCAGACCCCTCCACTAAATTTCATGCATTCTGTCATACATATTAAGGGTTATCAATTTGAATATGTGTGTCTAGATGTCCCTCAGTGCAAGTTCATCCACTGGAGTTTAGTCAGCCCATCTAGTGTCTCCCTTAAATATCAACTCCCTCATACCTAACAGTAATCAGCTGCCAATAGTTCTTTGGCTAAGGTTGGGGCCTAGTTGTATGCTCATTTTTGTCTGACTGAATTTTCAATGGTCTTCTACATGCTGACATTACTGTTTTAAGTTTATATGAACAAGTTCCCAGAGTCCTGGAAGCTCTGTTTCCTTATGATAATGCACCAGTCTCAGGTCTTCCAATCTTTCTCCTCCCTCTTCTACAATGGGCTCCAAGCAATGTGGATCTTTGTTTACAGACAAGAATATCATTTTCCACTCATGAAAGAATCTTCTTTTTTGCAACAGATGGAGACTTTCCACAACTGGTCACACACACAGAATAATTATCTGAGAGATGTACAACCCTAAGTGACTTATTGCATCCTTGTTTTTAGTAGACAAATACATGTGTTTCATTTAGTTATATTAATGTGGGCTGTCGGTGCCCAGATCTCCAGAAAGTCCTTATTTTATTTATTTTTTTCTTTTTGGGGCTTTCTTTCAAAGACTAGCTCAAATATAGTTGAAAAGAGTTAAGGAAAGAATAAGTAGAACTCAATTCTCCAGGTACAACAAACGGGGAAAAGAAATACCTGCAAGATGTTGTCATTTAAGCCATGCTGCTCCAAAGGAAATTGAAACTACTAGCTGAAGTGGTTCTAGCAATTGAATTTTGTGTGATATAACATGAAATCTAGATGCAGGATATATTCTTGGCTGTTTATTTTGCTGTTACATCTTTTAGCATTGAATGAGTGACAAACACACTGTTCACTGTAATCTTGCAACCTTTTTAGATAACTTATGATTTCCTGGGGTGTGATTCTCATCATGAGACTAAAAGTTTTATAACCTGTTATCATATTGAAATGGCTTCTACTTTTTGTTTCATAAAAGGAAGAGATTGTAACTGTTAATTGAGCTAGGAATAACTATGCCTAGAACATTTAGAAGTGAATTGTCAATAAATTCTCAATATTTCATATTTCATGGGACATTTGCATGGTGTTTCAAAAACTTATCTCACAAAAAAGATGTAAGAGATTAAAAATATTCTCATAGACTTAAGGATGTTTTATTAAACTTTCTGAAATCAGAATAGATATGACTTCTGGGATAATGCTGGAAATAGCCTGCTGTGGTAGCATAACCAAGCAATAGCTCACTGGGTGACTTTTTCTTTGTGCACAACTGAAGAACCATGTGTTTCTAACTCTCTTGAAATTAAATGGTTATTAATAGTTATGTGTAAAAAAAACTGTCTATTCTTAGTTAACTAATTTACCTGGTGACTCACAACGTTTTCTTGCTTTCTTCCATACACACTTGTGTTACTAAAGAACATGGCAAGGTAAATATTCTCTATGATTGTTAGACTTTGCTGAGATATGAGATATGTTTTAATGTTCAATGACTTTTCCTGTGCCTGGAGAGGTGGCTCAGCATTTAAGAACCCTTGCAAATCTTGCAGAGGAACATCCATATTAGGTAACTCACAATGGCCAGCATTTTCAGTTCCAGGGGACCTAACACACTCTTCTGAGGCACCTACATGTACATGAACATTCACATACACAAATAGGCCTAAATGAAAATAAAACGCAACTTTTGAAAATTACTTTTCCTGTGCTAAGCAAGGTAAGGCGCAGTGTTACTCATCAACTGTAAGGTGCTAGTGATAGGCAAATTCAGTATTCACCTTTAGAACCGCAGAAGTTTAAGTAGAAAGGATGTTTTCAGGTGACTATCTTTTTATAATATAAGATATGATAGTTCAGTTCTTCATTTTATTTTACTTCTGGTTTTTGTTTTTGTTTTACTTTTTCTTATTCTTTTTTGGAGCCTCTCACTCAGATGCACTGGCTGATTTTTAACACAGTACGCAGCCAAGGTTGTCATGAAATTTTCTGTGCTCCTCATGCCTTAGCCTACTAAATCCTTGAATTTCTGATACATGCTGCCCCACTGGGCTGAGAATTAGAATTTTAAAATATGCTCATTAGTCAATGATGCCTAAAATAATTAAGAAATGAGTAACATAACAAAATTTTAGAAAGAGCAATGATTAAATAATTGTTCTGATCCTTGGTAATCTAAACAGTGTATTTGCATCTGGTTACTTTGGTTGTCTAGTTTAAAAACTGGAATAAGGGGGCTGGAGAGATGGCTGAGAGGTTAAGAGCACTGACTGCTCTTACAGAGTACCCAGGTTAGATTCCCAGCATCCATGTGGTGGCTGCAAACTGTCCTTAACTCCAGTTCCAGGGGAATCAGAAGCACTTTTCTGACCTCAGCAGCATTGCATGAAATGGGCGCACTCACTTACATGCAGGCAATACACTTAAATAATGAATGAAATTTTAAAAACTGGAATAAAAGGTTAGGTAACTGCTTTAAAAGGTTAAACCTGCAAAACCTAGAGTGCTGGTCAGCTATTCAAGATCTATGACCCAATTCTTTGACACATGTTGAGCGTTTAAAAAAAAACAGACACATAAATAATTCAAAGAAAAAATGAGAATCAAAAGAATTATTGATTTTTCACGGTTACTATTTCTTAAGGAATTGGAAATAAAAAAACTTAACCATATGGAATATATATTGAATGAGTGACACTGCTTTACATTTAAATAACTATTGATACACTACACAACATGTAACAAGTTCTTGACAACCTGAATACTGTTTTAGCCAGAATGGACTGCTTTAAGGCTGGCTTCCGCTTCATACAGATTACAAAGAACTATTTACTACTTTTTCATAGATAAAGCCCCTGACATTTACAAAATATAAAGACACTTTAATCCCTTGCTTCCTTCAAAGTATTTTTTTCCTACTAAACTAAAAGAAAAAGACAAATTGGTACCTGTTGATACAATTATTTGTGAGAACACACAGGAAAACAGTGTATACTTATTAAAGATAAAAGATAAAACTTCAGGTAAGGACTAAGTCTGCCAAAAATGATAGGAGGACTACAGAGTAAAGGAATAGTTTAACACTCATCCTAAGTACATCCTGGAGGCTTCTTATTCCAGGAGGGTCCCCAATGCCAAGCTCAGAGCCAGTGCTTCCACTTTCTATCCGTTTACGCTGTCGTTATCATGGATTTATGACTGAATGTCATATAAACAGGCCAACAGATTATCCAGGACTCAATGTCTGTTCTGCAGGAAGTAAATCTGGAGGCTGGTCATCTTCTCCTGGGTCTCCTTCACTGCTACAGCTCTCATAGGACCCCAGTGTCACAGCTTCCTTGGCCTTGAACTTTCTCCCTCCATAGTTGGTACTATTCAATCTCAGCCTGGCCTCTTCTTTGACTTACTTTGTCTTTTTTTTTTTTTTTTGGCTTGCAGGTGAGGGAAAATAGATCTTCTTTAAGGGAGTGACTCTAGATAGGCTGACTAGACTTTCCTGGATGAGCTTGGACGGAGGGACATCTTACAAATGCTTGACCAGATAGGACTTAATATATGTGACAGAATGCATGGGCTGTAAGGGGGCATAGATGGGGAACCAGGTCTAAATTCTATTCGGATCTGTTTATAAAATGCACAAAAACTCAGGAAAAATATTTTTAAATGAAAAAAACAGTATAGGATAAACAAAATTGGCAAGAGTTAACAGTTGTTAAAACAAGGGTTTTGATATTTCAAAGTTATTATTTTCTTTGCATTTCTTAATTTGAGTGAAAACTTCCAAAATAAAAGAGGAAAAAATGCTTAGGCAAACAAACAAGGAACAATATAATTTTTTAGAGACACAAAGTGCCTGATTAAGTAATTTTTTTACACAAATATAATTAGATAAAACAATGAAGAGTGCTTTATTTACTGTCATAAAGTAGATTAAAATGGAAAAATGTGTATACATATTTAATATAAGGCCACTGATTTGAAGGAATCAAATGAACAATTGAAAGTGCACAGAAATTATATTTGACATGTATATATTGTTTTATAAACTGGTAGTGTTCATCTGCCTAAATATTTTCTAAACATTTATTTTAGTAAAATTAAATGCAAATTATTATGAACAAAAATCAGTTAAATTACTATGAAAACCTTATATTGAGACTTACAAATGCTATTTTAAGATATTTGGAAATTTACATATCAAGTTCTAGGTTTATATATATATTTTTTTTTATAGCCTGCTGTCCTAGTTTGTTCTTCATTGCTGTGACAAAACACTCTGACCACTACCAACTTGGGGAGGAAAGAGTTTATTTATCTTACATCTCCTGGGTCACAGTTCATTAGGGATCCCAGGGTAGGAACTCAGGGCAGGAAGCTGGAGGCAGGAGCTGGAGCAAAGGCCATGGAGGAACACTGCTTACTGGCTTCTTCCCCTGGCCCCTGCTTGGCTTGCTTTCTTATGAAACACAGGCCCACCTGCCCAGGGATGGCATCACCCACAGTGAGCTGGGCCCTCCCACGTCACTCATCAAGATGCTTCTCAGACATGGCCACAGGCCAGTCCAATAGGGGAAATTCCCCAACTGAGGATCCCTCAACCCAGATGTGTCAAGTTGACCCTAAAGCTATCCAGAACAACTGCTTCTGCAAGTCCTTATTTTTTTTTTTTTAATATCGAAAAAATATATTAGAGAAAAGACAGCTTCTTCAACAAATAGTGCTTGGAAAACTGAAGTTGCACGCATCAAACAATGAAACTAGATATAATCTCACTCTGCACAAAAATTGATTGAAAAATGTATTAAATACCTTCATATATGATCTGAGACTTGGAATATAGGTAGCACAATTCAAAATATAGGCATGGGCAAGAACTTTCAGAAAAATACTTCAGTAGTACAGTAATCACAAAGATTAGCAAATGAGGAGGAGCAATCCACACTTGCAGACAATATATAGGCATGATCTGCTAGAATCTTTGGGAACTAAGCTGGGGGATACTGGACAACAGCTATCAGAAGAGGAGGTTGATAGTTCCAAACCTCTAATTTAACAATAAAGTAAAATAGAAAAATTTAAATAACAGAACAGGAAAAATAGTCTGTCCCAGAGGGATTGGTGTGGTCTTACATGCCCCCCCACAGTGAGATAAAGTGGCCAGAGCTGTGTGTAAGACAGTGAACCCCTGATAAAAAGCACTATATTGTCAGTAATAGACACATTACACAGACTAAAGAGGAGGAAGACCAGGGCTGTGGATGGTGACAGCCACATAGGACAGACACTGGGAAACCCTCTCTTCTTTGCATTAAGACAAATACCATGTTTTCTGTCACTTTAGGCTACTAGGTTTTATACAGATATATAAAATCGGGTTTGTGTATATGCCAAAAAAGTAGAACCAAAATGGTAGTTTGGAGGAAAGGAGAGAATTAGTGGGGGGTGAAGTGAGAAAAGGAGAGTAGAAATGTATTGTGAGCTGTGCCCCATATACAAATGCACTTGTGGGAAATGCTTTTTTTAAAAAAAGCACACTAGCATGTATAATGAATATACATGTTTTTGTTTTTTGATTTTTGATACTTACTTTTTAATGTATATTTTCTTGAATTTTTGTGCATTTCATACAATTATGTTCAGCCTATTTAATGTCACTCCCTTAATGGTTAAGATGTATTATATGAACTGTACAAAAATTACATATATATATTTGAACTTTATCTTTATTTTATGTGTGTGAATTGCTTGCATGTATGTAAGTGTACCCATGTTGTGCAGTACCCATGGAGGACAGAAGAGGGTGTTGGATACCCTGGAACTAGAATTAGAGACGGTTGTAAGCCACTATGTGGGAGTTGGGAATTGAACCCAGGTCCTCTGCAAGAGCAGCCAGTGCTCTTACCTACTGAAACATCCCTCCAGTCCCACATGTGTGTGAATTGCTTGCATGTATGTAAGTGTACCCATGTTGTGCAGTACCCATGGAGGACAGAAGAGGGTGTTGGCTACCCTGGAACTAGAATTAGAGACGGTTGTAAGCCACTATGTGGGAGTTGGGAATTGAACCCAGGTCCTCTGCAAGAGCAGCCAGTGCTCTTACCTACTGAAACATCCCTCCAGTCCCACATAATATTTTTTTTAATTAAAAGAAGCATTTCATTACAACAGCATTAACCTATTCAATAACATTTTTCTGAG
>NW_008346550.1:1331015-1331412 GCF_000622305.1 Nannospalax galili | reverse complement strand
GGGCTAGCGGTCTGTCAATCTTGTTTATCTTTTCAAAGAATCAGCTCTTGGAATTGTTGATTCTTTGTATTGTTTTCTTTGTTTCACTTTCATTGATTTCTGCCCTGATTTTTGTTATTTCTTCTTGTCTTCAGGGTTTGGGTTTTGTTTGTTGTTGCTTTTCAAATGTGTTAAGTTGTAGTGTTAAGTCGTTTATTTTTGCTCTTTCCGATTTTTTGATGTAGGAACATAGAGCTATAAACTACCCTCTAAGGACCACTTTCAGCGTGTCTCAGAGGTTTTGTTGTGTTGTATTGTCCTTTACATTTAATTCCAGGAATAATACTTTTATTTCTTTCTTAATTTCTCTTTTGACCCATTCATCATTCAGGAGTGTGTTGTTTAATCTCCATATGAT
>NW_008346550.1:1328742-1329778 GCF_000622305.1 Nannospalax galili | reverse complement strand
GGTGTTGCAGGACCAGGGGAGTAGAGGGAGGTGAGGGCAGGGCCAGCTCCAGAAGCAGTGACCCTGGGGCCCAAGAAAGGCACTAAGTAGGCCTGGATGAGAAGGGCCAGGAAGCAGTATAGGTTCCCCCAGTGTCTGGGTCCCCAAGTCTAGGGATGGCGCAGGTCCCAAACTAGGAGTAGCGAACAGTGGGGGAGGTGGAAGGGTGAATGTGCCTTGGGGAGTCAAGGCACGGAGGGCTGCACTATAGACTTATCCCAAGGTGCCTGAGGATAGGAGTGCAGGCTAGGAGAGTTAGCCGGTGGTGCAGGTCCTGAGACACAGAAAGAGGTGAGGGCAGGGCCAGGACCAGAAGTGGTGCTCCTGCGGCCCAAGAAAGGCACTCAGTTGGTCGGGGTGAGAAGGATCAGGAAACAGTATTGGTTCCTCAGGTGTCTGGGGCCCCAAGACTAAGAATGCCACAGGTCCCAAACTCAGAGTAGCGAACAGTGGGGGAAATGGAAGGTGGCTTGGGGAGTCAAGGTGCGGAGGGCTGCGCTATAGTCTTACCCCAAGAGGCCTGAGGATAAGAGTCAAGTCCTTATTTTTTTAAGGGTGCTGAGCCCCAAACCCAGGGCCTTGTGCTTGCTAGGCAAGCACTCTGCCACTGAGCTAAATCCCCAACACCACAAGTCTTTTTTTTAAATGCATATTTGAAGTCAAGGAATAATTGAAACCATGCCTTTAACATGCAGTTTTGAAATGTGGTTTTTAAAAATTGACTACTTATTTTAATTTCATCATTTAAAATTTGATTGCATTGTATGCAAGCTGGGTATTTAATTGAAAAACTGTTAGGATCTATAGTATTTTTAAGTTCCTTAAAAGATCACTTCTGAGAAATATCTTCAACATTACCCAGCACAGTATTTTGTTGGGAAAAATAACTAAGTCATGCAGGTGACTGAATTTAGTTAGCAAATGTATTCTGATTATACTGATAAACATTTAACATCATATAACTTCCTTAAATATGTGTCCTAAACTTGAGTTTTGT
>NW_008346550.1:1293992-1328729 GCF_000622305.1 Nannospalax galili | reverse complement strand
CATATTGACACACAAAAACCCAAATATACTTAAGTACATGTTTGAGTTATAATATATCAAAGGCAACATATTGCAGGACTATAAACATGTTTAATTTAATATAATATTTTCACTATTGATGTATACTGTATTATGAAATATGAAGTGAAAATAAATTTTTATTATATTAACTTTATTTTGGAGCAGGAATGTTAATATCCTTTCACAGTATAATTGTGAAAATCATTTATAAAGATTTTGTACAGATTCTGAAAGAATTATTAAGATAACATTTAACAGTTGAATTTCATTTTTTGTCTGCTTATTTTATTGGTTTATTGAGTATTATGTCTGTGAGTTTTAATCTTTGTTGTTTAATCTTTGTTTTAATCAATTTGTTGTCAAATTGATTGAATCTGGAATCAACTGAGACAAGAATCTGGGTATGTCTTTGAGGGTTCTATTGAAAGTGTGGGCTAACGGGAGAAGACCCTCCCCCAGAATGGGCAGCACCTTCTGGCAGCCTGAACAGTCAAGAGGTCAGAGGGAAACACTGAGTTGCTTTACCTGCCTGTCTCTGCTCCCTGCCTCTGTCTGTATTTACGCTGCTGCTGCTGCTGCTGTCTTCATTCATTGATTGGTGGCTCTCCAGCTATCCTTCTGTTCTATAGTGGCATGTCAAAACCCCTGAGGCATTCAGTCAGATACATGAGCAGCTAGTGATTTCTCATCCTCTCCAGTGTGCAGAAGACATTTTCAGATTATCCAACTTGTATCACATAGTTAATATAAATTATGGTTACTTATATTATCATGAATGAGGGATTATTTGCAAAGGTATGGGTAATCCATGAGAGAATAAACCACTGAATAGTATATCTCTCTCTTCCTTAACATAGTAATATGTTTCAATTCCATAAATTCTGTTCCCTGAATCAATATGAGATTCAAGAATTGTTTTAAATATCAATTATGAATTAATTTCTAACTTTTCAACTTTTCCCCAAAGAACAAAAATGATCTTTTGCAAATATTTCTTTCAAACTTAATTATTTGTTCTTTCCAGCCATTGTCCTTTACTATTTTTATAATTTTTTATTGATGGAAACAATTGTTCTATTATTTGCATATTTAATGCATCTACTTTGTTTGAGATAATTTTCTGTTGCTCAATTTGGAGAGAAAATGGTTTTCTTGGCTTCCAGTTCACACCCTATCATCCAAGAAAACCAGAGAGGAAATCAAAGCAAGAATTTTGAGGTAGGAACCAAAGGAGAGATCCCAGAAGAATGCTATTTAGCTGTCTTCCTTCCTCTAGCTGGCTTAGCTACCTCTTTTACACAGACCAGGCTTACTTCCCAAGATTGGCAAGGCTCACAGTGAGCTGGTCCTCCTACATCAATTAGCAAGCAAGAAAATTCTCAAATAAACATGTTCACTGACCAGTTTAATGGAGGAGATTCTTCAGTTGAGGAATCCCTCTTCACAGGTGTCTCAGTTTGTGTCAAGTTGACCAAACCTAAACAGTAAATATTTTTACTCTACTCATCATTTCTATAAAATTTTGACATTTTTAAAATCATATAATTTTGTATTGTTCTCACTCCCACATTTTCTAGACTTCATGTATTTTATGGTTCTGCTATCGTATGAGTACTTCAGATGACATCTATTCCTTTCACATTGTCAATTTTACACTTGCACAGTGCATAAGGGCACAACTTGGTTGCACTGAAAACATTTTGCCTTTATTTATGTTATATTCTCATCTTCAAAGCCTTATATTTTGACATAAGTATATATTTCACACTTGTGTATTTATGCATGCATGTTGAAATGTGTTTCTTGTCAAATTTAATGTGTGAATTTCCTGGAGATATCAACAACTGTCAACCACAGATGTGACACTGGCCCCAGACTGAAGAAATTCTTTTATTCAAGTCTAGCCTGGTGACTAGATGACTTTAATTATGGTTACTTATAATATCATGAATGAGGGATTATTTGCAGAGTTTTGGGTAATCCATGAGAGAATACACCACTTAATAATATATCTCTCTCCTCTTTAACACCTGTTAAATGTCTGTTAACTCTTGGAGCATAGGGAATCCTTGTGAGCACCTTCCCCATAACAAGAGTTAACTGTTTATATAATCCTTGGAAAGGGAGTGGTATCCTATGCCATTCTCCCTTTAGCAACCATTAACTACCTATAAATTTTTGGAAGGGGGTTCATTAATGCCTCTTCATAACAAACACATACCATCTATAAATCTTTGGGGAGAGTAGTGACCTCAGGGCTCCTAATCCCAAAAAGCATTTGATTGTCTACAATTCATTGGGATGGTTTCCTCATGAGCCTCTACCATCTTTTAAGATTCTTTGTCTCCTTCCTTGGAGATGAAATGTTAATGGTCCTAATCTTGTGTAGACTGTCTCTTCTTTTAATTGTAGCTGTTGACATTTGAAGAGTACCAAATTCTCTAGTATATGATTAGAGAACAGGTTTCTACAACAGGTAATGTACTGGTGATTTTTTTATCAGTTCTTCAAATGATCTTTCTTTTTTGTTCATTTAACAAGTTTATAATACATGGAACAGATTACTTTTGATATTTTCTGTTACTGTGTTGCTGTTTTTATTTATAATACTATTGTTATATGCCCAATATTTTCTGCTGCTTTGCAATAGCCTTCTTTCTCAGACTTATAATCATGAAATTTTATTTAATATTTTTTTCTGTGTGTTCCACTGTTAGACAAAAACTTACATAAGTTTACAACAATTGATTGTTAAATAGTAAAAATAAATATTTCAGAATGTTATTTTCACACAATATGAAAATAAGATATATGTCTGGAATAGCATTTGATGGCCTTTGGTAGAAAATTGTATACTAATTTTTAAAAAGTAATTTGAGATTTTAAAAAAAATTATTGAGCTTTTGTACATTTCATGCAACAGTTCTTAACCAAATTTAGAACCCCCTTCCCTAGCCATGCCTCCCCAATTGCCCACTGGACCTCATGTATTCCATCATACATGTTGAGTCCTATCCAGTCAATCATTTGTACCCAGATATTCTTTGTGTAAATTCATCCACTGGAGTCTAGCAAGCTTATCTCCCCTACCCAGTAGTAATCAATCTTCAACAGTTCCCTTTCTAGCACTGGCTGGCCATCTATTTCCTTCACTTCACTTTGGGCCCTTGTGTGACTAAGTTTTCATGGGTCCTGTGCTGGATGCCTCCATTGCATTAGTGCATATGCATGCCTGGGGACTATGACAAGGAACACCATGCCAGAAGGGAGAAACCTCCTTTTAAGCAGTAGGTGAGAGTCATCCAAAAGGTTCCTAAAATAACACAGGCTATTGCCAGGACTCTTGGTTATCTACCAGAACTAGAAGATAAGACCCTACAGCTTAAGAGAGGATATGATTTGTTTGCAGAACTTGAAGCAATGGAGGAGGAACTGACCTGGAAGCCTTCTAATTAATGTTTAGCTCTCTTAATGCTAGATGATAATATGCAAACTGTCAGAGGAGAAAAACAATCAGTTGTCCAACCCAGCCCTAGAGCCTAATAACCATAATGACCAGCACCTGAAACTACCTTTATTGTTGCAGCAGTGGCACTGTTATCTGGGGGGGGGCGGGAGGAATCAATATCTATCTAATTGGACTTAAAGCCCTCCCAATGGGACTTAACTCATGGGTGGCACTGTAAACACAGCCAAATACACATGGTTGAAGAGGCACAAATCCTAGAGAAAACTCTATATCATATCTCCAGACAAATGAAATTTCTTAACATATGTTAAATATGAATCCTTATATTTACAGACAGGAATACCATACACCACTCATTAAAGAAGTTTCTTTGGGAAACGGAGATTGCTGTAGAATCCCACAACTGGTCAGACACAGAGAATGTATGTATGAGAGATGTCCATACCTAAGTGAGACATCTACAGTTGAACCTCTATACCTAAGGCTCATGGAACGTAGTGGAATGAAGGGTAAAAAGAAAACTAGTGCATCTCCCAACTTTCATCAGAGAAATTTGAGGATTTTAATCACTCTTTCTTTGTATGTCTTTAATTATTATATTTGTTTCTCTAAATATTAATACATTTCTTCCACAATTCTTTCAGCATAGATTTTATATATGAAATTACTTGAGATAACATATTATTAGATTCTTAAAACAAATGAAGTACTGAAAATTATTTCCAGCTAGACACAAACCATATAATTTCTTCATACATATATTTTACAAATAGTATTGCAGTTGAGCCCATGTGAGTGTGATTCTAGGAATGGGTTTTGGATCATTATTTTAATTATGTATTTTTTTGTTCACGTTCAATATTGTTAACATTTTATACATTTTATAAGTGAATTCTCTCTCTCTTTCTCTCTCTCTCTGTCTCTCTCTCTCTCTGAAAATGTTCACTGTGGAACCTGGGAGGCATGATGGAAAGGGAGTTAAGGAAATTATTCTGAAATTAAATCACTTAAATTCAAAGAATAATGTTTGCAAGATTTACCATATGCTACTGTTGGAACACATGACACACAGTAGAAAATTGATTTCTTTTCATGAGTCAGTTTACCAATATATAAATAAGATGAAACACTGTGGGACATTAAAATTTAGCTCCTAATGATCATAAAACATTCATATATTTTATTAATAGTTTTATGTTAATGCTTAAGAAATGTGCTGATAAGTAGGCATAGTGGTTTACCTTTTAATCCCAGCACGCAGAGGCAGAGGCAGGTGGAAACCTGTGAGATGAAGCCCAGCCTGTTCTACACAGTGAATTCCAGGCCAGCTGGGAATACAAGAGAACCTATTCTAACAAACATGCATAAGACCACAAGACAATGCCAACTCAATCAGACAAAAACCCAGCATAGAGTGAGGGAAATGGGCAGCAGGTCCCAACCTTCCTTAAGAATCATTGGCAGCTAAGTACTGCTGGCTGAGGGAGAATAGATCGTCTTTAAGGGAGTGACTCTAGATAGGCTAACTAGACTCCAGTGAATTATTTTGCAATGAGCAATATCTGGGTAAAAAATGCTTGACTTAATAGGACTGATCATATATGGTAGAATACATGAAACTCAGTTGGAGGAACAATAGGGGCACAGATGGGGAAGGGCATCTAAATTTGATTAAGAGCTATCATATGAAATGCACAAAAATGCCATAAAATATTTTCAAAAACCAAAAAAGTAACATAATAAATGTGATACAAAAATTAAAATTTTTACTGTAAATATAATTTTGAGTCTTCTATTTTATAATATATAAATTAGCAATAGAAATAAAATCTACATTTTCTATAAAGTAATGTGTGTATGCATCTTTAATAAATACATACACGTATACGTGTCTGCATATATACATATTTCTGTGCATACTCAGGGGGGCATGTATATGTATAAACTCAGAGACAGAAAAAAGACACTGATCAAGAATGTGCAAATGTACATATGGGTCTTTTTAAATGTTTGCATTAATTTGTAATTTCATTATAAAATACAGCAGAGATTGCTTTGAACTTATCTGTTGTCATTATTAGTATATTCTGAAGAAAGACAAGATATCCAATAAAACACACCAGAAATATTCATTTTGTTGAATTTATGAAACCGAGAAGATGAGTAGAAATATGCATCCATCACACACACAAATTTTCTATTATTGCTTATGTGTTATTTCAACAGTCATTTACACATTTCAAACATGTGAAATATAGGAACATAAGGAAACAGAGGCTTTCTAGAAACTGGCAACTTGTTCATATGAACTTGTAACAATGGTGACACCATGCACAAGACCCAAGCCCACTCAGACAAAAACCCAGTACAGAATGAAGGAAATGGGCAGCATGCCCAATCATAGCCTAGTAACTACTGACAACTGATTACTGCTGGGTTTAGGAGAGTGTATATTCTTTAAGGGAGTGGTTGCAGATAGCCTGACTAGACTCCAGTGGATGAGCTTGCACCAAAGGAGATCTGGGAACAAATGCTTAACTCATAGAACTTAACGTATTTGACATAATGCGTGAAATTCCATAGGGTGTCTATGGGGGTGAGGGCATGGATGTGGGAGGTGGTTAAATTTAACTAAGAAATATTATATGAAATTTACAAAAATTCAATAAATATTGAGAACCATTTTATACTATTAATATTTTATACTTACAGTTCTAATATTGTTAAAATTATAAATCAATATTAATATATGATAATTATATAAAAATTACACATTATTCAGAATTCCTTTGTTTTACCAAAATTATTTTCCAAGTTTTATTATCCTATCCAGAATGCTGTATGGATGCTATTTATCATGATCCCTAAAGTATTCTTGAATGTGACAGTGTTCCATCGTTTATATCATTTGGATGCCCTTGTTAGTATTGAATAAATACATACAGTGTGCGTGTTTCCTTATTTCCTTCCTTCCTTCCCTCCCTCCTCCCTCCCTCCCTTTCTCCTTCCCTTCCTTCCTTCCTTTCTTCCTTTCTCCAACCCTCCCTCCCACACTTCCTTCCTTTCTTCTTTCCTTCCTCCTTTCCTTTATGGCTTGTTCTACTTCAATTCCTATGCATATGGATGCTGAAAGGTAGTCTTTAGAGCTGCACTTCAGATGAGACCTGATGGATCCTGTTTGGGAATTTCCTGTAGTGTGATTTTTGCCTTTCTTTTCTTTAACAAATTTAAGTTTAACTCTCCTGCACATTTTAGTTCTTTAGGTTTTAACTCAAACCCCTGCTTGACACCTGCCCTGGGTATATGGAAAGACTTGCTGCTGATGTCTGTAATGTGTAGCTTGGCTTTTGATGAATAAAAGCTGCACATATAAATATTAGCTTTATCAGAACATACAAATCTCTCTGCTTAAAGTTGTCTCTGTCATCTCACTTAGGGGGCTGTAACCTCTCTCACCATCAGCAAAGCATCCCTTCTGTACTGTTTACATACTCCATGGAATTTCTCATATTTTATTGCTGTCTTGGTTGCTTATCCTGCTGTGGTAAAATACACCAAGAAAAGCATTTTAATAGAGAAAAGAGCCTGGTAAAATGATGCAGACTTGAATCTGAGCACCCAGGAGGCAGAGGCAGGACAGTTCCAGTGAGAGCTATGTTAGACTGGTCTATATTATATAGCCAGTTCTGGGACAGCTAGCTGTAGCTATAGAGAGACCATGTCTCAAAATAAGAAAGAAAAGGCTCATTTTGGTTAGGCATTCCAGATGAGGTATAGTTCATCACTGTAGTGAAAACATGGCAGCAGGGGTTGAGACCTACCAGTCACATCATATCAGTAGTCCAGAGGTAGGGAATATAGGAAGTAGATCCAGGCTACTAAAACTCCAAGACTATTTGACATCTTATAGTGAAAGTCATGCAAATGCTTAGAAAATAAAGTTCTGATATGAATGGCCCAATCATTGGCATCTTAGGTATAAATTCCAGCTAGCAAGATTAAACATATTTAAGATAATAAGTGTTATAGACATACAACTTTTCAGGCAATGTCTGTTAACATTTAAAAAAGACTTGTAATATTTCATCTCTAAATGATCTTCATTCCATCTGTACTATGGAAGATTTGTTGTGGTTTAATGCTGACCAAAAAAGTAATGAATTTTTGGTAAAAATAAACTTCAGAGAACTTTTCTTACAAGTCAGTTGTTCAAGTATGTTAAGATCCAACAGACTAGACCTTATCAGCCATTGTAGAACAAGTTTTCTGAACTTATTTTGGCACTTATTTTAATTTTTAAATTTTTTTTCAAATATAACGTATTTTTTTATTTGTTGATTTTTTTGTGTGTAGTTCATACAGAACATCCCAATCTTATTCATCTATATACCCACCTCCTTATTTTTATTTTTTAAATTTTAATTAAGCTTTTGTGATTTTTTAAAATTTATTTAAAAGCCACATGATTAGAAGAAGCATTCCATTACAGCATTAACATATTCAATAACAATTTCCAGAGCAAAGATGCATCTCTTTCAGTACTGGCTGTAAATTTTTAGTTTCACAATTGAATTAATGCAGTTATACAATATTGAATTCAGTTTAAACCCTATAAGACATAAAATTGAATGAGATTTTAACCTTTAAAAAAGATCTCTGTTTCATTTTAAAATATACTGCTTCTTACAGAAAAACTCATTTTTTGGGGGGTGCGTTTTTGAGACAGGGTCTCCCTGTAGCCCTAGCTGTCCTGGAACTCACTATGTAGTCCAGGCTGGCCTTGAACTCATAGAGATCCACCTGCCTTTGCCTCCCAAGTGCTGGAATTAAAGGCATGTGCCACCGTGCCTGGCCCAGAAAAATCCATTTTTAATGCTGCTAACATTTAGATGTTTGCACATGCCCCTGTAATCTCTATGTATCTGATTATTACTAGTCACAGTGGGTTACTTTTGTAGTTTTATGTGACAATTTATCAAATTTAGATCCCCCTCCCTCATCCATGCTTCCCCCATTCTCCCACTGGACCTCATATATTCCTCCATATATAGTAAGTCCTATCAAGTTGAACATTCATACCCAGATGTCCTTCAGTGTAAATTTGTCCACTGGAGTCTAATCAGCACATCTAGAGATAGTATGTAAGGAATACTCTCCCTAATCCAGCATCAATCAATCTCCAATAGATCTCAATCTAGGGCTGGTTAGCCACCAATTTCTCTCCTCCTATCTGGACACTTTTTTAATTGAATTGACATGGGTCCTGTGCTCCATGACACATTTAAATGTCAGCACTTATTTTTTAAATACTTGCTATAAGTTGAGGATGACCTTGAACTTCTGATCCTCCTGCCTAAAAGTAAACCACTCTCTTTATGTGATGTAGATACTAATCAAAAGTTTCATGCCTTCAATTCAAGCACTTTACTAAGTAATCCATTGCCCATCTACATGCATAAAAATGTTTGACAGTTGTGAATGATATCAACATTTGATCTATAATTACCTTTCATTTTGAACTATCAGTAAAATGCTAAAAGTGATTACTAAGTTCTTATGTTTTAAAGTTACCAATGGATACAATCATTTACTAAATAGAAGTTTCAATTATACACAACCAAATTAACTTAGGTTAATGAGCAAAAGAAAACTCTTAAAATTTAATTTACTCTTACATCTTTAATTCTGTGAAATTAATTTTGAAAAAAAAAATGACACAGAAGTCACCAAGAGTGTCTATATTTTTCCAGAACATAAAGCATTGTGATTTCTTTCTAACATAAAATTAAACATTTTAGTTTGATATAGTGTCAAATGTTTTCCACCAGACCAAATGACATGTTTAGCGATTTTTCTTTTATAGTCTGCTAAATGATGCATTTTATTTCAGATTATTACTTACTAAACAATAGAATTTGTCAACAGTACTGTGTAGTGTTACATTAAGTTTATTCTAACTATTCTCAGAGGTATACTTGCCTATATTCTGAATTCTTATCCTAGATAATTTCTCTGCTAAAGTGCCACTTATTAAAATTGCATGTACTTTATGCTACAGAGAAATATTTTCTCTTTCATTTCTAGAAATAAATCTTGTAAACACTGTAGTTTTCAATGCACACAAATTTTCAAATATTTACACAGATTAATAATATTTCTGGCATTCATTAAACTATTGTAAACAAATTTATTTTAAAATTAAAAGATAAAACTGTTCTTATAGTCATGCTGAGGAGATAAAGGAAAATCAAAATAATTAGAACCAAGCCAGTGAATGAATAAGCAAAATATTTATTATTATTTTCAAATAAATTCATGAGTACTGGGACTGGGTTAGAGAGAGTTAAGCTATGATAAAAAGAGCATTACTGCCATTTCTAAGCCTCTCTTGTTTCCCCCAAGTTATGATTTACTTCCCTGACAGAATTTTTAAAACTTAAATCACTAAAAACATATTTCCTTGTTTTTTCAAATTAATATCAGTTGAAACATGTGGCCTATACAATACATAGAAGATAGGAATAAATATGCACACATACATCTTGTCATGAAATATCTGACTTCTTTAATATAAAATTACAGTAGAAAATCTTGTCAACATTATTACACATATATATTTTAAAATTTTATATACTTTTGCATAAATATATTGTATTTAGCCATTTATGATTGGTGAATAAGTAATTTTTCAGTGTTAAGGTAATAGAAATTATAATTCAAAGATATGCTCTAACAAACCATCTATACATATAACATATGTCTTGAGGCATGGTACTCAGAACTGGAAATGCTAGTTAAAAACACATATATGATCAGATTTTGTACATATTGCTATCCCATCAAAAAATTCTTATGACTAGTAATAGATAATCCAACTGTGTGGGGTCTCTCCCTCTCCTCGTGATTTGTTGGCAACCAGTCCACAAGGACAAGGGGAGCAGAAGCGACGAGTGGGGTCAGGACGGCCAGTGAGCACTGATGGAAGAAAGGCTTTCCATGGAGGCAGGTTCAATGATGCAAACAGCTCCAGACTCAGTGAGACAGCTCTAGATTCAGTGAAACAGCTCCATTTATTCAGTGGGAGAGCTGGGGAAAATATAGTGTGGAGGCAGTAGCCAAAGTCTCAGCTGATAGGTGCTCATAATATGCTTTATTTACATGTGTTAAACCAACTTAATTGTTCGGTGGGTTGAAATCTTGAAAACAGGTCATTACAAAGTTTTTTGAGAGTATTAACGTTAGTTTCGACAACATTTGACTCATTTACAAAAAAGCAGCATTCTTCTCCCAGTACTACACATGTCCCCCCATGTTCATCAGTTATTAAGTCTAGTGCTCTTCTGTTTTGGAGCACAACCCCAGCAAGAGAGTTCATTTGTCATTGGAGAGACTCGAGGCTGTCAGTCGTGGATGTCATTGCCTGGTCCAGCTTGTCTCGAAAGTCTCCTACCAGGTGATGGGTTTGTACAATAGCAGCAGTCGCAGTGCCTCCAGTACCCAGGGAGAGGGCAAGTCCAAGCCCTACTAGAAAAGGAATGAAGATTTCTCTCCACTGGCAACTGTGAAGGTGGAGGGCAGCTTCCTCTTTCTCAAGTAGGTACACCTGGGGTGTAATCATTACTGGTATACAAAAGGTGGACAAAGAGGAGTTAACTCAGTGTTGGGCTTTTTCTTTGCACCATAGGAAGAGGAGGGGTGATGCATGCTATCCTGGAGAGACTAATGTTAGTGAGGCATTTGTAATTAGTAGGCTTACTCTTGCTGGAAATGAAAATTGGATAGTTAGCCAGTTGTTTAAAAAAGGGAATATCCATCAGATGAGAATCAGTGAAATCTTTTTTCGTTTCTGGGTAAAGAAGGATGGTATTAACTGGTACTGCTGTCAGTAAAGGTCTACTGCTGGATGCACAAAAGAAACAGAGTCATTAGGGTGGGTGGTGAAGGGAAGAAAGTTAGCAACATATTGAATGTATTGGCTCCAAGACATAGTTGATCTTATCTGGTCCTCTGTTTTTCCTGTAGAATAATATTATGATGAGTTAGCACAGAGTTAGCTGCTGGTACAAGCTGTCAAGAGATATGAAAGTCAGCTGTAGGGTAGCTAGAAAATGCACCTGAGTAGAACTTTCCTATTACTCCGGTACGCCAGCGATCATCCCATGGATCTGCAACATATATTAGGGAATACTCATGGTTCCCATAGAGATACTTATTATCCTTTAGGTAGATGGGTCATTCCTGTCCTGTAATGCCCTGATATCCCCCAGTGAATCCTACTTCCAACCTACAGGGATTGAAATAGCAACAGCCCCTCATAGGTATCAACTTCCTTGAGGCATAATGGATCTGTCTGTGGGAAAGGGAAGCAAACATATTCATTAGTTCTGTATCTGCTAGCATTTGGGTATATTATGATTTCTATGGGTTTTTGACAGCCCACTAGGGGGCAGTCTGTGGTTCCCATTATCTGATTTTTTCCTTGAAATGTTTCCCTGACATGAAATCTCCAGAACATAGTATTAGGGAGAGTGGGGCTGGCTGAAGCATTGGTGTTAAGCAGGGTAAAAACAGCCATGAGGATGACAGAGAAAGAAGCTGGAGGAGGGGGTGGCATCTGTGGCAAGCAGTCTCCACCAGATCATGGATCTCTTTCCACATGATGTGGTGTGGTTTCAGGTGTCATTTCCTCCTCTTCCTTTTCTTTGTCTCTGACAGAGTCATGCAAACCATGTCTTTTGTGGACTGGGAGGTGCCGGACATTTCTGGCTGGAACCCAGATAGGCTTTGGTTGATCCTGTGGGAAAACACAAGCAAATCCCCTCCCTGTGGTCAGCAATGGATCTGGACCTTTCCAGATGTCATCAAGGGGGTCCCTCCATTTAACCATGATGGGTGGTATGTGGTGTGTCTGGGCCCAGTGTCGGGTGATGGGGGGCGTCAGACCCTCGATATACATTAAGTATATTAAGGGTAAACAAGGCTAATGTTAATTGAATATTGGGAGAATATGTTGTTTCAGACTATCTTTTTAGTTGGTCTTTTATGGTTTTATGTGACCTTTCCACAATGGCATGTCTTGTGGGTTGTTTGGGATGCCAGTGTGATGGGTGATTTTCCAGGCTTCACAAAATTTTTTAAATGGAGAGCTATTAAATGCTGGGCCATTATCTGTCTTTAGTTGTGCAGGGAGGCCCATGATGGCAAAGGATGAGAGCATGTAATTTATTAGATTTTTCAAACTTTCACCAGTTTGGGCACTTCCAAAGGAAGTAGGAGTTAAGTGTCTACAGTTACAAATGCATATTTTTGTCTACCGAATTGGGGGACATGGGTTACATCAACTTGCCAATGGGCATTAGATTTTAGCCCCTGAGGACTGGTGCCCATTTGTTGTATAGCAGGTGTATGTATCCTTGATGCACAGGAAAAGCAGGTTTTAACAATGTGTTTAAGTTGTCTGAGGGTAATGTGGGGGAATCTGAGATGGAGCCCTTGTAAATTAATGTGGGTGGCATGGTGGAGGTTTTGGGCATCTGTTATGCTGGCAGAGAATGTTCCAGCAGTGGCTACCTCACCTGCTATGGCATTTCCTTCAGTAAGAGGACCTGGGAGGGAGGAGTGGGACCTGATATGCTGGACAAATAATGGAGCCACCCCTTTTTGTAACAGTGTAGAAATTTTAATTAGCAGGGGTGAGATGGGGTTGCCATCTATTTTGACAAAGGAATGACCTAGTCATGGGAGCAAATTAACAGTATAAATGCTGTCAGAATAAAGGTTGAAGGGTTTATCAATCTTATCAAGAGCCATATAGATGGCAAAAAGCTCTTTAAATTGTGGAGATTTATCAGATAGAGGTTGAAAATGTATCGTAGGTGGGTCATTAGGGGAGTCATATATGACCAATGCCTCCCCCTTTTTTCCTCCATCTGTAAAGGCTGTAGTAGTATTTTTTATGGGTTTGTGGCAGAAGAGCCGAGGTGGGAGCCAGTGAAATACTGGAATAACTGACATCCATTTATCTTTGGGATAGTGATTATCAATTAGTCCTGGGAAGCCTATTAAGCTAATTGAAAAAGAGGAGTGATGTTTTAGGAGCCATTGTACCTCTGATAATGGGAAGTGGATAATGAGGGTATCAGGTTCTTTTCCTATAATTTGTAGGGTTCTTTCTCTTCCTTGATGAATCATAGATGCAAGAGTGTCTACTTCTGTAAGAAAGCTAGGAGCACCCCCTACTGGTGTGTGAAGCCATTCTAGTATGCCATGTGGCTGATGAATTGCTCCCACCATGGTCGGGGAGGAATTAAAAATTAAGAGTTGAACCGGTAGCTTGGGGTCATATCTGGCTAGTGATGCCTTTTGGAAGTGGTTGTTAATTATTTGGAGAGCCTTTTTGGCATCTGGGTTTAGATACCATCTGGAGGCTGGGTTTTTGTCTCCCTTTAAGAGATCAAAGAGTGGCTGTAATTGACTTGTGGGGATGGAAAGCCAGGGCCTTAGCCAATTAATGTTGCCTAAAAAGCTCTGAAGGGAATTAAGGGTAAGTGGATGGGGGACATCCAGGATAGGTTTAAGGGGCCTAACAGTAGTAGGCATTATTTCAGTCCCCAGGAAGGTAATGGAGGGAACTGATTGTATTTTATCTGTGGCTATCATAAAACCTTTTGTCTCTAGGGTGTTTCTCATAGCATCTTTCAGGTGCTCTAGAGAGGAATCCTCATCTTGCCAGACCAAGAGGTCATCCATGTAATGACAAACATGTAGGCCCCTTTTTAAAAGGGGTGCCAGTGCATTTGCAATGGCCTCCTGGCATATTGTAAGGCTATTTGCCATACCCTGTTGCAGAATTCACCATTCATATTGATCAGCTGGCCCAGAATTGTTAATTTTTGGAACTGAGAAGGCAAAATGTTGGCAATCATTATTGTGTAAATGCAAAATGTTGGCAATCATTATTGCGTAAATGGATGGAGAAAAAGCAGTCTTTTATATCTAGGACTAATAGGGGCGTATTAATGAGGACAGCAGAGATCATGGGCAGGCCTCTTTGGGGTGATCCCCATATTTTCATGGTTTTATTTATGGCTCTGAGGTCTTGTAGCAGTCACCATACCACTGTTTTTTTCTTTATTACAAAGACTGGGGTGTTCCATGGGCTCCTGGAGGGCCTAATGTGACCCAGCTGTAACTGTTCTTCTACAAGTTGTTGTAAAATGAGTAATTTCTCCCTGGGTAATGGCCACTGTTCCACCCAGACTGGTTCCTTGGTGATCCAGTCGAGGCAGGGAGTCTGGTAATCAACAGTGGCTTTTAGGATTGGGGGTTCTTTTGTTTAGGAACCTCATGTGATCATCTATTTTAAGGCATTCTCCTTCAGACCCACTGGCAAGAACTACATTGAGGTCTTCCAGGATATCTCGTCCTATGAGATTTGTGGCTATATCTGCTATCAGGAGTCTTACTGTGCCAACCTCTCCTCCCATTTATAGAAGTTTTTAGTGATGAATGCTCGGGAGGGGCCCCCTACTCCCATCAGTTGGGGTCCTGGTATTAATTCCCAGTGTGGGGGAACCTCAGAGCACCTTAAGATGGTTTTATCAGCCCCAGTGTCAAGGAGACATTTGAAAGGTTTATTGTCTATTTTTGTGGTTAATTTTGGATGGGTATTTTCTGTAATACAGGTTACCCATAATATTTGTGGCTTCCCTCTGTTAGCAGGGATGAGTGTTGCCCTGGAAGGAGTTTAAAGGTGGCAAAGGTTTGCCATCTCTGTCGTATTTATATTTACAATCTCTTTTCCAGTGAAAGCCCCTTTTACAGTGAGGACAGAGGGTTTTAGGGGGTTGAGTGGCAGCCAAACTATTTTTTGGGCAATTTTCTTTCCAGTGTCCAGCTTGTCCACATTGAAAGCATTTTGAGTTGGGTTGGCTTGCAACTGCAAAGGCTTGGGCAAGGGAGGAGGCCTGGTACATGGCAGTCCCGATGTCATGGGTGGCCACAATCCATTTGTCGTAATGTTCATTTTTTAGTCCCTGGCATGCTTGTCTGTGCTCAGGGGTCATCCCTTCCCAAACAAGGTTGTTTAAAAGCATTGCTTTGGCCACAGGATCTGTTATTTTTCTATCTAAACTGGCCTGCACTCTTAATATAAAGTCTGGGAGGGTTTCAGTTGGTTTTTGCTTTAAGAAGGTTAATGAGGAGGTCTCTCCACGCCTGGTGGACAAGGGGGTTAGGCGGTCCCAGGACTGTAGTGCACATAACTGGACCTGCTCAAAACAGCCAGCAGGAATCACAGCCTGCTGGATTCCTGTGGAAAAATTGCCCTGGCCAAAAAGCTGTTCACAATTCTAATCTATGAATCCAGGTGGTGGATCTTGCCCTTGTTGTGGTCTCAGCTGTTGATTATGTATGTCATTTCTTTTAACCTGCATTAGGCATTCATCTCTAAATAAAGCCCCCCATTGTACAAATAATGGACTGAGAAAGGTGGATCTATAGATATCTCTCCAGTCCTGGGGGGTTAGGAGGTTAGTATTGAAGGTTTGTAGTATAGATTTTGTCCATGGAGCATGGATCCCATGTTCACAAACAGCTTGGTGCAGCTCTTTTAAGTCTGCTTCCGGGAGGGGGTACCAAGCCAGTGGACGTTGCCTTGTTATTTGTAGGTTAATGGGAAAAACTTCTACCAATGAGGTTTTTGGGTCCTGAGGCCATTGTGTCTGGAGATTCTGGGGGCAACAACTCCCATTATACCTGAGATTACAGAGCTGTTCAATTGCTGTGGGGTGTGGCGGTGAAGGGGGAGGGGTATTTATCTGGGAGTCTTTGGGATTTTTTGAAGTCTGGGTTTTAACATCCAGGTTTGTTAAATCAGCCCATGAGGGTTCATAGCGGGGAAGTAGGGGTAAAGGTTACTTTTGTTGATGGGTGGGTTCTGTCTGACTTGGTCGATTTTTATTTTTGGAGCTGTTGAATCTGTTACCGGGCAATCTTCAGGATTCTTTATTTTTTAGGGCTGTCTAATCTGCTGTTGGGAAATCTTTAGGGTCTTTTTCATTGTTTGAACCCTCCCCTTTATTATCCCCTGGTGCTAGTGAGTTTTACTCAGTCTTAGGTGGGTTTCCTAAGCATTGTCGAATGGCTGCTATTATGGGGAGAAAGGAAAGGGGCAAAAGGTGCCTTTCCTGGATTTCCTTTTTACGAGTCAGATAGGCAATGTTGGTCCAGACCTCTGGGTCAGAAATGTCTGCTGACAGGATCCAGGGTATGAATTGAAATACTTCATTCCAAAATTTCGAGCTTTCCTTTTGGGAAATCTTAAGTCTTCTTGATTTAAGTAGGGCTCTAAGGGAGCGAATTTGGAGGTATTTTTTGGCGTGATGCTGAATTACCCATTATAGAAAAGAAAGGAAGTATTGTCAGTGGCATTCAACGTTCCCAAGGCAGGATGCCATGGGGGATTGAGACGCTTTGACAAGCACAAGCCTAGCTGCAGATTTAAGGGACTGGCAAACATCCTTGTGACTTTTAACTGGTTGCTGCATTACCAGATTTTTATGATAGTTGTAAAGGTTACTGCCTACACCCAGTCGGGCTGTCGGGGTCCAGAAAGGGGGCAGGGGGCCTTTGGCCAATATCAGGGAGTTGCCTTGACCAAGAGGCTTCAGTTGCCTGCAAACCATATCCAGACCTTCGCCAAGGCAATAATCAAGATAAAGCAAAGAGAGAGAAAGAGATGGGGTGGTCCTCTGATGAGCCCCTTCCCCAGGAAAAGGTTTATGGAAAAAAAAAATGGCTTTTTAAATTCTTTCTTTTGTTTGTTTGTATGGCGCAACCCGCCTTGAATTTTTTAAGTGCTCCGCTGGGGCTAGTTAATTTAAATTCTCATCTAACTGGTTTAGCTTGGGCTTGAGCAACCCTGGGACAAGACAACAAAACAGATCAGGGAACTTTATTTTAGAAGTTGACTTTAAGGCTTATGTAAAGATCCCTTAGAACTTTGGGGATTTTTTTCTAGGGGTGTTGTTCAAGATAGAAAAGGAAAGTGGGGTGAAATGCTGATTTCTAAGGGGACATGCCTGGGATTCCCCAAGTGATTCCATGTAGTCCACAGCGCAAATTTAAGAGATCCAGCGAATGTTCTAACAGCAATTAACTGTTCATTGAGTTACCGGGTTTTTTCATTAGAAAGATGTATAGATAGGGGGCCTTTTCTATACCTCTGTGGGCAGTTGAGGTCCATTAAGAGGGCTAAGAGCATTTGCCTAACATCAGGGAGTAGCCCTGATCAGAAAGCCTCAATTGCTCCTTTGTCTTTAATGGTCCCACACGAAGACTCAGACTGAAAATAAAAGGAGGAAAAAGAGGAGAGACTACCAATCCTCAAGGGTGGGATGGCTTAAAGGCAAAGTTGCCGTTACCCTCCTGATGGGAGGGGTACTCAAAAACTCTGCAGGTTCCAGGAGCCTCACATTCAGGCACCAGCTGTGGGGTCTCTCCTTCTCCTTGTGAGTCATTGGCCACTGGTCCATGAGTACAAGGGGAGCAGAAGTGACGAGCGGGGTCAGGATGGCCAGTGAGCACTGACAGAAGAAAGCCCTTCCAGAGAGGCAAGTTCAATGATGCAAACAGCTCCAGACTCAGTGAGACAGCTCTAGATTCAGTGAAACAGCTCCATTTATTCAGTGGGGGTCAGCTGGGGAAAATATAGTGTGGAGGCAGTAGCCAAAGCCTCAGCTGATAGGTGCTCATAGTATGCTTCATTTACATGTGGTAGTGGGCTCCTTTTGTCCAACTACCAGGCAATGCCTGATTATCATATAGAAAAAACCTGGGGGTAGTTTTTACTCCAGGTAACTATGCCCAAGGTCATGTTCCAAATAAGGTCAGGCATCCGTGCTTGGTGGCACTTTCCAGGTAAGTCAGGAAGAGAGCAGGAAGCCCCCTGCTGAGAATGGGAGTCCTTCCATTTGGCACCAAGCCCCTTAGAGCTATCCGGACATGGAGGACTACAACCCTAACAGCAGGGTATCCCAACATAACTGGAAACTGAAATATCAAGAGAAGTATACTTTATTTTAAATTGATCTTGATATGATGCCTTGCAAAAAGTACTTAGTATCAGTGAAATATAAATTGAGCACACAAGACAATACACATATATTTCTAGTGAAAAGTCTAAAATTTTAAATGATACTGTGTAGTGGTCCAAGCCTCTAATTCCAAAACTTGGGAGGCTCAGGAAGAAGAATTTTGATTTAATGTCATCGCTGAACTAAATGAAGGTAAGTATACAAAATTAATGAATAAGGCCCTCATTAACCCTACCAGACCCCCCACCTGTGTCTCTTCCTAGTGTGGACAATGATCCATTTCTTCTTTTGGCACCTCAGACCTCTGGACTATCCTCTTGGCCCAGACTCTCTACTGCTTCTTTATCACTAGCAACAGAGCAACCCAATTCCTCAGCCTAGTCCACTGGAGCCCTCAAAGCCTCTTCTCTCCCCACCTAGCCTTTGCACACCTGAGAACAGCCTTCGTCCCTGGTCAATCCAATCCCGAGCTTCCTGAGGCCAGCATATTTCCTGGGTAAGTTTCGCACCACCCACTGTGTCTTGACTCCCACAACCTCATTCACCCTCCCCACTCTCCCACCCCATCTCTCCTCCTAGCACTCACCCGTTTCTTCTCTTGGCACCCAAGACCTTTGGACTACCCTCTTGGCCCAGACTGCCCAGTCTTCCTGAGCCTTTGCACTTAGACCAATCCAGTTCCTCAATCTAGCCCCCTGGATCCCTCAAAGACTTTTCCCTCCTCCATCTTGCCCTTTACATACCTGAGACCAGCCTTCATCTCTGACTGTCCCACCACCAACCTGGATTCCTGGGACTAGCCACCTTCCCTGCTTGTTCTGGACTCCTGAGGCCAGCCTCCCTCTCTGACTGCCTAAGAGTCCTGAATCCTAACTCGATCTAACAATCCTCTCAAACTGTACTGTGCCTGCTGATGAGAGGGATCCAGACCAGACCTTATGAGAGAGTCTGAGAGCATCTGATCCTTATCCAACTTGGACCTCTGTCAAAACTCCTGATCAAAAGAATGAAAGCCATCTGGCCTCTCCAACACAAAATCAAAAGAGAGAACCTGAAGCCTACACTAACCAGCTTTTTATGCCCAACAAATAAACCACAAAGGTACATAAAGTTTAGAAACAGCAGCAGACCTAAACTTAACAAAAGAAGGCTTGAGTCTCACACAAGAATCAGAAACTACAAAATAAATCCACATGTCAAAGTCACAGTGAAAAATAATAACATGATAATGCTAAAAATATATATATCCCCACTGTCTTAGTTTGTTTCTCCATTGCTGTGACAAAACACTCTGACTAATAGCAACTTGGGAAGGAAAGGGTTTATTTAGCTTACATACCCTGGGTCACAGTTCATCCGGGAGCCCAATGTAGAAACTCAGAGCAGGAACCAGTAGGCAGGAGTTGGAGCACAGGCCATGGAGGAATGCTGCTTACTGGCTTGCTCCCCTGACCCCTGCTCAGCCTGCTTTCTTATGCAACACAGGCCCTCCCTCCCACATCACTCATCAAGAAGATACCCCTCAGACATGGCCACAGGTCAGTCCAATAGAGGAAATTCCCCAATTGAGGCTCCTTCAACCCAGGTGTGTCAAGTTGACACTAAAGCTACCAAGTACACCCACCAAGTACCAACAGTCCTGTAGAGGAGTGCAATGAGAACCCCATAGAGATAACACAGAACAGAGAATTTAAAATAACAATTATAAACAGGATAAAAGAATTCAGTGAATTTAAAAACACACAAATAGAGAAATCAAAGACCTGAAAGAAGATAGGGATAAACTTCTAAATTAATTCAGAAAAGAGAAACATTGAAGAATACTCAAGCTGAAATGAAGAAAGAAGTGAAACACTCAATAAGCCAATTAGAAATGAGAGGAGAAAGCCTCACCAATAGGATGAATGAAATGGAAAACATAATAACAAGTGGATGAATGTGACCACTCAAGCAAAGATTATAAAAAATTTAAGAAAACACAAGAATGGAATATGAGGGAATTGTGTGACACCATAAAAAGACCAAATTCATGCATCATAGACATAGAGGAAGGAGAAGAATCTCAGGATAATGGTGTGGACCAGATCTTCAACAGGATTGTAGAAGAAAATTTCCCCAAATTAAAGAAAGACATGTCCATACAAATACAAGAAGCATATAGAACACCAAATATACAGGTCCAGAAAAGAAACTCTTCATATCACATCATAATAAAAACACTAATACAAAGCAAAGAGAGAATACTGACAGCTGCTAAAGAGAAACAGCAAGTCACATAAAGAGGAAAACTCATCAGAATTACAGCTGAATTTTCAGTGCAAACTAATATTCTATGACATAAATAGGCTGGAAGAATTCATGTCCACAAAGACAGCCCCTAAAAGAGTTCTTGAAGCAATAAAGAGAAAGGAATGACTATACCCAAGGGGTAACAGAAAGAAACTTAATGAAGGTATAATTGTGGCAGCACATAGTTACATCAACAATGTGACCAGAAATCAAAATGACAGGATTCAATACACGTCTTTCATTAATAACTTTACATATCAATGGACTGAAATCCCCAGTTAAAAGACACAGAGTAGTTCAATGTATTCAGAAACAAAACCCATCTCTTTGTTGTCTGCAAGAAACCCTTCAAGAACAGGCACTACCTTAAGGTGAAAGGATGGCAAAAAACATATTCCAAGAAAATGGTACTAAAAAAACCCATAGAAGTTGCAATTCTAATATCTGACAAAATAGACTTCAAACTGAAACTAATCAGAAGATACAAAGAGTGCCACTTAGTTCTGATCAAAGGAACAACTGACCTAGAAGATATTATAATCATGAACATATGTTCACCAAACTCTAGTGCACACAACTTCATATAAACAGTAATATACGACTTTAAGAACTAGATTAATTCCCAACTCATTAATAGTAGGGGGCTTCAATATCACATTGTCTCCATTAGATAGGTCAAAAGAGCAAAGATTAACAGAGACACATCTGAATTAAACAATAACATACATCATGTGGGCCTAACAGACACCTACCAAATATTCTTACCAAGAACCAAATAATATACTTTCTATTCAGTGCCCCATGGAACTTTCTCCAAAATAGACCACACACTGGGGCACAAAACAAGCCTCAACATATACAAAAGATTACAGAATTCCATGCATTCTATCAGACCACAGTGTAATAAAGCTTAAAATCAACACTGGAAGGAACCCTAGTAACTGTGAACAGGGAGATTAAACAACATTCTCCTAAATGATGAATGAGTCAAAGGAGAAGTTAAGAAAGAAATCAAAGTATTCCTGGAACTAAATGAAAACTATAAAAAAAAAACCTCTGAGACACGTTATAAGCAGTCCTTAGAGGGAAGTTTATAGCTCTAAGTGCCTACATTAAAAAACTGGAAAGATCACAAATAAATGATTTGACACTGTGACTCAAGACACTTGAATCACAACAACAATTGAAACCCAAACACAGCAGACAAGAAGAAATAACGAAAATCAGAGCAGAAATTAATAAAATAGAAACAAAGAAAACAATAAAAAGAATCAACAAATCCAAGACCTGGTTCTTTGAAAAGATAAACAATATTGACAACACTTTAACCCCGAAACCAAAAAAAAAAAGAAAGAGGATCCCCAGATCACCAAAGTCAGAAATGAAAGTGGAACCATCACAATAGAAAACAAAAAGACACAGAACATTATAAGGAAATACTTTAAAAATCTACATACTACTAAACTAGAAAACTTAAAACAAATGGATGGTATCTAAAAGGATGGGAATCACCAAAACTAAAATAAGAAGAGATTAACAGCTTAAATAGACCCATAACACATAAGGAAATTGAAAGAATAATACAAAACCTCCCAACTAAATAATGTCCAGACTCGGATTTAAAACAAAATTCTACCAGACATTTGGAGAATATCTCTATCCAATAATACTTAATTTATTCCAAAAGATGAAATGGAGGGAAAACTTCCAAGTTCCTTCTATAAAGCCAGCAACTATAATACCAAAACTAGGAAATCATACAACTAAAAACAAAACTATAGACCAATATCCTTAATGGACATAGATGCAAAAATTTCTCAACAAATACGTGCAAACCACATGCTGACACACATCAAAAAGATCATCCACCGTGATCAATTTGACTATTACAGAGATGCAGGGATGGCTCAATATACGTAAGTCAATAAATGTCATAAATCTTATAAATAGACTCAATGACAAGAACTACATGGTCATTTCAATAGATGTAAAGAATGCCTTTGACAAAATTCAACATGCATTTGTTTTCAATGTCCAGGAGGGAATTGGATGGTAGGGTACATACTTCAGCATAATTAAAGCCATAAACAGCAAACCCACAGCCAGAATCTTTCTAAATGGAGAAAAAATGGAAGCATTCCCATTAAAATCAGGAAACAGCCAAGGCTGCCCACTATCTCCACTCCTTTTTAACATAGTGTTTGAAATGCTTGCAGGAGCAATAAGACAAGAGAAGGAAATTAAAGGAGTAATAATTGGAAGAGACCAAATTATCCCTTTTTGCAGACAGTATGTTATTATATCTAACTGATGCCAAAAATTCCACCAGAAACCTCCTAGAAACAATTAAAAATTTCAATAAACTGGCAGGTTGCAAAATTAATCTTCAAAAGTCTGTAGCCTTTCCATATACCAATAACAAGTAATCAGAGAAAGAGTACATGGAAACAGTCCCTTTCACAATAGCCTCAAAAAAAAAATATATATGGAATAAACCTGACCAAGGACACTAAAGACCACTACAGTGAAAATTTTAAACCTTTAAAGAAGATTAAAGAAGACACCAGAAGATGGAAACACTGCCAATGCTCATGGATTAGAAGAATTAATATTGTGGAAATTATCATCCTACCAAAAGCCATTTATAGATTCAATGAAATGCCAATCAAAATCCCCATGACATTCTGTACAGAATTGGAAAAAAAATCCTAATATTCGAATAGAAACCCCTCAAAAAATCTCAGACAGCTAAAGCAACCCAGAGTACTAAGAGCAATGCTGGGGGATTATTATACCAGACTTTAAACTATATTACAGAGCTATAGTTATAAAAAACAACATGGTACTGGCACAAAAATCGACCTGTAGATCAGTGGAACAATATTGAAGACCAAAATGCAATTCATGGAATTTGACACCTGATATTTGCCTACATGCAATTTCAGCCACCTGATGTTTGACAAAGAGGTGAAGAACATTCACTGGAGGAAAAACAGCATGTTCAGCAAATGGTGATGGCAAAACTGGATCTCCACCTGTATAAGAATGAAACTAAACCCCTATCTTTCACCTTGCACAAAATTCAATTCCAAATGGATCAAAGACCTCAATGTGAAGCCTGAAACTCTGAAACTGTTAGAAGAAAATTTTGGCTATAACCTACAAGATATAGGTGTAAGAAAGGATTTCCTAAACCAGACGTCAACTGCCCAGGAAACAAGTTCAAGAATCAACAAATGAACAAAAGCTTCATTAAAGTACGAAGCTTCTGTACATCAGAAGAAGCAACCAAGGAAGTGAAGAGAAAGCCCACAGAATGGGAGAAAATCTTCACCAGTAACACATCTGACAGAGTTTTAACATCTAGAATATATAACGAACTCAAAAAACAATCAAGAAAGGAAGTAACCCAATTAAAAGATGGGAAAAGAAGCTGAAAAGACTGTTCTCAAAAGAAGAATAAAGATGGATAAGAGCCATCTTAAAAGGTGTTCAATACCATTGGTAATTAGTGAAATGCAAATTAAAACCATTTTAAGATTTCATCTTACCCCAATCAGACTGGCTAAGCTCAAGAGAACAAATGATATCAAATGTTGGAGAGGAAGTGGGGAAAAGGGAACACTCATCCACTGCTGGTAGGATTGCAAACTTACTCAACTTCTATGGAAAGCAGTGTGGAGATCACTTAACAAACTACAAATGAGCCTACCATTTGACCCAGTTATACCACTCCTTGGCATATACCCAAAGGACTCATTCTACTGCAGAGACACTTGTACATGCTTGTTTACTGCTGCTTATTTCACAATAGCAAAGAGTTGGAAACCACCTAAGTGTCCCTCAACTGGCGATTTCATAATGAAAATGTTGTACATTTATATGATGGACTTCTACTCAGCAGTAAAGAAAGATGAAATCATGAAATTTGCAGGTAAAATGATGAAATTAGAAACCGTTTTACTGAGTGAAGTAACACAAACTCAGAAAAACAAAGATGTATGTTCTTCCACATGTGTGGATCTGAATACCAAATCCTTATAGGTGAGTATGTATGCAGACATAACTTCAGGAACCAGGATAATGAAAAGCAACCAGGGAAGTCAAAGAAAAGAAAGAACCCGAGAGAGAGGAACAGTAGGAAACAGGTATTACTAAGGAGGATATGGATAAAAATGGGGTCATTTAAATGGGAGGGGTAGGGAGGTTTATACATGGAACCTTGGAGATAGAGCGATGGAAGGAGCTCAAGAGAGATGGGATCATAGGAGAAGGATATTTTTAAGGGAGAAATGGGGGCACTTTAAATGAGAAAACTATGGTGGAAGGGTTAGACAGTGTGAGAGATAAATAATGCCTGGCTAGTGTTAAAAAACAAGAGGGTTCATGCTCACCCAGGTATGGTAAGTTTGGAGCTGGAGAGATTGCTCAGTGGTTAAGAACACTGAATATTCTTGCAGAAGACCTAGGTTCGAATCCCAGTACCACATGGTAGCTTACAATTGTCCTTAAATCTGGTTCTAAGGGATCCAACACCCTCTTCTGACCTCTGGTTGTACTGCATGACATCGGTGAACTTCCATACATGCAGGCAATACACACATACACATAAAATAAAAATAAAAATAAAATCAATAAAAAACAGATGGAACCATATTAGTCCAACAAACTACTGACAAATTATACATAAATCTAGTTCAAGGAAAAAATATATGTCTAGCCATGGTTTATTTGAGAATATTTGGTTCTTGCCCAAGCTTTATCTGCATAGAACATCGTAGTTAAAAGTACCAGACTGGGAGAACTAAACTTCATGGATGTTTAACAGCCATACTTTGAGGCCTATACTAATCTGGTCAGAGGGCTTTAAAGGACAGTTTTTACTCCTTGCTCTCCAATGTCAACTAAGTTTCAGAGGGCTATGAAGCATCTTTTAAAATGTCCTTTATCCATAGTGAGTCACCTGTCCTCTTGTACAGGGAAGACATGGAGACCCCACCAGATGGACTTGAATGAGAGTCCTGTCTACAAGAAGAAGGTCAACACAGGAAACATTTCCTCCAAATCTCCAAGTGAAACCAGGCACGGTCAAGCAGGTCCTTTGTCTTATCTTCACATAGATGGAACTGGAAAAAGAACGGAGCCACCGTCTCCTTCCAAGCCCATGTGACCCCTGAGGAACAGATCCTCTAATGACCTGAAGAGCAAAAATAAATTGGTTTATTTGGGCCAACTGTATGGTCTTAAACACCTAAAAGGAAAGCAAAGACTCAGGTGATCAGTATATTTCTTTGAGTCCATATGTATAGCTAAAGGCTACATAATAAGAAACAATGCCAGACAGGAGAAACCTTCTTTCACTTGTTGGCCAGGGTGGCCAAAGAAACTCCTAGACTGTAATCTAGCACAGAACTGGGAAAATGAACAGCAGACCCCAATCTTATGTAAAGGACTGTTGGAAACCGATTGCTGCTAGATGAAGAAGAGTTTATACTCTAGAAGAGGGACTCTAGATAGGCTGTCTAGACCCAGCAGAGGACTTGCACTGGGGAACGGCTGGGGGACCTGAAAACACAGTTGGCAGTAACAGAGATGGCAGAGTATATGTGCTCAAATTGGGGGTGCATGGGCAATGAGAAGGTGCTATTTGGGTGGCAGGTATAAAGATAAATAAAATTGCTTGGGGTGTTCTGTATGAAACGCACAAAAAAATCAACAAAAAAATAAAAAAAGAAAGGAAACAATGTTTCTGCTAATTTTTTTGTGTATGTTAAAAGAAGGCAGGTTCCCAAAAGAGAAACGTTGTGAATAAATATGGATCAAAGGTTTATTTTGGTCTCACCTACCCTAAAACCTGGGTTGGGGTAGAGTGTGATGGTAAGTCTTAAGTTTTGTTTTTTTTAATATATATTTTATGATTTTTTAATTTTATTTATATGAGTGTATTGCCTGCATGTAGGTAAGTGCACCCATGTAGTGCAGTGCCTTTGGAGGACAGAAGAGGCTGTCGGATCCCCTGGAACTGGAGTTATAGACAGTTGTTAGCTATCATGTGGGTGCTGGGATTTGAATCCGGGTCTTCTGCAAGAACAACCATTGTTCTTAACCGCTGAGCCATCTCGTCAGCCCCCAAGTCTTAAGGTTTTGTTTAGACATTTGAAAGAAGAATGTCTTCATCCACTGAATCCCATGAGACCTAGTTGGATGGTATCTGCAAAGTAATTCTTTTCAGTAGAAAAAATAAAGGGCTTTTTGAAAAAAAAAAAATAATGAATAATTAAATGAGGCTAAAATTTAAAAATTAATAGTGGGAAAATATAGAAAACAAAAACTCATTTCATTATATTTTATTGAATTTTTACAAATGTGATATACTACATCTTGATCATATTTAGACCCTTTAATACCTGAATCTACCTCACATTATTGAATGCCTTCTGCCATATATGTTAAAGTCTATCAATCCACGTATGTGTCTCCAAATATCTCTTATTGTGAGTCCATCCACTGAAGCCTGGTCAACTTATCAAATGTTCTTAGGTCAGTTAAAGGTAGTTAAAGAAAACTAAATTTTTCTCTCCCACTAGTCCTCAGTTGTCAAAAATTTCTCAGCTATGATTGGGGTCTCTTATTCATTTCCCCAACTCTATGCTACATTTTTGTAATAACAGAAACTCTTATATTCTGTAAATTAGGCTGTAAAATGGAACAAGGAATTTGGAAAAATCTTCTGACATAGCTGTCAAAACTCAACTAATATACACATTTTTCACATAGCTTCACTCTTGGAAGTAGTCTAAGCAGATAAAAGTGCATGTATTCACAAAAAGATACGAGCCATAAATATGTATTCCTGTTGACTGTAACAACTCTAAACTGAAAATGTGCTCATTTTCTCAAATATAGAATAAAGATATTAGTTTCATACAATGGAAAGACAGTCTTGAAACATAAAATCATGGCTACTGTACAGGCAACCACAGATTGAGAGTTTGGGTGAAAGAAAAGAGTAAAAAAGTAAGACCTAGATAAGGTACAGTTTATATAAGGTACAGTTTATAAGGTACAGTTTGACCCACCAGGGAACAAATGAAGTGATCTCAAGGGCACCACTCACTCAGAGTCCTGTTTGCAAACTGATAAATTTAGTCAACTATGGACCTAAAAGTGACTCCTCTCAAGAACAAATTCTGTTAGCACTGTTCTAAGACTTACAGCCTTGAGAATTGTTATCGATTATCGATTCATATATATATATATATATGTGTGTGTGTATACATAATATATATATGCAAGCAGCATGTATTAGTTACTGTTTCACTGCTGTGACCAAAATACTCAGCAGAAAGATTTAAGGAAAATAAGTTAATGGTAGCATATCGAGGGAACCATCCACAATAAAGGCTGATACAAGGCAGATTGGCTGTTTCTCAATGGAGGACCAAGAGGAAAGAACAAGGTAGGGATCAGGGGTTAGTAGAGTCTTGAAAGGCCTATCCCTGTGTCTTATCTCCACCAATCGCTCTTGATATCCTGAATGCTCCACAAATTCCTTTCCCACCAACCACGTAATCCCCAGATAGAAAACATTCAGAAATTGTGTCAGTGATGAAACATTGAAATTCAATAACACAGTGTTTTAGTTATAGTGACCCAAATAGATTGCGACAATATTTTATCTTTAAAGATATCTTCCTTTGGAGGTTAAGATGGCTTTACTGAGAAAGGCAATTTCTACCATGTCAGAAAACCTGAATTCCAAACTCATAATGGTGCAAAGAAAATCAACTCCTGAATGTTGTCCTCTGACATTTTCTTACAGGTTGTGAAATGCATCCATACACCCTCTCCACACACAAATAAATAGATGCAATTTTTTAAAAAATCAAAGAAAGATACTTTTCTCAAACAACAGAAACTATTTATTGACATTCATATCATAATAATATGGATTACTAAATTCAAATGATCACTCCTGAAACAGATACTAAACTTGTGTGGATTTTCATCTTTGTATTTGAGACAGGGTCTTCCTGTAGCCTCAGGTGACCTGGAACTCAGTATATAGAAGCAGGATGGCTTTCATCTCAGAGACAGCCACCTACCTGTGCCTCTCTAATGCTTCATTAAAGATCATGCTAGGCTTCTTTAATATATTTTGAACATGCTAAAATGTCCTATATTGAAATGATTTTTCAGAATATTTTAAATTTCTATTATATATTGGTTTTCTACTTCTATGTATGACCTCATTTCTAATTTTAAATGAATAAAATATATTCAACCATTGGCGTTTTTTAGTTTAGGTTTTTTTTGTTTTGTTTTTTTGCCTAGGGAGTGAAACTATGTAAGCACTCAAAATTCTATAAAGAAATGACGGCTTCCTTGCTAATCACCTTCAAGGTCAGCTCCTCATACTTAGTAGCTGGAAATGTAATTGGCTTTGAGATCTTTTCTAGCTTAGCAGCACATAACTGTATCTGTTGGCTGGTAATGAATTTTATTTAAAAATGTGATTCTCTCACTTCAGAAAGCATAAAAGCCCTCTTTCTTATTTTGATATTTTTCCATTATGCATTCCTTGGTGCATTTTTATTAAAGAAGACTTGTCCAAAGATTTATTTATATAAAATTAAAGATCACGAGGTCTAAAATTTTCTGAAGACTATCCTGAAAATACTACAGTAAAGAATACCTGGACAAATTTTATTATTTTATGAATCAGTAAATTAAAGGGAATTTTAACACATAGTATAAGAATTTTGTTGCTTTTGATGAGTGTAGTGGTATGCACCTGTAATCCTAGCACATGCTATGTAGGTGTAGAAATAGTTCAAGACTATATAAGAAGTTTGAGGACAGCCTGGAATGCATTATGTCCTAGCTTAGAAACAGGAGAATTAAAAATATTGCTTACAAAAGGTTTAACTGGTGAGTATGGTAGTTCATACTTGTAATTTCAGGACTGATGAGACTGAGATAGGAGGGGTTTGGAGCCAGTCTGGACTGCCTAATAAGTTTTTTCTTTTCCCAAATGAAATCGAATAACTGAATTAAATCATAGAACCTAGGAAAAATAGGAAAATCCCTTTAGATGTAATACTGTCTCTTCAAACAGAATGTTACTTCTCAAGAAAAGACTTTAGAATAAGAGAGGTCATAATAAATTTTGTGAAATTTTTAAAGAATTAAGAAAATATTAATTTTTAAAGTCTTTAGGGTTGCAATGTATTTCATTGATTTTTCTTTGTTATATGCTGGTTATGGATCTCTGATAAGATGATCTATCCTTTTTGCTACAACTCATGTTTCATTACCTACAACAAAATTTAATCTCTTGAACATTATTTTTACAGATCACTTCATAAGTTTCTTTCATCCAAGATATCTTTTCATCATCATATGACAACATCCAAGGTAGATTATCTGTTTGGACCTCATATAGGCTAATTAATATCAAGTATATAATCTGAGCAAACAGATTGTGATAAATATTGACATATATGCCATGACTTACTTAAATTTATAGAAAAGCCCTCATTCTAATAAGATACTTGCTTATTACAAAATAGCCTAATATGAAAAATAACAGGAATTTGAGAAAGTTTTTAATTTTATATTTCCCATAGTTGTACAAACATTGAATTGGATACTCCTTTCCCCACATTTTATAGCTTACAAATAAGGTTGATTTTTACATAATCTGGTTTTCTATTTCTTTCAACATTATTATCCATCCTCAGATTTACTCAACACTGGGATGGTTATTGATTTTTCAAATACTAAACTTAATTCTTCTACTCTGTTCCCCATATTTTATTATATTAGTAACTATAATTTAATCTTATTTCCCCATTCAACTACTAATATTTATACCATGAATAAAAACTATTCTACACAACAAGGGAATTGCATTTGAACAACAACAATAACAAAAAAATACAAATTAATTATCCTCAGATGGAAAAGATGATTTTTATATGTACCTTAGAATTTTAAAAAAGATGAAAAATGTTTCTCAACATTATAAAATATACTAATTCATTAATAGAATTTTTTCATAGAAAACAGGAATGGGGAACAAAACTTGCTTTCTGTTACTGACCTTTTATGGCATAATGATACTAATACACTGGAATCTCAGAATTTAATGATTTGAAGATGTTTTTATCTTTTAGATACATAAACCTATGCTGCTTAATTCATATTTATAAAACATTGAAAATAAAAGAAATGGTGGAAATATTCTACCGTTTATATGTTTCATTTTCTTCATTAATATTAGTGCAATTCAGTTGGGAGACAAGACACAGTCTAAGATATAAACAACCTTTGTCTTATCAGATTTCAAGAAACTGCTACATCTTACTCTCATAATCTGGAACAATGTGTAAGATCACATATGCTGTCAATGCATGTGGAGACTGGAATTACAACTGGAGCTGGCTGCTGAGGGAGAAAAATGCTATACAACACAGGATATCAGAAATAATTTGGGGAATAAAAGGGAGTGCGGATGAACTCATATACTCACACTGAGGGACATCTGAGGACAAAACTTACTCAATAGACCTTAACATATATGGCAGAATGCATGAAATCCAGTGGGGGTGTATGGGGGATGCAAATACGGGAGACAGTCTAGATATGATGAAGATGTACTGCACGAAATACACAAAAATTAATAAAAATACATTGTAAAAAAAGCAAGTGTTTTCTATAAGAAATTATGAATTGCATTAGAGCTTGCAGGATGCACTAAGGCAATGCAAATAATGTTCAGGGAAAACTCTGTGACCCAGATCATCTGACATTAAACAACATCCTTCACATGATTCCATCAACAAATATTGTGTAATAATACCTGAATATTCCTTTTGATCAAAACATTTAGAAGTCACAGTGATTAACAGTGTGGGTTTTTTTCAGTTTTACTTTGTTTTCTGCAAATTTCTTCATCTGGATAAAAGAGATAATGCTAATACTGACACGATAATATTATAATGATGATTACAACAACTAATTGGGAGAAAAGTCTTAGAATACCAGTTTTAAGTGCTATATCAGGAATACATGTATATTTACTACAGTAAGCATAATTTCCCTCATTGGTTGGTTCATCAACTATGCTACACAAATGAGGGTATTTTTACTATATTCTGTTATGTTTTTAAATTTTTTTTACTGTTTTTTGATACCTGACTTAAATTTTAGATACCAGATTAAATTCAACTGATGTCTCAACTTGACACAAAAATCTCTGTTGAGACTCAAATAATGACATCCCCCACAAGTGTTTGGTTGTGTATAGATTTTTGGTTTTATTTTTATTTTTGGCTTGCTGAAAACATTGACTTAATCAAAAGTTAAAAGGCATTAAATCATGAAGACCAAGGCTGCATTAACATTACCTTGATAGTCTAGTCCTCATGTGTCTGGCAAGGAAGACTTTCTATACAATTTCTTAATCTTTTTGAAGTTTTAGACTCCTTAAATTAGAGCACTGATGCCTATCACCCTTTTTCTGAATTTCCATGAGCTAAACTGATATCACAATTGTAAAGTCTGACATCTATCAATGCAAATGTATTTCAGTACTCAAGTAAATAATTTTGAAGGAAATTGACCTAGTATTGCACTTGGATAGGTATTTGTCACATAGCATTATCTTCTGCATTTGTCCTATCCAAAACTCAACAGCAAATAACCTGCAAATCATACACACACACACACACACACACATCATGTGCTATGTTATTCAAGCTTAAGGATTACCTTAATACAATTTAATTTCTGTACCTCACCTACAATCCTAATTTCCTGCATCATTTTTGAAGAGAGGTAATGTTTCTAAATCACTTTGTGTTCTTCAGTAATGATACTTAGAAATTACCTGTACATGAGCAAATCATTTTTGTTTGTTAGCTTGTTTGAGACAAGGTCTTAGTGTTTAGCCCCAGCTGGCCTGGAGCTCACTATGTAGACTATCACAGGATAGTCTCCATCTCACAGTGATCCTCCTGCCTCTGCCACCCAAGTGCTGGGATTAAAGGCATGTACCACCATGCCTGACAATGTGCACAAAGTGCTAACAGAGAACAGAAGAGGACATCTACTCCAGTGGAACTTGAGTTACGGAAGGTTGTAAGACATCATGTGGGTGCTGATCTGACCTGGCTTCTCTGCAAGAAAAGTCAGTTCTATTAACTGCCGAGCAATTTATTTAGTTCCAATAGGTATTCAAGCTATTTATTACAGAGAAGCTTCAGGTGGCAGAAACAGAAAAAGAGAATATTGCTATCACTTCTATACGTGCATAAGCACAATTTGGAGTGACATTAATGCAGATATGTAAATACACACAGAACATTAATAAAATAATTGTTCCTCTATACTTTGTGTATATAGTATAACACACATACATACATACATATTTATAGCATTTGAACATATAGTCATATATATGCATGCATTACCTGCATTTAACTTCAGCGAAAGAAAATGATTGAGATAAAAAGTCTTGAATCAAAGCTGGAAATTTCAAATCAAACAAAAAAAAATAGCATGAAATCAAATGAATGGGATCATTTTTTTTCTGTAGGCTCTCACCAAAACATCTTGTAAATATACTAATCATGTATGAAATTCTCAAAAAAGTAAAAACTAAAAATAATTAGAATGAAATATAACACATTCAAATACAATGACATTTTTATATGGAAATTTCAAGAGAAGGGGCACCAAAATTTTAGAGAAAAACAATATAGCGAATGTCTTTCCCGATTCATCATGTTAACTAAGATCAGCACAGATCAACTGTGTACCCTTGTTAATAATCAAAGTCCTTATGGGCTCCAATCTGTCTATAGTGAATAAACACCTGAAATTAAGGTAGCTATCACAAATTCTACCTGATAATGTCTTCTTCTTTGGTATTATTCTTCACATCATAATTAATTGCTACAATAGCTGTTGTTTCATTTTTTGTTTTTTGTTTTTTTTTGTTTTGTTGGGTTTTTTTTTTGTTTGTTTTTGTTTTTTTGTTTTTTGTCTTTTTGAGACAGGGTCTCCCTGTAGCCCCAGCTGTCCTGGAACTCACTATGTAGACCACGCTGGCCTTGAACTTACAGAGCTCTTCCTGCCTCTGCCTCCTGATTGCTGGGATTAAAGGTGTGTGCCACCACGCCCGGCCCAGGTGTTTTATTTTTCAATTAATATATTTTAAGTATGTGTTTATACATTCAGTTTGGCCTGTCTGCATGTAAATGCTTTCATGTCATGCAAGGCCTGCAGAGATGAGAAGAGGGCATTGGATCCCCTGGGACTGGAATTAAGAATAGGTATTAGCTGCCATGTACGTACTGGTTATCAAACTGGGTTCCTCTGGAAGAACATCCAGAAATCTTAACCACTTGTGGAATCAATATTATTGCATTTCACAATTAATATTTTAAGTTTGGGTAATCTCTAAAAATTAAAGGAAATAAGCATGAGAACACATAACTTGAATATTGGGAATTATTTAATATTCAAAAAACATCTAAATTTAGAAAATATACTTACATTATTGCCTATTACACAGTAGCAAAAACCACAATGACACATTTTATCACATTTAAAATAATAACTAATATTAATATTTTAAAGTGAGAGTACATGTAGCCTATTAATAATAATCCTTTCTCTTAAAAAATCACTAATATTTTAGTTACTTGTCATATAACTAATATGCATTTTCTAGTCTTAACAAACTGAAAGTACATATTTAATTCAATTTTTTGGATAATGTGTAAGTGAAGGAAATGTAATTTTTTATGGAAATTTTATTTTTATATAAGACATTTTGAACAATTGCTTGGAATT
>NW_008346550.1:1281065-1293775 GCF_000622305.1 Nannospalax galili | reverse complement strand
ATGTAGTAATTGTGATTAAAGGAGTATATCAATTTTTATGCTAACAGATTTGAACAAATGTTAAGTATATAGACAAATATACCAGATTGATTTTTTTTATTGAATAAGTCAATTTATTGGCTTAATACATTTTTTATAGTAATACATAGACGTGCAATGTATGTAATCACATACAACAGATAGTATATTGTTTCAATGCTGAATAAGGTAATTCTTAGAGTACTAATAATATTTATAAGTTATGTATTTACTATTTCTTATAAAAATTTTTACTTAATTTTCAAAACTCACTAAACTTGTTCTCTTAATGATTCTTTAATTTCATCATCAGTTGTTTAGGAAATTTCATATACAACAACTGGTCTGTGTACTTAATCGCTATGATAAACTTATATTGCTATAAAATATAATGAAATGTGTGCATCCAAATTTTCTTCTAAATACAAATTAGAGAATTTTTTCTTTGTTTTTGTTTCTGTTTTTGAGATAAGGTCTCCCTGTAGCCCCAGCTAACTTGGAATTCACTATGTAGACCGGGCTGGCCTTGAACTCATTGAAATCCACTTGCATTTGCCTCCCAATTGCTTGTTTTTAATAATAATATAAAATCAAATTGAAGTTTTTTAATCATTATATTTTCCTTTTTGGTTTGTCATTCTATGAAAGAGCTTGGAATGTATTTAACATAGTCAATGAACTTTAACTGAGTATGATGATTGGTAAATATGCAAAAATATTAGCATGTTAAACTAGTTAAAGAAGTTTAAATTTATCTTGTGACAAAGAAACACATTGTGATCATTGTTTACTCTGCCTTCACTAGAAGACAGGTGAAAGCATACAAATTTTATCTCAAATATTACATCTGCTTATAAAAAAAATACTGTTTCCTGGCTGGCCATGGTGGCACACGCCTTTAATCCCAGCAGAGGCAGGCAGATCTCTGTGAGTTCAAGGTTAGTGTTCCAGGACAGCTGGGGCTACAGGAAAACCTTGTTTCAAAAAGACCCCCGAAATAAGTACTGTTTCCAGTGTAAATATCATTAATATTCATTCTTAGTCTTTATACTTTCCTTATGAATATTCAGGGTATTTCTTTTTCCCAAAATCATAGTTAGTTTAGTGATACATAAAATGATGCACTTCAGAGAATACTGAAGTGAAATAAAAGAACACGTTTATTATGTATGGAGGAGGGGCATTTTGATTTCAATGAAAATTACATAAACAAATTGTGAATTACAGTTATGAAATGACTGTCATGATGTTTTAAGTTATTTGCTCTATTCCTCTGTACTTGGAAAAAAATAGCTTGGTTAAATCACTTCAATGCACTATTCATAAAATAAATAAGTGAATCACTGTCATTTATTTTGTTCTTTCCTCTCTCAACTTTTTCATCAGAATTGCTTAAACATAATCCAAAACAAGACTATTGATAGATTCATTGTGATTTAAGATGTAAGAGCAGTGCAATATGTCTTGCAACCACACAGGCAGCAAAAGAGATGTCATGACTTCAGCATGGGTCACATTGGAACAAAGACTTTTTAAGAAACTTAGGGTTTAAAGAAGGTCAAAAATGGTCTGTATTAGCTAGTAGTCTTTGAAGTGATCATTTGTTCAATGTAGAATAAGAATTACTGTAACGATTAAAGGCTTTGAGGTTAAAAATCGTTTCATGCACTTTTGTTTCCTCAGTGGCTTGGGTTGGTACCTGATCGAGTAAGGGAGTTAAGGATGTCAACCTTTGGGAACCATCACTAACAATTTCCTTTTCAGAGAAAATTCTCATCCTATGCTCTATATCTGTACTTACTAGGATTCTCATTACTCATAGCAGTTCATAAGAGAAAGAATGGGGCCAAATCAGGAGACAGTTTTGATGGCTAATGTTTTAATTTAAATGTTGGAGGGGATTTTGAAGAATTGGCTTATGTGGTTGCAGATACTTAGAGTGCCTATGACATTCCACAGTATATTTTCACCAAGCTGAACAGTTGGGAACATGGTAGTATAACTCACTTTAATTTCCAAATCAGAAAATTTGATGATATAACTACTAGGAGAAAACTGGATATCTAAGAAGCTGAGGAACAGTAAGTGCTGATGAAAGTCCCAGGGTCTGAAGCTTTGAAAATCTGGGATGTGGAAGTCAAGGGCAAACATTATATGCCTTCAAATTCCAAGAAAGAATAAAATTCCAACACCCTCTATATTATGTGTTATATAGGGCCTTAATTGATTTGGCGCTCCATTCACAAAAAGTGAGGGGGGATCTCCCTCTCTTTGTCCATTGATTCAAATATCCATCCCTTTGGAAGATATCCTTATGATATACAAAAAATTCATATGTTTTCAACACTTCTGACATTAAGGTAGGCTATAAAATAAATACTTGTATTGGCATAGTGCTACAAAGTATTCTGTATTTCAAGGTGAAGGAGTCAAATACATCCTTGTTCGCACACAGAGAACATCAATCATTTAAAGGTTTAAAGTCATTATTTAAGGACACAAATGACTGGAAAGACTTGATGATTAAATATAAGACTTTAATATCCAAATTGATGAAAGTATTAAAAGTCTTACTATGTTAAATATAGGTTATTAAACTTTTCAAACCTTTCCCTTTGCAAATCATTTTTATTTTATATTAATTCTATCAGAATAGATCATTTATCTAAAATATTTAAGATACCTTAATTTTAGGGAATTCTGATTTAAAACGAAGATGAAATGGTAGAAGATATAGCTAGTAAAATATTATATTTTTAATTAGCTTTTGATTTTATATTTCATTTTACTGCTTGGAAAGTGACATTACATCATATTTTATTTTATGAAATCTAAATGACTAAAATTATGCTCTTACTACAATGGCCTAGGTGCACTTTAATTTTTATAAACTTTAGATGAAACTTTATGTATTAAAATTGCTGAGCAACAATTTCAGAAAAAAAAAGCTTTAGTGATTTTAATAGTCCTATTCTGTATCGACTCCACCTTCCCATTAACACCTTGAATAATTAATATGCCATATTAATAGAATAAATCCTAACCACTGAATTCCAGAGGTAAGATGCACTTATGACACTTCAGATACGGCAGACCCAGATCAAATAATGTCTCTGTGACATGCCCAATAATTTCAAAAAATAGCAACTCACTGTAAAGGATATAAACGATTCAGATATTTAAAGTTCTACTTTGTTCTTCTTTATTAGCAAATTATATATCCTAGGACAAGCTAGATAGTGGTGTTAGACTTAAAATATTGAACCTTTGCCTACAGACTAAAAGTATCATCAGTGATCAATATAGAAGCCATCATTTATAGAATCAAAATGTCCTATTTGCTGTGAAAGATCATCATATTAATTAAAACACTAATAATTTTATTATTGTTACATTCACATTCATAAACTACAAGGGTACATGGAGTTCTAATATGTGTTGTCAGCTTATAAAGAATTATGTCCAAACTTCAGGAATAATATAGGTGTTCTGCATAACGGCATTACTATTTCAGGGGGACAAATTCTGAAAATTACAGACTGTGCTTTTCCTCAGCAAAATGGGTGGTTTTCAACTTTATTGACTGTACTTTCCTTATTCCTAAATTTAGTGACTAATTTTCACTTTTCTTATAACATCATCCATTATCATCATTGAGGATATTTAATCACTCAATTCTCCTTCACACATTTCTTTGCTCTGTTACTGGTAAAGCAGTTTCTATTGACTTCAGGTCTAAATCACACATAATTTGATTTTTCTTTCCTCCTCATCTCTTTTACATTTAAATATAAGTACATAAAGTGGAATTATCAGACCCACAAATATTCCTCTCTGTCATAGACATTTACCATTAGTTATCACCTGAACATGAAATGCATGTTTTGGGGACACGGTATCCAACACTGAATTTTATTTTTCCCTAAATTCTCCTACTAATGTGTCACTACCTCCACAAAGGGCGTCTCCATCTTATAAGTTGCATAATTCAAAAGGCTGAAGCCATACTTAGTAGTCACCATTCATGTAAATGTCACATTAATGAATCATAGAAGATTGTTAATTCCACCTTCAAATCACAATAAGAACCTTGTAACTATCTGCTACCTTCAGTCTCGTCATCTTGATCCAAGCTATTTCCATTCCTCACCTGTTTTACAGCAATGGGATTCCATTGCTTTCATTCTTCTATCCTAACTGGCAACTTCTATCTTCAGAAAGAAAAATCATTTAATATAGAAATCAGATCATGCCACTCTTCTCACCTACATTTACTCTTACCCATATCCCTCAGAATAAAACTCAGTGTTTTTGCAGCAATATAGAAGTTATGAGTTCTGGTTTCATTGCCTCTCAAGCTTCATTAGATTCTCTTCCCCTAGTGGTCACTGTGCAATGATTGGCAAACTTGGGGTGACTGAAATATGTTCCAAGTTCTCATATTATAAGGATTTAATGTGGCACATTTCATATTTGAAACTTTTTTCTCTGCTTGCACATATGCTCAAGTTCTCCAGTTAGATGTTACATCTATGAGCTTTCCTTGACAATACTGTAAAAATAATTAAACCTCTCTCTTACAAATTTCCCACTTATCCACCTTTGCTCTCCACAGCACACAAAACTACTTTATTTTAAGCATGGTCATACTAGATATGGACATTAGTTAATTGCTTACTGTGTTTTGATGTGATAAACAGTTAAAATCATAGTTTTATTAAATTGTAACTAGTTTGTAAAAGAAAAAAAGCCATTATACTGTAAAATTCAATTAAAAATAGTAAGCTCCACAACACCCAGCAGCTTCAGAATTAGGAGGGGATCCAAGGTGAGGCGCACATTTGACTCTAGGTTAGACTGAGAGTCACTTAGAAAGTTCCATGCCTCTCAACAGTTTCAGCATTAGCTGTGGACACAGGGTGGAAAAGATACTCGAAACTGGGTTAGGTTCACAGGTTCGTGGGGTGTTAGACAATTCACAACAGATTCAGCAAATTCAGAATGGGGACCAATTCTACATTGTGCATGAGGTTCAGAAAATGCTGAAGACTTAACATGGGGGTAAATCCATACATACGTGAAGAATTCCACAAATATCAATAAAAGCTACACACTTAGGGGAGAGACTTAAGATGACCCAATATATTCTACTAAGTTTTTGTATATTTCATATAATAAGACCCCTTTCCACATTTATGCCCCCCCATACCATTCCCACTGCACCTCATGGATTCTGTTATATGTGTTAAGTCCTATCTGGTCATGTATTTGTACCCAGATGTCCTTTGGTGCAAGTTTATCTAACTGTGGTCTAGTTAGCCTACCTAGAGATCTTAAAGAAGATCTTTAAGTTGCCAAGAGTTCTCATGTTAGGCCAGGCCCACTGCCAATTTCCCTTGCTCCTCACTGGACCCTTGTCTGATTGAGTCCTCATGGGTTTTATGGACTACACCCTTATTGCTGCAAGTTCACAGGAGTAAGTTTCATGTGGTCTGAGAGCCTGTTTCTCTATGTTCATGGACCAATCTTAACTCTTACAAACATTCTGCCCCCTTCCACAATGGTCCCCAAGTCATAGGTGAGTGAGGTTTAATACAAGAGTCCTATCCAGGGGCTCATACTCGGTAGTCTCATATACTTTCTAAAACTGAGCCAGTGTAACCTTCTGTGTGTACTCAGTTATGTAAGGAAAACTTTTCTGCTGAGAGTTGAGAGATGCACTAATATTCTCTCTACCCCTTTTTCTGCTATGTTGCATGAACCTACAGAGGTTTCACTGTAGATGTGTCTCTTAGGGCTGGGCATCTCTCAGATATATATTCTCTGTGTGACAAGTTGTGGAACTCTGTAATAGCCTCCATCTGTTTCAAAAAGAAGCTTATTTGATATGTGCTATATGGTACATTTTTCTGTAATTATAAGATCCATATTTAGCACATGGTAATAAATTGCATTTGTTTAGAGATATGACAGGGTTTTCTCTAGTATCTATGAGTTCTCCAGCCATGTATATTTGACTAATTACAGTGTTACTCATGAGCTCCCTCCTATTAAGAGGGCTTTAAGTTCAACTAGATACTGTTGATTAAAGTGCCACTATTGCACAGTGTGCTGTGCCAATCATTGTGCTTATTAGGCTTTAGAGCTAGGTTGGGCCATTGATTTATTTTCTCCCTTAGTAACTTGCATAGTATCCTATGAGAGTTAGTCTTGAAAAAGAAGGATTTGAGGTCAGTTCCAGCTCCATTGCTCCAAGACCTGTGTCACAAAGTATGTCCTATCTTCAGCAGGAGGGTCTTACTTTCAAGTCTTGGAGAAAACTAAAGGCTCCAGAAATAACCTGTGTTATTTGGGTACTCTTTTGGACTACTCAAACCAAGCAATCTAAGGAAGGTCTCTCTGGTCTGGCTCTGTGCTCCTTGATACTCAGGTGCCTGGGATACACATGCACTAATGTTCAGACTATGTATGTGTATTTCTCAAAGAGTTCCTGAGCCAATACATTTCATTATACCTTTCCAAACGACCCAAACTCCATTTATGCTCCCACACCCTGGCCTCCTCCAACCTACCCTCTCCCTCCCCAGTCCAAGTTGCTTCATTTTCCCCACCCTCCACAGCACTGCATTGACCTCCCACCATCACTTCTCTCCTGAGTTCCCTCCCCATCACCTAATGGTCTGCTGCAAGTCCTTCCCACCTCCCATCCCAGCTGAATACCCCCACTTTGCCCACCTCTCCTCTAGTAACATCTGTTACCTACTATCCTCTTTCAGGCTCTATTTTTCCCTTTACTTCCATGTTCCCTTTCCATTTTCCTGGCTTCTGCTGTTACATCAAGGTAAATACTCATGTATAAGAGACTGGAGCTACGATTTGAAAATAATGGATAACATAGGTCACTTGCTTTTCTGAGTCTGTGTTGCTTTATTTAGTATGTCAGTTTCTAGATCCATCCATCTACCTGAAAATTTCTTAATTTCATCTTTTCTTATTGATGAGTAGAACTCTATTGTGTAAAAGTAGCACATTTTCATTATCCATTCATCAGCTGAGAGACATTTAGTTTGTTTCCATACATAAGCTCTTATGAAAGAGTGAAGAAAATGTGTGGTGGGTCTGGCCCTAGCCTGGGAACTGTTGGCAACTGAATACTGTTGGGTGAGAGAGAGTAAATCTTCTTTAAGATCTCTAGATAGGCTAACCAGCCTCCAGTGGAACAGCTTGCATCATAGGACACCTGGGTACAAGTGTTAGACAAAATAGAACTTAACATATACAACAAAATTCATGAGGCCTGGAAGGGGGAGGTAAAGAGGGGGAATGGATGGAGGATAAACGGTCTAAAGTTGTTTAAGAACTATTGTTTGAAATGCACAAAAACTTAATTTAAAAAAATAATGAAAGCTCAAAGTAGAAAATTTTTGCCAGCAAAGACATGAGGATGTGGACAAGAAGCTCCAATCACACTTAAAGAAACTAGTAACAGACGGCTGCTGTGAGAATGCAGAAACAGTCTCTTTCCATCATGGGACTCTTGGTTCAAAACCAGCTTCTAGTCAATAGACCCACACTGAAAGAAGTTTGGAGACACAGATTCTATGAGTATTATTATATACATGATAAAGTGCATTAAATAAGGTGGGGAATAATAGGAGTTGGTATGGATAGGAAAGGGGGGTAAATATCAAATTACGTTGTATGGAAATCACAAACTGTTAACAATTATTAACTAAAAAATAATTATTTAAATGCCCAATCTTCTCAGATTGGAACACAAAATTTTATTATTTTTGTGTAGATTAATTCTGTATCCTTTGTTAAAATAAAAATAAACATTATACAAACTTTACATATAAAAGTAATTCTTATTTAATTATTATGATGTGACATAATTGTTTTAGGGTTTCAGCATTATTTTACAATAAAATACCTGAACATTCAGTAACAAAATAGTCATCAACCTTTTGACTTTTGAGAACAGTGCTACTGTGAGATCAGCAGTGCAGAAATAAATTTGATACTCTGCTTTCAAAAAATAGTCATCAATATGCTAAATATGTTTTTAAATAGCATGTAAAATTTGGAGTTTATAGCCATGTAAAATATAGTAAAATAAATTAAAATTTCTTGTTTACTCATAGACAATACATTCAGCAGGATTCTTAATTGCATTAATAAATCCTGAAAATATATTAAAAGTAAATTTAAAATAGCTTAACTTATCTAAGATATCAGAGATGAAGAATGAAGAGAAACATCTTAAATGCAATCAATCTACCACTAAGGATAGTAAAGATAAATTAAAAGCATTATTGAATGTAGACACTGTAAGAAACTTGAACTCTTCCATGTTGCAGTGCACTGAGTTGAGACTGATCAATAAAACCATTTTTGAGGTTTTTAAGGTGAAGTTTGATGATCTTTTCTGGGAATAGATGTGCTCTACCATTCTGGCACTTTTGATATATGGTGTAGAGAAACTTTTGGCACCCACAAGAATGATGTGGAAATGTTTGGCATTTTCTTTTTATTCTTTCTACCTCTCCACAAAACTGAGATGCTTAGAAAGTTCCAATATTTGTAGGTAGCTTCTAATGAATGCTGATCTCCAAGACCATCCTTATAATATTATATTTTTTAAAAATGTTGCACATATTTTTCTATGCCCATTCTTGATTTTCTCATAAAATTTAAACTTTGTGTTACTTTTGGCATCTAAATATTGGTTATAGTTTAAAGCTTTGAGAGCATAAAGCAAAAGTTTTCAAAGTTTGCATCACTACTTACTGGATTTGTATGATGTACACCGTTGCTCCACTATCAAAAGCATTCACCGTTGTCTCATTCTCATAGTGATTCCATTTGAATATTTTTCTGAAAACATTCTAGGATGGTATGATAATTGCTTTTCTTGCCCTCAGAAGGTTAAGAACTACTATAGTAGTAAAGTCAGTTAAGAATTATTTTCCTTAGGAATTATATTTTCACATATATTACGTAGCTCTTACAAAGATTAGGATATCCCCCAAAAAGGAAAAGATGCTCATAAACAGACATATAGCAGTTATTGCTACAGAAAATATGTGATGGAAAGACAAAAAAAGCAGATAATACAAAATAAAATAGAAATGATACATGAATATGTGAAGATATATATCCATACATTCACAGGCTCATGGTTAAATAAATATCTTCCACATAGCACACTGAATTTATGATTTGCCAGTTTTATGTGGTAGCTTTTGGATTTACATTTACCCAATTTCTACTAGAACTGGGGAAATGGACAGGATGCCCCAACTTTAGCCAAGAAGTTATTGGCAGATAGATTACTACTGGATGAGGGAGAGTTGATAATATTTTAAGGTAGATTTTAATTGACTTTTTATACATTTCATATAAAACTTCTTAATCTTTCTACCCCTTCCCATCTACATCCTCTGATAGTGATCCCCCACCAGATTTCATGAATTCTGTGATATAAGTTAAAGCCTGTCTAGTGAAATTACTGTACCCAGATGTCCCTCAGTGCAACTTCATCCACTAGGGTCTAGGCAGCCTAGAGTCTCTCCTTTAAAGTAGAACCTAGAGTCTCTCCTTTAAAGGAGATCACACTCTTTCAATCAGAAGTGAAGAGCTGCCAAAAGTCTTTGGCTAAGGTTGGGGCCTGCTGCCCATTTCCACAGTTTTACATTGGATTTTTGTCTAATGAGTGTTCATGAGTCTTTTGGTGGTTGTATTAGTCAGGGTTCTCCAAAGAAACAGAACCAGTAGAATGAATATGTATAGAGATTTATCAGCTTAGCTCACAGGATAGAGTCCGAGTAGTCCAACAATGGCTGCACCACACTGGAGAAGCTGAGAATCTGTAGTCACTAAGTCCACAAGGCTGGATGTCTGAAGGTCTGACAAATTCCAAAAGATCAGCTAGTCTTCAGTCTACAGCAGCAAGATGAACTCACCAGCGAGAGAGAAGGAGTATTCTGGAATCTGTACGAGGAGGTCTTGAAGCTTTTTTCAGGGAAAATGCTGCAGGGACCACCAACCTCCCAGAGCCTCAGGGGCAAAGGGCCTCTGAGGGCCTGAAGCAGGTCTCCCTGAGGGTCAGGCAAGGGAGCAATGGCTGTCTTCTCATCTGCTTGAAGCTAAGAAGCTGAGAGTTGTACATTCAGTTCTTGCTCCCCTGGAACCTAAAGAGCAGCTGCTTGTCATGGGGGCAGATGTGGTCCCTTCCTCCCCACTGTCTGGCCCAGGTGACCTCTTCAGGTACCTGGTCCACTTCTGTTGTGAGCCACAGACCAGGCCCTAGCCTCAGGTCAGCCTTATAGCACAAGGCTGTGGAAGCCAGAGATTCGTGGAGTCTGGGCAGGAGCAGAGAGACACTGCCGAGCTAAATTGAGGCTGAAATGAGCAGCACTCGGCAGCCCATGAGGCTGGATGTCTCAGTAGTCCCAATCTGGTGCTGAAGGTCTGACAAATTCCAAAAGATCAGCTAGTCTTCAGTCTACAGCAGCAAGACGAACTCACCAGTGAGAGAGAAGGCAAGCCGCAAAAAGCCCCATGTTCTCCTCTGCCTTGGTCTTTTATACCGGCTGCCATCAGAAGGTAACGCCCACATTTAGGGTGTGTCTTCCGGCTTTAGATGATCCAATCAAGAAGATCTCTTTCATTTCAGTTAATCTCAGATCAAATCAAGTTGACACCCAGAATTAGCCATCACAGTGGCCGACATCATTGCTGTAAGGCTTATATTAGTTGACTTCTCTGTAAGAGAATAACTCTAGATAGCCTGACTAGACTCCAGGGGATGGACTTGGACTGAGGAACATCTCGATACACAAACTTGAGTCCATAGACCTTAACATATATAACAATGTATGAAATTCAGAGGGATGGGAATTATATGGGGTGTGTACCCTAAATAAGATTAAGATGTATTGTAGGAAATGCACAAAACTTCAATAGAAATATACATTGAGAAAAATAAACCAAATAGTAATAGATGACTTGAAGCCATTGGCAGGAGTGGAGAAGTAAGGTGGAGTACAGAGGGGTGAGTGGTTCTGAATATGATCAAAATACATTGTATGAAATCCTCGAATCAAGAAATAAATTTAAGACACAAATATATTATCTATAAAATCAGAAAAATTAGATATTCTTATTGAGTAAAATAAACAGGAAATAATTTAACCTACCAACATATTTTGATGTTTTAGTGTAAATTTTATGATCATTTAGACAAAAGCACATTTGAATTATTTATTTTATTTTAGCCTCAGATACTTTTAATATTTTAATATTGAAATATTTATATTTAAATAATGTTTAGACCGCTTAAAGAAAAAGGTTTTAAAGAAAAAAATTTATGCTTAATATCTAGGCAGTGCTCAATAGATACCAGTTTCTATTTAAAATATTAGTATTGGTAAGGAGATATTCTCCAGGAATATCTTTGTGTAAAATAACACATAATCAAAATTGGGAATTGGTATTTTAAAAAGCAATGAAGAGAGCTGGGCCTCTGACAACATGTATCCAACTTCAACACACAGCAGAAGTTACAAGGCAAAACTGTAATAAAGCTCTTCCAAAAATGGGTGCCTACAGTAATCATTTCTAATAACTGATATTATATACCTGTGTGTTACATAATCTAATACTTAAATTTAAATGTTATAACAACTGAGAAAGTCATCATATCATTACTTTATTTTGACTCTTTGGGAAAGTATATTTATGCAAGAACTTTATTTAAATCGATGAAATGTTCTTTGTCACGTAATACCACATTTTCAAGTTCTTCTCTTTGAATCCAATCAATTTCATGAACACTGAACATGATTTATAAATATGTTTTGTTGCTTTGAGTGACACAAATTATTTTCTAGGGATCTATGGTTGGGGATCAATTAATTCCCCAAGTTTTGTTACTAGAACATTTGCCATCTGTCACATTGCTTCCTGGTAATGGAGAGCCACTAACATTATCTATATGTGCTTTAGTGATGATATTTTTCTTTTTAACTTTGCTTCTCCAGGAATATCAGTGCTCATGCTGACAACATTTCTCAGAAATATATACGACTGTTTGCCATATTCTCACAGTTTCTGACATAATTAAGTTTGCAAATATGTCAGAGAATGTTCTTATCAGTGGCACTCAAACTTTCCTGAGTAAAAGTGTCACCTGGGGAGCTTGTAAAAATGCAGATTACATGGGACTATCAAGCAGGCTGCAGGAGTTTCAGATCTGCATTTTCATAAATCATTCTGGACTATGCCAACAAACCAGTCACACAATTATTTATAAGGATAGCAGCTATGGGAGATCATAATTTTTTACTTTAAATTACAATTTTAAAATTCCATATTAAAAATAACACTGCCCTTATAGGTATGAGCTTAGGTTAAATGTTTAAGGAGTTTATGTTTCATTCCCTTTATTTAATTGTATTTTTTATTTTTATTTCATGTGTATGAGTGTATTGCCTGCATGTGGGTAAGTGCACTCCTGCCATGTAATGCCCATAGAGGACAGATGAGGCCATCGGACTCCCTGGAACTGGAGTTATGCCAGTTAATTGTCATGTGGGTGCTGGGATTCGAACCAGGGTCTTCTGCAAGAACAACCAGTGTTCTTAATTACTGAGTCATCTCTCCAGCCCCTCATTTCCTTTTTTTAAACA
>NW_008346550.1:1259703-1280459 GCF_000622305.1 Nannospalax galili | reverse complement strand
AGGATGGCCAAAGGGACTCCCAGATAGTAACCCAGCATAGAACTGGGAAAATGAACAGCAGACCCCAATCTTATCTGAAGGGCTATTGACAACTGATTGCTGCTAGATGAACAGCTGACTCTCCTAAAACAAAGACCTCTAGATAGGCTGATTAGTTTCACCAGAAGGGCAAACAGTGAGAAATGGCTGGGGGTGCTGACAACACAGCAGACAGTAGCAGGGATATCGGAGTATAAGAGCTCTAGTGGGGGGAAGGAGGCATGGGAGGGTGCCATCTGAGAAGTGGGTGTATAGTTGAATAAGATGGTTTGGGATGTTCTGTGTGATATACATACATACAAAAAAATTAACAAATTTTTAAAATGTATTATATTTGAGGGAGAAGCATGGAAATTCACATCACGCTAATTAGTAGACATCATAAACATTACCATTTAAATCTACCCAATGACTTTATAGACATACACAGGCGCCAAGGATCCAAGTGCAACCGATTATGATTAGTAATAATCAGATACATACAGATTAGAGATGCATGTGCCAACATCTCAGTGTTATAGCAAAAACAGTGAGTCTTTCTACAAGGAACAATATATTCTAAAATGAAATGCAAAGCTTTTTTAAAGGTTAAAAACTCATTCAATTTTATGTCTTACAGGGCTTATACTGAGTTCAATATTGTATAACTGTATTAATTTAACTGTGAACTTAGAAAGTTACACCCACTTGTGAAAGAGATGTACTCTTGCTCTGGATTGTGTTACTGAATATGTTAAATCTGTAGTGAAATGCTTTTTCTAATCATGTAGTTATTAAAAATTTGAAAAAATGATTAAAAATAATAATTCTTCAAAGCATAAAAATTAGCTCCTTAATAATTAGTAGATGTGAAAAACATTACCATTGAAATCTAGCTGATGACTTTATACCCATGCTTAGATGCCAAGGAGCTCAGAAAATATCCAACTGTGACTAGTAATAATCAGATATATAGACACTTGAAACGCATGTGCAAACATCTTACTGTCAATTGCAGTAAAAATGAATTTTTTGTGGGAAAAAAATTGTCAAACTTTACAGCTGATAAAGTATTCATTGTAAAATTTAGAAGTTGTTTTCCCCATGCCTGTAAGAGGTAGGGATACAAACAAAACAAATATAAAATAAAATATTTGTAGTGTAATGTCCTCTTATTTTAACTTGGTCTTATTTTAAATACATGTCTACTTGAGAAAAAAAATTTAAAAAGTTGAACAAATTAGGCTATGGAGTTTTGCCTCATCCACCATATTCACCTGGCCTCTCACCAACCAACTACCACTTCTTTAAATCATCCCAAAAATGCTTTGCAAGGAAAATACTTCCACAGTCACCAGGATAATGCAGAAAATGCTCTACAAGTGTTCATCACATCCTGAAGCATGATTTTCACACTGTGAAAATGAACAAATTTATTTCTCATCAGCAAAATGTGTTTATTATAAAGATTCCTATTTTTATTAATAAACATATATCTGTGAGTTCAAAATAGAATAGGTCATGAACAGAGATGAAAAATTAAAACAAATTATCAAAAGACACACAGTATGGCCATAAATATCCAATATGTAGGTGAAATGTTGCTATTATATTAATATAACATGTTAAATTAAAAATGAACAGAATATATTAATAAATTGAGCACATTTCTATCTAAGAGTTTTCCTACTACTTTGAGAAAAGGAGTAGTCACAATATTTAAAAATATTTCAGAGATTATGGAATTGTACTTAGCCTTCATCCTAGTAAACTACTGTTGGGGTGGTTTGTCTAGAAAAACTGAAAAAAACCCAAATGTATATGCATGAATATTACTTGTACTCCAAGTTTTTTTGTGTCTTTTAAGATAAATCATTCCTGAGACCATTTCCTAGGTTTTAATCAGCCAGTTCCTGTTGATAATTCTTATTTATGTCATCCAATCATTTATCCTTCACCTATATTTTTTCCTTCTCAGTCCGGTAGTTTGATTAGTGTTCATATATTCCATGCTCTAAAAAGCATTTATTTAGCCACATTTTCATTGATCTAAATTTTTATGATTTTTTAAATCATTCCTTTTTACCTGTAGTAAATTAAATATTTTCTTTCTGACTCTGGAGTGTTTAATTGTCAAATTACTAATGCTGATTATATTTACCACCTTATTCACAGTGTATCTAAGAACCTAAATATGCTGGCATAGTAATAGTCATTTTAATGCATCTTAATTTATATTCATACTTATCAAGAGCAATGCCAAATGTCCAATAATGTTTGGGGATGCATGGGAACCCATGGCCATCAAATCCAAAAGTGTCAATGCAATTGAGGCACAGAGCTTTTGATTCATTAGTATATGGTGTCTGATAGGGGCATTGTTTCCCCATTTTACAGTAACTATATTTAAATTCTTTTTATATATGCATTTTAGGAAGCTTCAACAGCAGTATGTTTCCAGGTGATATTTCAAAAGGCATTTAGTATTGGTGATCCCTCCTCATAGGCCCTCTTCTGTCTTGCTCTGCCATTTCCAACCCACTTTAGTCCTTTCTACTCCATGATTCCACTCTACCCATTGATATCATTGCACTATATCCTTCCTTGAACTCAGTTCCATGTCCTGTTACAAATTTTATTACTTCAATAGATTTTTCAATTGATAATACCACCCATAAAGATTCAAACCACATGTGAGAGAGAATATGTGCCATTTGTTTTCCTGGATCTGAGTTAATCACCTAGGAAAATTGTTGCCATTTCTATTTATTTATATGTGTATTTCATAATTTTTGTTTCTTAACAGCTGAATAATGAGCTGTTTTGTAAATATACCATATTTATATTATTCATTAATCTATTATTGAACATTGGATACGGTGAATGGAGTACCACCTCTGACTCTTACATCACTTGCTAACACCTACAAAGATTACTGAGTCCTGAGAAAGAACATGATACAGGTGTCACATTTGTCCCATTTAGGGATGAGGACTTTAAAGTCTCTTACTCTCTGCTCCTTGACCAGCTGCAGGTCAATGTGCAAAAAGAAGCATCTTTGCAAAAGAAATATTTCTGGTGAGAGCTGGAGGATGCAATCACTATATTATGGTTTAATAAGTCATTTTTGACTCAACTTAGTTCTATGTCCACTTAGCAGAGTAATAGTAGAAAGTTCTCCACAAGGGCCTCTGACCTACCTCACCTTTAATTCTAGGTCCCATTATTAATGGTAGGCATGAGTTTGGTTTTATGAAGCATGTCTTAAATTCAGTAAGAAAATGGTTGGGTATTAAGAAATAAATAAATAAATTTGGAGTTCTCAAAATCAATTATGATCTTCATTATTCATTTCACTTGAATTAGTGAAACATTAGAAGCTACAGATCATGTTTTCTTTTAATGTCCTTATAATTCTTTGCTTTACTTTGTTTAGCATCCCTGACCAGTTTTTTCTCAAGGTTCTTTATTGTTTCATAATGATAATATCTTTATATCATTTATATTATTTAAAACTTCTTGTTAAAATTATCCATCATCATAGTTTAAAGCTATTTTATTGACTTTATGTCAGTTGCATACTTGCCTTATGCTGGGAGTGATACATAGTTAATGCTCAAATGCTTATTTCAAAAAAATTAATCAGTTATCTAAAGAAGTTCAATTTCTACTTAAATACTTTTTATCAGAGTCATTGTACACTATTGTTAAATTTATATATACTTTATTTACTTTCTAATACATCTTTATGCCTTATACTGCTTTAAGTCCAGAACAAGAAATTGGATTTCTAGTATGCTTGAATGTGATAGTACTTGTTTGTAGGTAAAGCTATATAAATGATATTGTTCACATTTTTTACACAGGGGCATAAGTGTTAAAGAGTATAGGTGGAGAGGACAAGTACTAACGTCCAAAAACATTTTTAAATGAATTTTCTTCCACACTGACCAGTATTCTTAGTGATGAAAGTTAGTAGGCATGCTACATGGAAAGTTAACAATTTTCCCTAGCTGTTAGCCCTGCAAACTATAAAAATGATTGTGCTGGCAAGAACCGATGTAATAGTGGTATGAATGTTATAGGAGTAGCCAAACACTTTCTGATTGGATTTAAGAATCATTCAATAAGATGGAACACATAGTTAGCACCATTCTAAGGGCTAAGAACCTGTGGTTAGAAAGGTCATAGACCATAGGGGGAACCAAATATTGCAATTCTGCAAAATGGATGTAATATTAAAACATTTAGTGTTATCTTATTGTTATAGGTATACATTAGTATATTTTTCAGCCCTCATCAGAGAAGTTTCTTTTCATAGTAGGTAGAGAATAGCACAGAGATCTATAGCTGTTCAAGATACAGAGAATAAGACACTGTGTTCAGGCCTAAATATGACATCTATATCACTACTTCTTCTTTCCAGTCTTTTCCAGTCTCAGGGTTTGTTGTTGAAGAGGGGAAAATTGCAAAGCAAGAGTCAGTGGTTGATTGCAAAAAAAGAAAACAGTGTTTTCTGCATACAACAAGACAGTTTCACATAAGAACTCCCCTTGGTTGTGATAGTGTGCATGTAACCTAGACCAGCTCAATCCAGACAAAACCCCAATATGAACTAGTGAGGTGGGTATGAAACTCCACTAGAAGATGAAAAATTATTGGCAATTGATAGCTACTGGGAGAGTAAGTATCAGGTTTTTTTAAGAGTGTGATTCTGCCTACTTTGCACATACTCTGTGGGTGGACCCACTTATATATTTAAAAATTTGGATTCCACAGGCTTTAAAAGAATAAAAGGAGATGAAGCTGATGATTTTTGGAGTGGGGTGGATCTGGCTAGAGATGGAAATGGGAATTGCTTTTAATAAAAATACATTATACAGAATTATCAAATAATTAGTAATGTAATATTTTATAAAAGAGTGTTGAAGATTGGAAATATTCAAAAATACAATATAGGGAATTTTGCTAAAGATAATTACACTGCATTAAGAAGTCAATGGTAGATAATTGCATATACAAAATATTAGAAACATGTGGATTAGTGTTCAAATTTGAGATTCCAATAAAAATTTAAATAAGTGTGTATTCTTCAAGTATATAACCAAATACCAGAAGAGGAAAGCTAGCACACTCCAAATGAAGCAAAAATAAATTAAATATTCATCAAATTTGTCAAATGAAAAAGTCTAATAAGTATGACTGACCAAACATACATGGCTAGAGAGGTCACAAAGCTAAGAGAAAAATCTGCTCTTGTCACATTCCTAGACTGACATAATTTTTTGTTGTATTCTAAATATGTATTCTTATATTTACAGACCTATGTATCTCTGATCACTCTTCAAAAAGTAGTTCTTTTTGCAACAGATGGAGGCTTTTTCAGAGTTCCATAACTGCTCAAATGCAGAGAATAATTGTTTGTGAGATTCCTAGCCAAAGTGATACAAATTCAACCCACCCTCTATGCCTAAGGCTCGTGGAACATAGTGGAAAAGGAAGCAGAAAAAAATAGCTATGCACCTGGAAACTTACACCAGCAAAGCTTCCTCATGCAGCAGATGATGATTAACCTAGAAAGCTACAACTGACCAAAATACAGATATAGGAGACTGCAGAATTCTTGTCCCTGGGAAGGACATTTTTATCAAAACTTTTTGACCCAGGACTCAGGGACCACTGCAGAAGATGGGTGGAAAGATTGTAAGAGTCAGGGTGGTAGATGACAACAAGGAAACAAGTCTTCCAGATGGCTCTGAAATTGTCCATATGAACTTACAGCATGGTGAAATCACATATGAGACCCCATGAAAGATCAGACCAGAGGAAAAACCTAGTATAGAACTGGGGAAAAGGTGAGAAGACACAATCTTAGCTGAAAAACTAGTGGCAATTGATATCTACTATGAAAGGAGGAAGATATAGTTTTTTTTGAGTGACAAACTGACCAGGCTGCAGTGAATGGACTCACACTGAAGGACATCTGGGGACACAAACTTGCCTCAATAGGTCTTAACATATATGACAGAATGCATGCAACAAGGTGAGTGATATGGGGACATGCAGATAGGGGAAGGGATCTAAACATGATCAGGATGTATTTTATGAATTTGGCAAAAATTCAATAAAAATACATAAAGTAATAAAATACAGAAAACACTAAAGCCCAATCAACTGAGGGAAAAATGTTACACATTTTTCAAACAAATTAAAAATCTTCATAAGACTGACATATATATATATATATATATATATACCATTCAGTGCATAAATGGGATAAATTTGACCATAAAGTTTTTTATTAAAATATTTAAAATGACATTATATAACAAACTGCACTTTGCACAATTGAAGAATTAACAATAATTAGATAACAATGCAGAAAAACGTAGGATTCAGGCAGAATGTTTTTTCCTGAAGCATTTATAGCTATGTAGTCAAATCCATAAAATAAAGTTGTTTTAAAAATATTTTGTACCTTTCCAATAATTTAACTGAAAAGGCACACTAGTCATGAAACATTAAACATTCTTATGGCTTTCAGTATAATCAGAGAAAACAAAATGATGGATTTATATCATGACTGAACTAACAAACAGACTCTTAATGTTTTCTCCAGTAGATACCTGCAGTAGTTAGTCTACTTACTTAGACTTTTGTGAATATGAATTGTAGTAAAGAACATAATTAGATGTGGGGAATAAAAACATGGCTCAGCACAGATAAGTTTTGGGTTTGAATCCTGATAACATATGGCTTAATGATGGTTACTGATATGTTTCTCTGAATGCTTTTTAGAATGAATGAGCTAAAATAATTAATTATTGTAAACCAGAAGATATATACAGTTTGATCTCAGAACTGGAAACACTTTCTTATGTTGTGTGACTAGCAGTTTATTTTCAGTGAAGCCAACACATAATCTGAATCACATACTAATTATACACCTCAAAGACACTGCTAATGAATTAACCATCTAGTGCATTATCATGAGATCAATGCTACTTCTGTTGGTGTGTGAGTTCAAGTATGTGCTTGCTGGTATACATGCCACTATATATGCATGTGGAGAACAGAGATCAAAGTCAAACATCTGTCTCTTTCTCCAACGTATCTATTGATTCGTTTTTTCATTTGTTCATACTTTAAAAGATCTGTAATATTTTTTCTATATTCTGATTTTTAGTATATTAAATAATATGCCTAGAATAGTGTCTTTGAATAGTATAATATATTTTTAACAAATATTTTACTGATTCTTGAAAGATTTTATACAATGAATTTTGATCACATTCAGACCCCTTTCCCCATCTTAACCCCTGTCCTACTACCAAACCCCTGATTTCATGTCCTATATTATTATTTTTTTCCAAAGGCCTATCAAGTCTTATTTGTGTTCACAAAATTCCCTTGGGTATGCTTCCATCCTTTGGAATCTGGTCAACCTACCAGGCATTATACCCATGAAGAAATTGATTCTCCCTCTCCTAACAGCTATCAATTGCCAATAGATCCTCAGCTAGGGGCTGGAGATTCTTGTCCAACTCCCCCATGCATTCTGGGTTTTGACTGGCTTAGACTTGTGCAGGTCTTGCACATGCTGTCAACATCATTGTTACTTCAAGTATCTGGTAGTGTCCAGACCATATGATTCCCTTCTATTCATCTACCACCTCTGACTCCTACAATCTGTCATTCTTCCATGATGATTCCCAAACTGGGGAAGAGAGATTGTGATGTAGATTGTCCATTTGAGGCTAAACACTGTGCAGTCTCTTATTCTTTGCATGCTGACCAGTTGTTTCCTGGGTTAATCACCAAGTGCTGTAAGAAGAAATTTCTCTGGTGAGATTGAGAGATGCACTAATCTATGGGTATGACAATAGGTCATTAAGTGTCAGTTTAATATTATATCTGTTTAGCATAAGAGTAGTGGGTTCTGCCTTATAGCCTGTGACCTGTCTGGCCACAGGTTCTTGGCTCTGATAACAGTGGCAGATATGGGCTCCATCTTATGAAGCAGACCTTAAATTCAATCAGAACGTGGATGGTTATTTCTATAACATTCGTGCCAATATTGCACCAGTGGGTAGATCTTTCCAGGCCAGTCATTATTATAGCTCCTGGGGTTCAAAGATAAGTAAGGTTGATGATTATCTTCCTCTTCCAGTAAGAAGCACCTTTTAATATGCTGGAAGCAAACTAGTAGAGATGAAGCATCAACGTCAGTATCAGCTTGTTTTCTCCATATTCTACAACTTGGTTATGTGGATTCTTCAGCAATAGGATCTTATTGTCAATTTCTGAGAGAAATGATAATACTTAGTACTGTTTGAGGGTCTATGGGAGCTCTCTGATCTTGGTCAACAACTCCAAAAGGAATGCCTTGATGACAAACCCAAGGAGAAAGGAAGTACTCTAAAAGAAGTGAAGGTTCCAAGACTTGTTTGAAGGACTTTTTGGTCTCCAACATAGATCACATCGTGGGTGACATGGAACTTGACATTGATGTACTTTGAGTGTTCTTTTCAGTTAAGGAAATTCCTCTTTTCTAGATTGTACAGGGCCTGTAAGAGACTAACTGGGTTGTGAAATACCTACAACCACGAGAGAAACACGTTTCTCTTTTCCTTTCATTAATGGCTCTGTTATGTGACATAAGAGAGATGACATGAAAAATTATTCAAAATGTCTCTATCATCTTATATTGAGAATATTTTATTTGAATTAATATGTAAACCTTGTCTTTAATAAATTCTTAAATTTCGGTGTACGGTAACATGTATGTACATATTCATGTGCGTCTTTGTGTGAGAGTACACATATGTATGTATGTGATACTCATGCAAGTCCATTTGAGGTATATATCAGATATCATTCTCTATCATGTGACACCTAAATCTGTTTATTGATGCCTAGGCAAGAAATGTAGCCATATAGCCCCAGGGACACAACTTTCTCCAGCACTGAGATTATAGGTGTAAACAGCCATTCTCAGAATTTCCTGTGAGTACTGGGAATCTGAAATGAACAGTCCTTAGTACTTCCTATTTTAAAGAAGCTGTTTTAATAACTTAATTATTTTGTTTTGTTTAGATTTGTTTTGTATTCCAGGCTTGCTTTGAACTTGTGAGTGGTTTTTCCTTAATTTTCCAGGTGCTAAGATTACAGGGTTCTGCAACCACAACTAGATCTAAAACCATTCAAGAGGAATCAGAATCCATCACAGCTGGGAGGCACAGTGGCAAGAGGTGGCAGGTGCAGAAAGTGGAGTGCTTAGATAATCAAGCACACACATTAAGCAGAGAGCTACTGGAAATATGCCAAGGCTTAAGAATTCTCAAAGCCCACCCCCAGTGCTGTGCTTCCTCCAGTAAGGCCACACTTCCTAAAAACCTCCCCAAACAGCATTACCAGCTATGGACAAAACTTGGAGGTCTAACCATCATATAGACCTATGCAAGCTATCCTAAAATATATAATAAAGTAAAATAAAATAATATAAAATAAATGAATTAGTAGCTCATTAAATGATTTACAAAGTAAAAAAATATTTTATTTGATGGTTTTAAGTAAATGAAAATATAAACAAATGCAGTAGTATAATGCTTCTATGCCCTCTGAAAAACAGTGAAAACTACAAATGACAGGCCTGTTATACACATAAAGTCTCAGTGGCTATACCTACATACAAATACACAAGATCTGCCTAAGACCAAGATGGTGAAAATCACAGTATAGACAGTGGAGTAGCTCATATAGTCCCATGCCTTGCTGGGAAACTATCAGTAATTAGTGGGTACTTGGGGAGGGAGAGCCAGTTTCTTCAGAGATGTAACCCTTGAATGATTATCTACATCACACTACATGCTCTTACACCTATACACATATGAGCAGGACTAAGTGGACTCAGTTAAAAATGGGAGGAGAGAGAGAGGGAGAGAGAGAGAGAGAGAGAGAGAGAGAGAGAGAGAGAGAGAGAGAGAGAGAGAATATATGTGTGTGAGAGAGAGAGAGAGAGAGAGAGAGAGAGAGAGAGAGAGAGACTACATGAATTTCAGAGGGAAAAGTGGGGGTTGGTAAGGGAGAATGGACATGGAGCAGCAATAGATTTTATCAAAATGCATTATTAGATGCATGTATGATGCTCTCAGTAAGAAAAGGTTTAAAGGTTATTTTAGTTTACAAGGAACATCTGCTCAAAACGATTTGCTTATTTAGCTAATAGGTAATGAAATTATAGAGGAACACTCTTATATTTGTTAATAGCCTAATAGATAATGATTAATAATAATGATAAATTTATTCACAATGACTGTGAGACACCCAGTTTGTTCCTGGTTTCATTTTTTATTTTATGTGTATGAGCATACTGCTTGCATATAGGCAGGTGCACCCATGTTGTGCAATGCCTGCAGAAGTCATAAGAGGGCATCGGATCTCCTGAGACTGGAGTTATGAATTCTTCCTAGCCAACATGTGAGTGCTGGGCACTGAACTCAGGTCCTCTGCAAAAGCAATCAGTGCCCTCCAGGCCCTGTTCCTGGTTTTAGCCAATGAAATGTGGTGTGTTGAATTTAAATCTTTTAGAATCTAAATGCTATTTGTGTGATAGTTTTTTTTCCCCACAGTTTGTGCACATTTCACATATGTGGAACATGAACTTTTAGATAGAAGTTAGTGAACACAATAAAACTGAGGATTTAACTCCCTTTACTTTTCTGAATTGCTTATTATCTACATACTGATTTAAAACATGAAGCCTGAGGTATTTCTATTTTACTAGATTAAAAATAATGCACTCTGAAAAGAACTTTTCACCTTGAATATGAGTCAAAATATAAAACCCCCTCTATATTTTTTCATAACTGCAAAAATTACAAAAGCATGCATGAGACAACAAAATTGCAATCCTTGAACATAAACATTTGTTTTTAATGTCAGTTCCTATCTCCCAAAAAGTATTCACCTTGAATCCAAGTGTTCTGGTACATTTTATTTTACTCAAAACATCTTGGATCAAATAGCACAAACGATTTAGCATAATTCATATTTTAACTTGCCAGAGTTCAAAATGGGTAGAATTTCTTTAGTAAGGAAAAAGTATTAATAAGTCTCCCGTCTCTTTTTTCACATATTTCAAATCAGTCACATGGAAAAAGCTGATAAGTAAAATGAACAGAATGCACTGCAACCCTGTTAATGTTCCTTCTTTAGTACACAATGTCTGAGAGGTTCATCATACATTATCTTCTTTTCCAAACTGTCAGAGATTCTGGGAGTGACTCACAGTATAACATCCATTCACATTAAAAAACAATGTTGGACAATTCTGGACAGTTGCCTGGGTACATGCACACTATGTGTACCTGAAATAGCTGTTGCAATGACTAATGAAGGACGTATTTCTGATTCAAATTCTGCCTATGTCACGTGACTGTGCAAGCACAGAATAGTCAGTTGAGAACACAATATTTTGAGCCTATTACACTTTTTTTCACGGCTGTATATTTTAAACTAAAATAGATTTCCATAGACTTCGTGAAATCAGCAGTTACTTAGGAAAGGGGCATGGAGAGATGGCTCGGCGGTTATGAACACTTGCTGTTCTTCCAGGGGACCTGAGTTTCAATTCCCAGCACCACTGTAGAGGCTAACAACTGTCCATAACTCCATTTCAAGGGACTCCAACACACTCTTCTGCCTCCAAGGGTTTTGAACAACCTGGGTGCATTTACACACATGCAGGCAATATATTTATACACATGAAATGGAAATAATAAAGTAAACAGTTACTTAGGAAATAAACAAGTTTAGGGAAAACTCTGAAATAATACTTTTGATGACAAACTATCTTCCAAGATCCAGGAAATTATTCAAGTATTAAAGATCAATTTTTAAGATTTTAATTATTTTTTGAATTGTGTGTGTGTGTGTGTGTGTGTGTAAATGTGATGACTGTTTACACAATGACTACATAAGATGGTGTGAGTTCCGCTGGAGCAGAAGTTACAAGGAGTCATGAACTGACCCAACTGAGTGCTAGAACTACACTCTTATCCTCTGTGAAAACAGTACATGCTTTGGGGCTGGAGAGATGACTTAGCAGTTAGGAGCACTAACTGCTCTTTCAGAGGACCCAGGTTTGATTCCCAGCACCCACAAGGCAGGTATGAACAATCCCTAACTCCAGTTCCAGGGGAATCCAAAACCCTCCTCTGACCTCACACCATTGTAAGGCATGAGTGCACTCACATACATTCAGGTAACATATATATATAAATCAGTACATGCTCTTAACTGCTGAGTCATCTATCTACCCACCATGATGGAATTTTATAATACCAGTTTAAAGGGTATGAATAATACTAAATTTAAACACAAATCACTCATTTTTGTAATTTAGCATAAGATGATAACTATAATAATATCAAAATATGATGTACATGTTGCATTCTGTCATATATTTTAAAGCCTGCTGAGTCATTTGTGTACATAGATGTCCCTCATTGCAAGTTTATCCACTGGAGCCTATCTATAGTTACCATCCTAAAGAAGATAATTTCCCCCTCATCCGGTGGTATTCAGACGCCAATAGTTCCCTGGTTGAGGTTATAGCCTGCTGTCCATTTTCACAGCTCTATGCTAGGTTTTTGTCAGTTTGAGTTTGCATGGGTCTCATACAGTGCTGCCACTAATGCCATCTAAGTTCATATGAGCAAGTTCCCAGAGGCCTGGAAGACTGTTTTCTTATGGAAATGCACCAACGATGGCCTTTACAATCTTCCCACACCCTCTTCTTAAATGATCCCTGAGCCATGGGTGAGGTTTAATGCAGGAGTCCTATACTTTGCCCAGTTGTGACCTTCTGTGTACATCACATTCTGTTGCATTAGGAAGCTTCACTGTTAAGAGTTGAGAGATACATCAGTATTTGTTCTACCCCCAGTTCTTCTAAGTCCCATGACACTTAGGTGTATAGGTTCTATTGCAGATGTCTTATTTAGTGTTGGGCATCTATCAACAGTCATTCTCTGTGTGTGGAAAGTTGTGGACAGGTTCTATTGCAGATGTCTTATTTAGTGTTGGGCATCTATCAACAGTCATTCTCTGTGTGTGGAAAGTTGTGGACAGTGTCCCTCTGTTGCAAAAAACAGTTTTTTGATGCATGGAAAATGATACAGTTGTGTGTAATATAAGGATTCATATTTAGCATACAGCAAGTAATTACATTTGTCTAGAAATCTGACAGATCTCGAGTTATCATTAGCTTTCCAGTCACACGGATTTGGCTAGGTTTACAGTGCCAAACTGTTCTCTCCAATTGAGGGGTTTTAAGTCCAATTAAATAACTGTTGATTAGCTCCAAATAAAAATGCCACTATTGCACTGCTATATTTTGTCATGCTTGCCATTATTGTGATCATTAGACTTTAAAGCTGGGTATGGACCATTGCCTTACCAGACTGTATAGTGTCCTCTAGAACTATGAGAGCTAGACTTGAGTGAAGATTCTTCCAGGTCAGTCCCAGCTTCAGGTTGCTCTGAGTCCTGTGTCGAAAGTATGTCCTGTTATCAGCAATTGGGTCTTATCTTCAAGTTCCGGGAGGCAATCAAGGGCTGTGACAATATCCTGTGTTATTTTTGGAATGTCTTGGATGTATCTGACCAACAACTCAAAGGACAGTTTTTATTCTCTGGAATTATGTTTCTGTTATATAGTCTTCAGGTATACATTGGCACTCATGTTTGGATATTGTATGTGTATTTTCAGCAGATTATTGAGATAATAAACTGCCCTGTGGAATTTTATATTCACCTAATTTATTCCCACTTTTCCAATTCTTCCTAGGTCTACTCCAAAATCACTAATCACCCAACTCTTTTTCTTTTTTTATAGTCATTGAGTTCATTTTGTGCTGTCCATATATTCTTGGGTGTCTGTCCATCCATTGGAAAATAGTTGACCTAATAGTGTCAACTGTCTTCTGGAAAACATCTCTCACATGTAGAAGTTTTCAAATGCCAATTGCCCCCAAGGGTAGGTCTGCACACCCAACTCCCCTTTCCATACTGGGATTTTGTCTGGCTTGATCATGAGCAGGTCTTGTGCATGCTTTCCCAACCTCTATGAGTACATATGTGCAATAACTTGTGCATGGGAAACACTTTTGTTTTAGTCATGCAACATGTCTCACTCTTACAATTTTTTGCCAACTCTTCTGTGAAGATCCCTGATCCCTGAGAAAGAAGGTATAACATAGATATCTCATTTAGGGTCAGCATTATGCAGTCTCTACATCTATGTACCTTGACCAGATGTGAGTCCTTGTGTTAATCACCATCTACAGCTTAAAGAATCTTCTTTGATGAGTGCTGAAAGATATACTTATCTATGTTTATAACTGTAAGTCATTAGAAGTAAGGTAAAAACTATGTCTGTTTAGCATAATAATTGCAGTAGTTTCTCCTCTAGGACACAACCTGTCTAACCACAGGTTCTGGACCCATGTAATGGAGCCAGGAGTAGATTTCCTTTTACGGAGTGTTCCCGAAGTTCAATTATATACTGACTGGTTGCTCCTATAACAGTAGTACCAATAGTTCACTAATGGTCATGTGCTGCCAGACCAGGCCTTATTCTAGCTCATAGGGTTCATGGCTGTATAAAACAGATGGTTACTTTTCTCTTCCAGTAGGTACTGTGCTGGATTGCTTTAGTTGTCAACTTGACACACCTGAGTAGAGGGAGCCTCAATTAGAAAATCTTCTCTATTATATTTAACTCTGTCCATGTCTGTGTGATATTTTCTTGAATGTTGAGTGATGTGGAAAGATCCAGAACCCTCTTGGAGGTGCCACTTCTGGGCAGATTTTTGTATATTGTATAAGAAAACAGGCTGAGCATGAGCCAGGGTACCAAGCCAGTAAGTGGGGTTCCTCCATGGCCTGTGCTTCAGCTCCTGACTGCAGGTTCCTGCCCAGAGTTTCTACCTTGGGCTCCCTCAGTGATGAACTGTGACCCAGGAGATGTAGGCCAAATTACCCTTTCCTCCCCAAGTTAGTATTTCTTGATCAGAGTGTTTTGCAACAGCAATATGAAAGCAAACTAGAACAGGTGCATAACATCTTCCAACATTAACATAACTAGCCAATACTTATGAGGCAGAAGGTTTGATTTGACAAGTTGTTTCATCACTGGATATATATGGAAAATTTTAAGAAAAGGAATGTAGAAAGCATTGTATTCAACCATTTGATTAGGATACCAATAAAGTTAAAATCATGTGTAATCAACTGACTATGAATGTGTTTTAGTAAGCCTTTAATTATAAATAGTATAAGAAACCAGTTATTCAGTAAAATATATTAGTGTTTTCTGAATCGTTGTGCCTAGCTTGAAAAATGATATTGTAATTTTTTGGGACCAATACAGAGTGTCACACTTTCAGAGTTTTCCTCTCCAATAAAGAAGTAGAATTACTTTTTCAGACAAAATGGTCATGTCTGTACAATTATGTCTCATTTCTCTGCCCACGAGTCACAAGACTAAAAGCAGTGAACATTCAAAATGAAGTTTGATGTTTCCAACCCATAGATAATTGTTAAAAATAATTCACAGCAAGTACAAGCATAATGTTTAAAAATGTTACTGAAAAAAATGTAATGCATAAAAAAAGATGCATATGAAGTAGAAACCTTGCAATTAACATTTAAAGAGAAATCATCATATATGTTGGGAATGTGCAATGTGCTGAAGTGACATGTATTTGTGGACTATAATAACATGCATAATATCTTTAAAAGCTGAAGTATAATATTCTTGGTATCATATATTTATAGAATTATAAGCAGTAGAAAAGTATTATCTTCACAATTCTTATTAAAGTAATAATACAACTTTGAAAACAAAGAAAAATATAGAAACAAGCAAAATTATGACTATAATAATTAAAATTAAGCAACAATAAATTGATATGGCCTATAAATAAAAATAATAAATAATACCTTTTTATCATTTATAAATCAATTTGATTTATTAAGATTTATTTAGCATTTTAAGGGTACGTGTAGGCAGAGTAACCTGAAGTTACTCAAAAGAATTAGCAAATGTAATTCATCCAATGAAACTCTTGTCATTGAGATATTTTATCAAATAGCTATGTAAATCTCACATAAATATTTTAGATAAACAAATCCAATTGCTATAAAAATTTAAAATTATGAAATCATAGACTATTTGTGAACTATAACAATAATGCAATTGACCACTATCACAAATGTGCACAAATTGAATAGAAAGTGAGACCTGATATGTAATTAAAATTTTTTCATAAAATTCCTTCCTTCCTACAAAACCCTCATTAATAGAATGATAAGTAATAGATAAAATTAATTGAATACATGTTTTTTAAGTGACTTCATATCCATTTTGGAAAAAAATATAAGAAATTAAACACCCCATTTCATACTATGAATAATAGAACTTAGAAAAATCTTTCAATTACATCTAACAGCTAATACTGTAGGAGATACAAACATACATAAAAGAATGTGTTTATAAACTTGCACTCCTGAAAGATTGTGATAAAACCCAATTTCAGAACCAGGCCTGGTGGCACACACCTTTAATCCCAGCACTTGCCAGGTAGAGACCAGGGGAAATCTTTGAGATCAAGGCCAGCCTGATCTACATAGTGAGTTTCAGACCAGCTGTGGCTACACAGAGACCTTTTCTTACAAAGACCACAAAAAAACCCCACAAAAATTTGAGAAAATATTATAGTAAAATACCTCACACATCATCTAGTCATCAGATAGTTAGTGGAAGAGATGCAGAATAGAACAGAATTTCTAACAAATATATATTTTACAAAAGAGAAGAACTTACAACACAGAGAAATTCCTAATGCCAATTAAATTTTGGGCACTGGAATCTAAACAATAAAGGCAAATACTGGACCATAGCTTTCACAGATGTACAAGTGACCATTTGTTATCTGAAAAGAACTCAAAAAGCTAGTCAAAAAAAGAAATGTGTACTATATTCTGGACAGGGTTCCAATCTGTGTGTTTGTGGTCCTTTTCTAGGGAGAATCTTGACACTTGTATGGAGGGAAGGAGGGAGAGAGAGAGGGAGAGAGGAGAGAGAGAGAGAGAGAGAGAGAGAGAGAGAGAGAGAGAGAGAGAGAGAATGCCCAGAAGACATGATAGATTTTTCAGAAGACTTAATAAAATTTCTGTTTCCTCGATTCAACTGGGAAGCAAGGAGGGAAGTATATATAAGGAACCATGTGGGTAAAAGGGAGGGAAGAAGGAGCACAAGACAGGCGTTATAATAGGAGACAGGTATTGTTAAGGGTGAAAAAAAGGAAATGGATTTAACTTGGGAGGGAAGAGGAAGTTTAGACAGAGAGAGAGAGAAGAGAGATGAATAAACTTAAGGGGCTGTGAAAAGCCAGAGGTAAATATACTAACTCAAAAACCTACTGAAAAATGCACATACAATAACCAAACATGAGTGCATATGTATATTGAAGGCTATATCACAAGAATAACAGTGTCAGAGAAGAAACACCCTTTGAGTGTTGATCAGGGAATTCAAAGGGACTCCCACAATTATATAGGTTGTTGCCGCAGCCCTTGAGTACCTCTGATAACCTGAAGGTAAGACCCTATTTCTGAAGACAAGACAGATTTTGGGCAAAGGACTTGGAAAAATAGAGATGAAATTGACCTGGAAGCCTCCTTTCTGAGGATTAGCACTCATAGTTCTAGAAGATACTATGCAAGCTGCTAAGGGAGAAAATATATCAATGACCCAAACACAGTTTTGATGATTAAGATGCTTTGTACAAAATGCACAAAATTTCAATAAAATATACAAAAAGAATTCAGTCTTTTATCTCTAAAGCCTACTACCTGTCAGATAAGACTCAACCACATTAAGAAGTGTATATATGACTCAATTTGCTGATTGTTTTATTAATTTTATCTAATATTTATCTTCCAAAAATATCCTGTGTAGAGAATGATCAAACATCTTCATCTTAAGGCATAAACAAATTGAGACATAAAACTAAGACACATAATTCCACCATAGGAATGATTCTTTGTTTTTTCCTGATGTACCCACCTTGACTCCCAAATTGTATCTTTCTACTTCAAATTTATTAAAAGCTCTTTTTATCGTTTAATGTCTGCTTAATTGTACAGCAATGTGCTGTAAAAGAGATTGCCTTACCTTAGGTTCCCTTTTTCAAGGACCAAGGTGATTCTTCATATCTCTTCATATATGAGATCAGAATTATATTCTACATAGTTGTAGGAGATACAATGAGTTACATCTTTAAGACCAACAGGAGAGACAAAATCTGTACCTTCTTCATTTCTGTTTCCTGGATCATCTTTTCTATGGCTTATGTGATTAAATGAAATGTAACTAGAAATATCTGTGTTTTGATTAATCTATACATGACTCATTAAAAATCTTAATCACATTGGTAAAAAAGTCCTGGTCCTTGCATATTATACAACAATACTATAGATTTGAATCTCAACAATTGGCCAAATTAATTCAGTCAGAAAAAGAAGGTAAAATTCTCAGCTACCTACAATGCAGTGAGTTACAAAGAGTTGGTTATTGGCAGTGGACATAGAATTATGATGTTGAGAAAAAATGATAAATAGTATTTAAATATTTGTATAATGAATTAGAATTGTCAACACTTGTACAATCTATATTATTAACAATTAGTAAATAGTGATCAACAAATGCATATGTTCTTAAAACCCTCAATCCATGGTTCAGTAAGAGCACCGCAAACATGATAACTGTGGCCATTGTTTTATAGTTTTTATTTTCTTGGGATGTTCACATGGGTCTTTGATTATATGTCTGGTTTCTAAAATAATTAAGTGATGAATTGACAAACATACTAATAGTCAAAAGATGAGTGAATCTTTTAGAATGGTTGTTGGAAGGACAGCATGACAAGGTCAGGAACAGATGGAAAATGTTACAATGAAAAACAGATGTAAGTACTTTTACACAGCAAGTGATTACAGGTGACTATCATCACAGACATATCTATACTCTTATTTATTTGCTGTATATGTTTCAAAAGTCACACTTCATTGAATTTAAGTAAAATAGAACCTTGCTTTTAAACTAAAATCATATTTAACATTTGAAAGAGAATGATGTATATAAGCACAACACAGCTTTCTTAAGGGTTCAATGTATTTATGGCTCAAAGGATTTTATGTACAAGGCTTTCTGACTGTGATATACAAGAATAGCCTCTTTTTAATGAGCTAACAAATTCCTTAAAAGCATATTTTCTAAACTCTAGTATGCAAGAAGAAAATAAAAATAAAACTTAAAAGGGAAAAACAATACTGGCCATGTTTTCTTTGCTGTCTGGTAGACATTAATTGGCTTCATCCAAACGCATAGAATGCTAATGCAGAATTTAAATGGCACATTAGTGCATCCATTGTATGCGAGAGGATTTATTGCTGTTTTTTTCTCTTGTAAATCTTTTTCCTTTAAATAATAAAATAACTGGTACAGATGTAAATATAATTGAGAAATGTGACAAAATTCTTTCATAATGCATTGTTTATTTATGAATTCTTTATTTTATTAAAGGCAGAGTTATTTTGTAGAATAAGTTAAACAATTTGCCTATAAACAAATTTTATATATGATGTATTTTAAATTTTGAATGAATTTTTAAATACTATAATCAGCTCTATTTCAAATAGTATTTATATGTTTATTTAAAGGGTATTACAATGTTCATGAAAAAAGCATTTTTTGCTAGATTAAATAAACAAAAAGTTGGAGCATTTTATCCTGTAACAGTGATATGTTCATGAAATTATTAAAAATGGAGTTGGGTATATAAAATATAATATTCATCTAGGCAAAGAATATAAGTACAGCAAATATTCATAACAAAGTCCCCAAACTGATTTTACCATTTAGTTGTAAGTAAACAGTGAATTTTAATTCAGCCTACCTAATTTGAAAGACATGTACAGTAGTCATGAACTTAGAACTTATTAATATTCACTTATTCCTAGTCTTTATTTCCTCATTGGTAAAATGAGATGTTAACACACCTTGTTTATTGTTAGGGTCCGTGACTTGGTGGGTCTCTTCTGGAGAACAAATGCACGAGTATGGAGATGCAAAAATCAAGCAGAGTTTTATTAAACTAGCTAGCTAGGGCCGACCGTCCTTCCAAGACACGCAGGTCTGGTTAGAGCGATCGACCCTGAGGCAATTTTAGGTAAAGATTATATAGGCTCCCACAACCGTTACACAAAAGCCCATGTTCATATAGCCAATAGTTTCAAAGCAAGCATTTCACAAACCAATAACAAAAAAAATGTTACAACTCCCTTCAGGTGTCTCAATTGGGGAGGGATGGGTGGTATTGTGCCTGGCACGACTCTTTCCTGTTATCTTGTGTAAGCAGACATGCCTACAGACATGACACAGACCAGACAACTTACCCCTATCTCCGGATGCCTGTGTCTCCAGCTGAGTTAATTGGTTACAAGCAGTAAACTCAGACAAGCAGTAAATTCAAACAAGCAGTAAAATTTCTCTTTCCCAAACATAGAGTTTGGTCTGAGAGGTCAGTCCAGAGGTCTGGGGTGCCGAGACAGGAAATGTGCCAGTCCCCGTACTAGGAGGAGAGACGGGGCGGGGGAGCTGGGAGGGG
>NW_008346550.1:1256400-1258699 GCF_000622305.1 Nannospalax galili | reverse complement strand
AGGGGTATTTAACACCAGGTTAGGTCCTACCAGTGACCTAACTACTGCCTCGACCTGGAGGTAGATCTGAAACAGGACCCCCCTCCATGGTGTCTGGTAGGGCATCAGGCCCCATGTCAGCCCATCTATCCACCTTTTATCATTTTTTCCCTTTGAGGTAAAAGTGATTTTAACCTGGTTGGCCAGTGGAGATACTGTCCATTGGTTGTATGGAGAAGTAAACCTCATATCAATCAGGTCAGGGGAAACCTCCCATCTCCACTGCCCATCATTAACTTCCACACAATTCCATTCAGTGCAGTAGAGTCTATCAGCACCCCCACAATTGCACCTCCACCAACCTGTCTGGAAACCTGGGCAAGCAAAGAACCCGTTTGCCCTCAAAGCTTGGCAGTTGACTGTGGATGATGAGTCAACCAAAGCCCGTTTTTTCATATGATATTGTTCCTGGTGGTTTTTCTGGGGAAGATAATAAAATTGCCCCAGTAGAAGTTCTAAGTCAGCATACAGATCTGGCCACCATGTCCACAACGGGGCCGTATGGGAGGTACGGTTCCATTCCTCATAGGCGTCGCCGCTTTGCAGGATCCATGTCTGGAGTACTGGTTGGTAGGGGTTGATGTTCCGAGCTCCCACTGACACTACTGTTCTCTGGAGAGCCCATAACAGTGAGCTTATCAGCAGGAATCCTTTCATGTCCGGCTCAGCTGTAGCTTCAAGGGATTAGCAGGATTTGGCCGCACCTCCCACTTCTTCACACAGGATTCCGGGTCCTCGAGAGGCAGGGCCTTCTGAACGTGGGTGTGGTGGACCCAGGGAGCAATACCGTCAACCTTTAGGGCAGTGGGGGTGGTAAACAGTACAGCATAAGGTCCCTTCCATCTGGGTTCGAGAGTTTTTACACCAGACCATATCCCGTGGGACTACACCATGCTCCACAATTGGGGTTCTTTCCCCTTCATAGTATGCTTTGATTAGGGGCCAAATTTCCTGCTGTACTTTGGCAAGGGATTGCAACACATTTAAATAGTCGGGGGTTGACTTCTCTTCCCCCGGGGGCTGTACTTGCCGGGTTATTGGTGAAGGGGCCCCATATATTATTTCAAAGGGAGTTAGACCATGCACATAGGGGGAGTTTTGAACCCGGAAAATGGCCAAGGGTAGGAGGGACACCCAGTCACCGTCAGTCTCAATTACTAATTTAGAAAGGGTCACCTTTAATGTCTGATTCATTCTTTCTACTTGCCCAGAGCTTTGGGGGTTATAGGCACAATGTAACTTCCAATCCATCCCCAAAGCTTGGGCTAGTCCCTGTAGGACCTTACTAATGAAAGCCGAGCCGTTATCGGAACCTATAGCCTCAGGGATCCCATATCTGGGGACTATCTCCTCTATTAATTTCTTTGCCACCATCTGGCTAGTTTCATGTTTAGTTGGAAAAGACTCCACCCATCCTGAAAAAGTATCTACCATGACTAGCAAATACTTGTACCCATACTTTCCTGGCTTTACCTCTGTAAAGTCTATCTCCCAACTTCTTCCTGGGGCCCTCCTCCTCTCCCGGATACCTGTCGGGTGGAGCCCCTTTGGGGCTGGTCTTAGCTTTGCACAGCTCTCACATCCCCCAGTGATCTGACGCGCGGACTCGTTCTGAGATGGAAATACCAACTGCGTGTGCTGAAAAAGACTGGGCAACTTCTTCCAGCCTAGATGCTGCTTCCGTCTGTATACCAGTCCAGTTCACTATTTGGCAGCTGCATGTCTCTCAGGTCTGCCCGTACCTGGATGATTTCAGAGAGAACGTCTCTACAGTCATTGATGGGGGTTGACAGGTCTGGGTCTGGCAGGAGAGTGGCAGGATTCAGGGTCACTGGGGCCAAGAAGGTGATTTGAGGAGAGTCCAGCAGGAGTCCTTGGTAGTGGGTGAGCCTGGCATTTCTCATCCATTTCCCTGGAGGGTGCCTGAGAATTCCCTCCACAGTGTGTGGTGCTGTCACTCTTAAGTCCCGTCCAAAGGTCAGCTTGTCAGCTTCCTTTACCAGTAGGGCGATGGCTGCCAAGATGCACACGCAAGATGGCCATCCTGAAGCCACTGGGTCCAGACGCTTGGACAAGTAAGCCACTGGTCTCTTCCACGGGCCTAGTTGCTGGGCCAGGACTCCTTTGGCCACTCCTTTATTTTCATCTATGAACAAAATGAAGGGCTTTTCTGGGTCTGGCAGAGACAAGGCGGGGGCCTGGAGAAGAGCTTCCTTTAATCTGTCAAAGGCTTCATGTTGTTCCTGACTTCACCTCCAAT
>NW_008346550.1:1253126-1256267 GCF_000622305.1 Nannospalax galili | reverse complement strand
TGAATTGCTGTAGCCAGCAACAAGTCATCCACATACTGCAGCAGAGTCACATGGGGGTGCCTTTTGTGGAAGGGCTCCAGATCTTGGCTTAGTGCCTCATTGAACAAGGTGGGAGAGTTCTTAAAGCCTTGTGGCAATCTGGTCCAGGTGAGCTACCCTCTTGGTAGCTCCTGGTTCTTGCCACTCAAAGGCAAACAAGGGCTGACTGACTTCAGCAAGAGGGACACTGAAGAAAGCATCCTTCAAGTCTAGGGTGGTATACCACACATGGGATGGTGACAGGTGGCTAAGTAGGGTGTATGGATTGGGCATCGTGGGGTGAATGTCCGCTACTCTTTCATTTACCCTTCGCAAATCCTGCACCGGTCTGTAATCTCCACTGCCAGGATTTCTCTCAGGAAGCAGGGGTGTATTCACTGCTGACTGACAGGGTTTAAGGATTTTTACTTCTAGCAGTCTATGGATGTGAGGCGCTATTCCCTTCCTAGCCTCTTCTGGCATCGGGTTCTGCCGGACCCGAATGGGCAAAGCCATGGCTTTGAGTTGGACCACAACCGGGGGCAGGTACTTAGCGAGGCCGACTCCTCCGGTTTCGGCCAAGGCGGAAGGGAACTCTTGCAAACAGGAACTCATGTCTCCCTGGCTCCCCTTTTCTAGGGCCACCAGGAATAGGCGATATTCATCAGCCAGAGATAAAGACAACACATGTACTGGCTGCAGGGGCTGTCCTTCTGAGTCCATGACTGTTATCCCTTTAGACTCAAAATGGATACATGCCCCGATCTTAGTGAGTAAGTATCTACCCAGCAAAGGTGTGGGACTCTCTGACACAACCAGGAAGGAGTGGGAAAACTGATGCCTTCCCAAGTCCACTTTCCTGTTGGTGGTCCAGGTGCACCTCTTAGTTCCTGTAGCTCCTTGGACTATGCTTGTGCATCCTGGCTTTAGAGGACCACGAGCTTGATTGAGAACTGAATACTGTGCCCCAGTATCTACCATGAAGCCAGTGGGAGTCCCCTCCATGCACAGAGTTACCCAATACTCAGGGAGGGAAGCCGAGTCCCGTCCCCGTCAGTTTCCATCTCCCAGGTGGAGGGTCCTGATAGGGCTCCCTCCTCCTTGTCTTCCTCTTCTTTGTGGGCACTCTCTCTTCCAATGTCTGTATCTTTTGCACAGGGCACACTGTTCCTCCCCTAGTTTAGATGGGTGGGGTCCTGCTCTCTGAAGCGGCTCAGGGCTCCCTTTCACTCCAGCCAAGAATATTCTGGCCATCTCCTCCCTCTGCTTCTTGTTCTCTTTTCTTTGAATTCTCTGTCCTCTTTCCTATTTTTATCCTGCATCTCCTGTTCCTCCTTCCTTAGCCTCTCCTCCCTGTCCTCCGGAGACTCCCTAGCATTAAAGACCTTCTCTGCTTGTTGCAGCATCTCTCTAATAGAAATCTCTCCCAGATCGTCCTGCTTATGGAGTTTTCTCCTGATATCAGAGGCTGCCTGGTTAATAAAAGAGAGGACTACAGCTGACCTGTGTTCCTCTGCCTCTGGGTTTATAGGGGTGTATTGCCTATAGGCATCAAATAGCCTTTCCAGATATGTGGCTGGGCTTTCGGTTTCTCCCTGAACAATTGCTTTCACCTTAGCCAGGTTAGTGGGCTGTCTTGCAGCCCCCTGGAGCCCAATCATAAGCATCTGATGGTAAACTCGGAGCCACTCCCTACCTTCTGCTGTCCCAAAATCCCAATTTTGGCGGATGAGGGGGAACGCTTCATTGATGGCAGGCTGAAGGGTAGTGGGCCTCCCATTTTCTCCCAGGACATTCTTCCTGGTTTCATTCAGGATGCATTCTCGCTCTTCTGTTTTGAAGAGGGTGCGAAGTAGCTGCTGGCAGTTGTCCCACGTGGGACAATGGGTGTGCATAATGGATTCTACCAAACCTATTAGACACTTAGGGTCTTCAGAAAAGAGAGGATTTTGGGTCCTCCAATTGTAGAGATCGCTAGAGGAAAATGGCCAGTATTGATACTGCTGAACTCCATCTGGACCGCCACCGTTTGGACCGGAAGAACTGGCACAGCTCCTCCTATGGTCGAGGATTGAGCTTCCCCCACCTGGTCCCTGTTTCCTTGAGACCTTAACTGCATCCCTCCCACCTCTCCAGGTCGTCCATCCTCTCCTGTAGAGGAGTCTGAGGAGGGGGCAACCACTGGATTCCCATGGGGACCCCCAGCTCCATCGCCCCCTCCATAGGCCGCCTCGGCTTCTCCTCCTCGTGGAGCTGCATAAGGTGGCAGCTGTTCAACGGGCAAAGGGGGGTAGAGGGAGGAGCTCTCAGAGAGAACTCGCAGAGCACTAGGATCCCTGCCTCTGCAACTGGAGGACTTCAAACTTTCCTGGGTGACCATGATGGAGACTTTTGGTGGGCAAGCATGAGGCTTTCTCACCAAGAGGGGCCTTAACCAGGATGGGGGACCCTCTGCCAGATTCTCCCACAAAAGGATATAGGGAGTTGATCCTGGTGGCCCTCTGTGTCAGGCTGGGTAATGACAGCCTTGACCTTGCCGATGGTGTCCGGGGAAAGGGACCCCTGGATCGGCCAACCTACTCCAAAGGTGGGCCATTCAGTTGAGCAGAAAGTGCCAAACTTACCCTTCCTGATGCTAGGGCCCAATTTCAAAGCCTGTTCCTTCACCTCCAAGAAGTGAGAGAGGATTAAACTTTTAGGAGTGGCCTGAGTCTGGCCCATGGTGGAGGTCACAGAAGAGAGAGAGAGAGATGAAAAGGGAGAAGTAAAGATGCCACTCTAAACAATGATGGCCAGTGGGTGTGCTTGTGGACGGGTGCCTGTCGTTGCCCAGTTTTTCTTCTGTGGGGGACGTGAATTTATCTGGGATTCACGCCTGGGACCCCCTTATCCTCTCACGGGAGTCTTTCGGTGGTGAGCACCCTGTGGCTCTTACTAGCTTGACCCGTGCCCGCGGGACTTTCTCAGTGGCCGGAGAGAGGGATGGAGAGGAGTTGGAGATACAGAGAATAAATGGAAGGAAAAGGAGGAAAGGAAGGTTTTAAAATAGAGAGCATAGAGAAAAGTACAAAACCAGACCCCCCCCCCCGTAACACAATTAGCAAACACACCAACCCACGCCGC
>NW_008346550.1:1252724-1252882 GCF_000622305.1 Nannospalax galili | reverse complement strand
GCGCTCACTTTCAGGATCCCCGAGACTTCTCGTGATTCTCCCAAATGGCGTCCACTCGGACTGCCTCAGAGTGACCAGCTCGATCTTTTCCTCCTCAGGCACCAGATTTCATTGCAGGCTTCCTTTCCTGGGCCAAGACACTCAGACCCTAGGGACAC
>NW_008346550.1:1251272-1252346 GCF_000622305.1 Nannospalax galili | reverse complement strand
CCCCTATCTCCGGATGCCTGTGTCTCCAGCTGAGTTAATTGGTTACAAGCAGTAAATTCAAACAAGTAAATTCATGCAGTAAATTCAGACAAGCAGTATATTCAAACAAGCAGTATATTCAGACAAGCAGCATATTCAAACAAGCAGTAAATTCCTCTTTCCCTAACATTTATTTCATTTGTGAAGCTGTCGTGGAATAGTGTACAGCATACTGTTGAGCAAATTCTTACTGAATTGTTTTACGTTTTGTTGAAATTATCCACACTCTTGACTTCCAGCACATTGTAATTGCCATTATAATCTACTTTATGAGTATGTTTTGGCCAGTTCCATTAAAATGTAAGATCATGTGGAAGGTAAAATTTTGTTTTTATTTATTTATTTTTTGACAGAGTTTCCCATAACTCCAGCTGACCTGAAACTGGAACTCACTACGTAGACCAGTCTGACCTCGATCGCACAGAGAACAACCTGCTTCTGCTCCTGAATGCTGTTATTAAAGACATGTTCCACCATGTTTGATATGTATTTATCTTTTTGCTTCTGACCTAATTCACTTAACATAATCTAATCTGCATTCATCCATGTTGTTTAAAATAATCAAAATTCCTTGTTTTATAAAGGCTTATTTGTACTGGATTGTGCATATGTTTCATATTTCCTTCAGCCTTTTTCCTTTATTATAGGTGTGGAATTTTCCAAAGTTATTTTAATGCAAAATGTATGGTGAGAGATAATTCTCAGATGATCAGAAATTAAAATTACAGGGGAAATTAATATTTTAAATTCAAATTAAAGAACTGAATATCTTGAATTTTGTTCAATGGGACATATTTAATCCTGCTACATATGTAAAGAAATAGAAAATGCATATTAACAAGCTTCTCTACAGAGTCATGAAAAAGAATGGCAATCGAATTGCTTAACTTGCAAATGTTAATATTTATGAGTTCTGCCTCAAAAGTAAAGAGAAACAGGAAAAGAAAAGTTAGACTTCAAATTGAGTAGAAGTTTGTGGATATTGCTGAAGGTAAGAAAATATATTAATCTATTATTTAAACAGCAGGGACAAAT
>NW_008346550.1:1247513-1251226 GCF_000622305.1 Nannospalax galili | reverse complement strand
GCTCAATATTTCTAAAGAATTATCACTGACTTTGCATTAAGAAAGCATAAAAGAGCACACGATTTCTATACATCTTCTGAGAACTCAATATGGCCATTCTTAGAAGGAGTAAGTTTTTGAGTATTTTGTTTTATTGTCAATTTATAAATAATCATATCAAATTAATTTCTGACTTTCAATATTATAATAGTTATTTCTATCACTGGGCTTTTATTAACATGGCAAAAATATAGGTAAGTCATAAATAGCTGAGTTTCCCAATACGTTTTTATATGGAGTTGAAAGTTGTCATAGATATGTTGAACTTTGCTTTGAGTTGATTTCCCTAACATATAAATACAATGCACTTCTTATTGGCTGTACTGATTAGTATTATATAAATCTGTTCACTGTGTTCAAACAGAGACAGCATTAGGAAGGACGTGTCCATGTCAGTTCCAGCTCAACTGATCCAAGTTCAGTGTCCAATTAGATCAGGTCTTCAGCATTAGGCTCTTACCTTCCAGTTCTGGAAAGCAATCAAAGACTGTGGCAAAAAGCCTATATTATTTTGGAGGTCTCCAACAACCTAAAGGAAGCCTCCTCTCCAAATATTAGTTCTTATAGTGTCAGAAGATACTATGAAAACTACCAAGGGAGAAAAACCAATCAATGGTCCTACCCAGCTGTAATCTATGAACAACGATGACTGGCCCAGAAAATAATTTCTGTTGGTACAGTAGTGGCACTTGTATCTTGGTAGTGATCAACAGCAGTATGAATGGACTTAAGGCCTGGTCAATGGGAATGAATTTTATCCATGGTTCTGTACACATGGCTACAGAGGTTATAGACCCTAAAGAAGCACATATTTCTGTAACTTTCCTAGACCAACGTAATTTCTTATTATATACTAAATATCCTTATTTACAGACAAGTGTACCTGTTTCTACTATTCAAATAAGCTTTTTTAAACAACAGATGGATATTCTTGGAGGATGAGGTGGCACATGCCTGTAGTTCCAGCAATTGGGAGGCAGAGGCAGGCTCTGTGAGTTCAAGGCCAACCTGGTCTACATAGTGAGTCCCAGACCTGCTGGTGTTACAGTGAAACCATGTGACCCCTGAGGAACAGATCTTCAAATGACCTTAAGAGCAAAAGTAGATGGGTATATCTGGGCCAACTGCATGTTCTTAAATACCCAAAAGGAAAGTATAACCAAAGATTAAAGGGATCAATATAATTCTTTAAGAGTCCACGTGTATAGCTAAAGGCTACATAAAAAGAAAAAATGCCAAACAGGAGATACCTTCTTTTGAGTTGTTGGTCAGTGTGATCCAAGAGACTCCCAGACAGTAACCCAGAGTAGAACTTGGAAAATGAACAGCAGACCCCAATCTTATCTAAAGGAATATTGGCAACTGCTTGCTTCTAGATGAGGAAGGGCTGATCTTCCTAAAACAAGGAACTCTAGATAGGCTGAGTATCCTCAGTGGATGGGGAAGCACTGGGGAATGGCTGGGGACACTGACAACACAGTGGACAGTAACAGGAATGACAGAGTGTATGCGCTCCAGTGGGGAGGGGGGTTATGGGAGGGTGCCACTTGGGATATGGGTTATAGATAAATAAGGTTGTTTGGGATGTTCTGTATGAAATACACACACACACAAATCAACAAATAAAAAATGAGTTATATTTGAGCAAGAAGCATAAAAATTTGCTTCATGTTAATTAGTAGATGTGAAAATATTACTACTGAAATATATCTGATGACTTTATATCCATATTCAAGTGCCAAGGCTCTCAGAAAGTAACTGACTGTGACTAGGAATAATCATATATGTAGAGATTAGAGACTCATGTGCAAACATCCAAGTGTTAGTTGCATTAAAAATGATTTTTTTCTGTATGAAACAGTACTTTTAAAAAATGAAATGGAGATCCTTTTAAAGGTTAAATCCTCACTTAATTTTATGTATTATGGGGTTAATATTGAGTACAATATTGTATAACTCTATTAATTCAAATCTAAACCCAATTTTGAAAGTGATGCATCTAAGCTCTGGAAAATGTTATTGAATATGTCAATGCTGTTCTAATTATGTAGTTATTTTAAAAAATTAAAAAAATAAGACCAAAAAAGGAAAAAGGCAGATGAAAATATTACAAAGTTCTACAATTGATCGGTGCACTACACACACACACACACACATATATATACTTTTAAATATAAATGTATGTATATATGTATATTTAACAATAATAAAGAAGAGTACAAGAAATTGAGAGGGAGCAGAGCCACATGGGAGGAGTTGGAAGGAAACTGGAAGGAGTGGAGATAATTCACATATAATATTCATGTATAAAACAGAAAAAATTTAAAAAGTCATTTTCTATGAACAATACAGTAATAAATATATTGTTAATTGGCTGTAAATACACCCTAAATTATTTGAGATGTGTCATCTCTCAGTTGAGGAAAATAACATTTATTTAAGATCATCTTAATAAAATATGAGTTAAAAAGCAAAAATGGCTAAAAATCAGGATTATCAAGTATAAATGTGTAAAATACTATAACTTTCCTTCCTCCATGAGAGGAAAGGAAACGCATTGGATACTTAAGTGATTTGGGGGTGTGTGTGCATAAAGTGAAAGACCCTAAATCCAGAGTGAATGGAGCCAGCACAAGAAGAGCAGCTTAGGAACTTTGAAATATTTTATCCTAGTGAGACAAAGGATAAAGCAACCAATGGTAATAGTTTCCTGGCAGATTTTCCAAATACATCTGTCATTTGCAAGCAGTTTCATTGTTAATTTTCTAAACCACTTCTCCCCTACATCCCATTTGCTTGTTAAACTGTACAACTGGGCTTTCATTACTTACTCCAGTGAGAGCACTCATGTTCTGCATTATCCAAACTGGCTATGTCCCTAAAACCAGATTTTCCTCATCAGACCTGAATCTAGATTTAGGACGGATTTCCAGACTTCACCTTATTTAATTTTCATGCACATTTGCAGCACTTTTTACAACTCCCTTCTTGAAATCCTCTCTGCTCACAATTCTATCTGTTCAGCCTGCTGCTGTCCAATAAAGTTCAAGTCTTTGTAAAGAATAGTTAGGCCTATAAGATTTCCTTAATGCTTAATGTGTGATATTAATTTAAAGAGAAAATTGGAATCCTAAAAAGAAGAGATCACTTCTGAACTAATGTCCAACTATAATAAAAATATAACATTACTATATCAACTTTTAGGTGGGGGAATGTAAAAGACAAATTATTTAAAAAAATGCTTGGAGATTCTGGTTTTGTGATGAAGATTTTAGTACAAATGAATATGCTTGAGAGATAACAAATATATGACCAAAACCAAAGTTGTGGTCTCATGTATATTTTCCTAGTTCTGTGCTGGGATTTTGTGTAATAGAATCTGCATGGGTTTTGTTCATACTGTCATTGCTGTACGTTCAAATGAGCCAGGTCCCAGGAGCTGGTAAAGCTCTCTTTCCTTATGGCCATTCACCTCCTCCCCTGGCTCTTAAAATCTTTCTACCTTCTCATCTGCAATAATTCCTGAGACCTGGATGGGTGAAGTTTAATATAGGAGTCCTGTATCGGGAACCACACTCTACAACGTCTTATTCTCTACACTTTGGTCAGGTTTGATCTTTCTTTTTTTTTTTTTTTTTTTTTTTTTTTTTTTTTTTTTTAAAGGGGGTTTTTTT
>NW_008346550.1:1225451-1247485 GCF_000622305.1 Nannospalax galili | reverse complement strand
AACTCACAGAGATCTACCTGCCTCTGCCTCCCAAGTGCTGGGACTACAGGCTTACGCCACCACGTCCAGCTTAGTTATCTGCTGCATGAGAAAATTTCACTAAAGAGAGTTCAGAGGTGCTTTAGTATTATTCTCTCTACCCCTTGTCCCACTATGTTCTGTGAGCCTTAAGTATAGAGGTTCCATTGTAGATGTTTCACTTGTGGATGGACATCTCACAGACAGTTATTCTCTGTGTGTGACACTTACTCTCTGTGTGTGACCACTTGTAGAAATCTGTAATAGTCTCAGTCTCTTGCAAAAGAAGCTTATTTGGTGAGTGGTTATTGGTATACTTGTCTGTAAATATAAAGGGCTGTAGTGCTCATACAGTAAGAAATTACATTTGTATAGGGCTGTGATAGACTTAGGATTTCTCTAAGTTCTCTTTCTTTTTTCTTTTTCTTTTTCCTTTCCTTTTCTTTTTTTTCTTTTTTTTTTTCTTTTTGGTCTTTTTGAGACAGGGTCTTTCTGTGGCCCCAGCTGTCCTGGAACTCACACCAGGCTGGCATTGAACTCATAAGAGATCTGCTTGCCTCTGCCTCCAGAGTGCTGTGATTAAAGGCATGCGCCACCACTCCCGGCCCGCTTTCATTTTTATATATAATCTTTAAGACATCTAAAACTCTGAATTACACATTCAGTGATAACGTGAATGTGATTTTATTATTATTTTATTATTTTATTTTATATGTATGAGTGTGCTGCCTTTGTGTAAATAAATGCACCTTTGACATGTAGTGCACGTGGGACTAAGATAAGAGTGTGTCAGATCCCCTGGAACTGGAGTTACAGACAATTTTTAGTCACCATGTTTGTCCTGGGAATTAAACCTGGATCCTCTGCAAAAGCAGTACTTTTAACCCCAGAGCCATCTCTGCACTTCCTAAAATCTATTTTGCAAAACTTATTCTTCATCAATTCTTTTCATAGACTATATTTATTGCTTTTGATACACTTTGTATGTGTTAACAGGTAAATGTTAGCAAGTAACAGATATAAGCTGGTTCCCTGAATAGTCCCCAATCCTTTCACACTGTCATTTTCATATTTTATGCTACCAGTTTTCATAGTATTTTATTTTCATTCATGAGATGACATGAAACAGCAAAGATCTGAGCAAGAACTTTACTGTGCCTTCAATGAAGAATTATTCACTGAACCCTAAAAATTTCTATTTTACTTGATTTAGAAAATATTGTTCATTATGTTTATTATTAGCTAAAAAGTAAATATATTTTGTGTTTGCTGAATAATGCATTCATTATTATGTCTTAAACATCCCACTTAATGGACATTGAACTATTTCTAACCTTACCTATATTTTGACCATGTTACTTGTGACAGTGTAAAAGTACTCATTCTATAAAAACAAGCAAAATAAGCAGTCTTTCATCATTACTATCAAAAGTTAATCAAATTGTTCACATGTATGCTGTTCTGAATTAACACTGACTTTCTCACATATACTTTTTGAATAAACCTTTACCATTCTATCTGATTATGCCTTTGATAAATAATCTTGATTGAATAGTTTCTTAACTAACAGCATTCAATCATACTGTACAGGAAAGGAAATGAAAGCTAAAGAAGAAAACAAGAAATTCATTTGTTTTCTAAGTTAATTTTGAAGAAACTATCAGAATTTTAATTAGTTGATTGTTAAATTAATTGTAATACCTTTATTAGAATTCAGAAAATAATTTATAAATGTTGACTGAGTTTTTGATGCAGAAAAAATATTCCACGTAACTTAAAATGTGTTTTTTTTCTTAAGTCAATACTCTATGCATTATCTAAATTTAATTCATACATTCTGGAAGTTTGATCACGTGGAAGTCTCTCCCTGTTCAAGAATTACTTGACTGATGTCACTTGCCTCAGAAAAGAAGAAGAGTGCAAAGTAAACGTGAATAGCTGTCATGATTAGAACTTTAATTTGTTTAAAAGTTGCAATGCACTGATAAAGTGCACTGAGTCATATGCAAGCTTCATGAAATGTAGTTCATTGAATTAAGATTTTATATAATTATAACAAAGGAAAAAGTATTTTATCTAGATTTTAATAAAACAAAGATGTGAAGCTAAGAAGACATTAAGATTTTGATGAAATATGCTCATGAATTTTTCATTCCAAACTTTGAATTTTTTTATAGAACCTGAAAACAGAGAACACAACAACCATCTATTGCACTGAAACCTAAAATGAAGGCCAGTATTTTGGCACTGACCTCTTTCTTCTCTTTTGCTGAACTTAACAAACTCATGTGTTTTCATAAGAATTAAGGGTGGCACAGTACCCTAATAACTGTTCAGTAGAGAGAACTAAGACTTTGTAATTTACGACACCAAAAAGTCATTAAAATTTAATTAGAATAATAAAACTGATTTTCCATATTAACATTCCCTGATTTCCTCAGATAACCCAAGAAGTTCCCTCTTCTTTACTTAAAAAAAATCCTAAAGTCTAGCAAAACAGCTAGGATCAAAACAAACATATCACAATAGTAAATATCAAAAATAACTTATCCTGATGACAAAGCTCCATAAAAACTCTAAAAAGATACAAAAGAATAGGCTAATATTATCCTCAAAAATATATTTGAAAATATATTCTTTACTATAAGATACAGAATTGCTCAACCAAAGATAAGTAAACAAAACAATAATATAATATACCATAAGTAAGCAGGATTATTTTTTTTTTTTGGTCATTTTTTTTTAGATAGGGTCTGTTTCCCTGTAAATCCAGCTGTCCTGGAACTCACTATGTAGACCAGGCTGGCCTTAAACTCACAGAAATCTACCTGCATTTGCCTACCAAGTGCTGGGATTAAAGGTGTGCGCCACCACACCCAACTATGTGATTAAATTTTAAGATCCAAGGATGTTTATACAGAGACAACTCAATTAATGTGGTAAAATATTTTAAGAAAATGAAGGACAGAAACAATGTCATTATCTCATTAGAACCATAAAAGAATCTGAGGAAATTTAACAGTCTTTCATAGTAAAACCTCACAACACAATCAAAATTATTTTTATTTCTATACAGTAAAAGTGAAATATTCTGTATGAAATAAAGAAAACAGGGCCTTGAGAGATGACTCAGTAGTTAAAAGCACTAGGAGCTTTTGCAGGAGACCAGGATTTAATTCCTAGCACCCACGGGATGGCGAAGAACCATCCATAACTCCAGTTCCAGGGGATTCAATACCCTCTTCTGTCCACCTTGGGCACTACATGACATGGGTGCACTTACATACATGCAGGCAATAAACTCATATACATAAAATAAAAATTAATTTTAAAATTTCAAAAAAAGTAAAAAGAAATCAAGAGCTCCATATACATTAGTATTAATATAAGTATAAATTAAATAGTGATAACATAACCAAAAAAGTGAAAGTCTATACAAATGGAAGTACACAGCACTGGTTAAGGGAATTTTTCAAAAGCGTTACATAATGGCACAGATCTGTCGCAGCAGCATTCAGATATTGAACCAGGCAGATAGTGAGTTTTACACCATCCTGGGTAACACACACAAAATAAAGACTAAAATTCAAGCAATCCAAATCTGAAAATATTTTCTTGACATTTTTTTGATTTCAGGAGTTTCATCCTGCAGTCTCAGTCACATGTGTATCAGGACAACTATAAATATAAGCCAACACAATTAAATATTAAAACATCATATTGCTATGTCTAAGAGTTGGGTCCCCCCATTTAAACACAGACTTAATTAATGTGATACAGAAAACCCCACAAAGGAATTAAAAAGAAAAAAAGAAAAAAAAAAAACAAAAAACAAAGAAATAGGAAGTACACTCAAGGGTCACAGAACATAGTAGAACAAAGGGTAGAGAGAATACTAATGCATCACTCTATTATCAACAAAGGTCCCTCATGTAGCAGAGGACCATGAGCACAAAAGGACACAAATGGCAAAATATAGAGAATGATAGTCTGCAGAGTGTGGGTCCTTGGATACGACTCTATACTAGCCTTCACTTACCCACGACTCATGGAGCATTGTGGAAGAAAAGGCAGAAAGATTATAAGTGCAACAGGAGGAAGTGATGAACATATGGAAATAGAGCTTTACAGGCTCCGAGGCACTTGCTCATGTGAAACTACAGTAACTGTGTCAGCACGCACAAGATACATTCAAACCCAAGCAACCACAATCCAGCATAGAACTATGGAAATGGGCATCAGGTTCCAACCTTAGTTAAAGGACCAGTAGCAACTAATTACTACTGAATGAGAGTTGACCTTCTTAAAGGGAGGGACTCTAAATAGGTTAACCAGAGTCAGTGGCTGAACTGCATGGCAGACATCTAGGGACACTATCTTGACTCAGTAGACCTTATTGCAAGTGAAAGATGCATGGAATCCAATTGGGGGGGGGTGCTATGGGAGGCTGCCCATGGGAAAAGAGTAATAAAGATGATTAGAATGTTCTGTATGAAATGCAATAAAAATTTGCGAAGAAAAATAATAATAGCAAAATGTGTGTATATCAATATAAAAAGTTTACCATAGAAAATAAAACATTCAGTAAGAGAATGGCATCATCCAAACTGAAGCATTCATTTTTCAAACTGAAAAGTAATAGACACAACATGGAAGGCACTCCCATGACTCATATTTGCACTAAAACACCTTTAAAAATCAGATTCTTGGGGCCTGCCCTCTCCTCCCTCTGCTTCCCTGGACTGCACAACCCACCAGCCTCTTTCCTGGACACTGGGGCTGACCTCTCAGCCTGGAACCACCACTGCTTCCTGATTCCTTGCATCCAGATGAACCCAGTTCCTTCTTGCGATCCCCAGGAGCCCTCTGGGCCTGGTCCAACCCTCACCTCCCTCTGTTCCCTGGGCCTATACCACCATCCAGCCTCTCTCCAGGTCCCCAGGAGCCTTTAAGGCCTTTTCCTGCCCCCCATCTCCTTTGCATATCTGGGTGGCATGGCCCCCAGCTGCCCAAGACCAGCATCTTTTCTGGGCCCTGCTCCCAGGCCAGTCCAACCCCCAAATTCCTAAGGACAACATCTTTCATGGAGGGATCCAGACCTTAGGAGAAAGCCTGAGAGCATCTGATCCTCATCTGACTTCTGCCTCTGTGGGAACTCCTGAAGACAAAATCAATCTGGAAACTCCAACATAAAATCAAAAGACAGAACTAGAAGCTTAGATGGACCAACTTTTCATGGCCAATAAGTAAACTGCAAAGGTACATAAAGTTTACAAAAAGAAGCAGACCTATAGTTGAAAGCTTGAGTCTCACACAAGAATCAGAAACTACAGAAATTCACATATCAAAATCACAGAGAAAAAATAATATCATGAAAAACCAAAATAACATATCCCCACTAACTACCAATAATCCTCTACAGGAGTACAATGAGAACCCCCCAGAGATAATGTAGGATATGGAACTCAAAAGAAAAATTATAAACATGATAAAAGAATTCAGTGAATTTAAAGAACACACAAACAAAGAAATCAAAGAACTGAAGGAAGATAGGGATAAACTTCTGAATGAATTCAGAAAAGAGCAAGAAATATTGAAGAATACTCAGGCTGAAATGAAGAAGGAAGTGAAACACTCAGTAAGCCAATTAGAAATGACAAGAGAAAGCCTCACCAATAGGATGAACGAAATGGAAAACAGAATATCAAGACTGGAAGACAAAGTGGATGAACTAGACCACTCAAGCAAAGATTATGAAAAATTTAAGAAAGCACAAGAATGGAATATGCAGGAATTGTGTGAAACCATATAAAAACCAAACTCATGAATCATAGGTATACAGTAAGGAGAAGAATCCCAAGATAATGGCGTGGACAGATCCTCAACAGAATTGTAGAAGAAAACTTCCCAAAATTAAAGAAAGACATGCCCATCCAAATACAAGAAGCATATAGAACACCAAACAGACAGGACCAGAAAAGAAACTCTCCACAGCACATCATAGTAAAAACACTAAATGTACAGAACAATGAGACAATACCAAAATTTGAAAAAGAAAACCAAGTCACATATAAAGGAAAACACATTAGGATTACAGCTGACATTTCAGTGCAAACTATGAAAGCCAGAAGAGCCTGGACCAAAGTATTCCCAGTTTTAAATGACCACAGATGCCAACCCAGATTACTATACCTAGCCAAAAAGTCTATTATAGATGAAGGGGAACGAAAAATCTTCCATGATGTAAATAGGCTGAAGGAATTCATATCCACAGAAGGAGGTGAGGGTGGGGCCAGGCCCAGTGGGCTCCTGGGGACTGCGAGAAGTAACTGGGTTCATCTGGATGCAAGGGATCAGGAAGCAGTGGTGGTTTCAGGCCAAGAGGTCAGTCCCAGTGTCCAGGAAAGAGGGTGGTGGGTTGTGCAGCCCAGGGAAGCAGAGGGAGGTGAGGGCGGGCCCAAGAATCTGATTTTTAAAGATGTTTTAGTGCAAATATGAGTCCTGGGAATCCCTTCCTTGTTGTGTCTATTACTTTTCAGTTTGAAAAATGAATGCTCCAGTTTGGATGATGCCATTCTCTTACTGAATGTTTTATTTTCTATGGTAAACTTTTTATATTGATATTCACACATTTTGCTCTTTATTATTATTTTTATTTGCAAATTTTTATTGCATTTCATACAGAACATTCTAATCATCTTTATAACCCTTTTCCCATTGGCAGCCTCCCCAATAGCGCCCCCCCATTGGATTTCATGCATCTGTCACTTGCAATAAGGTCTATTGATTCAAGATAGTGTCTGCAGATGTCTGCCATGCAGTTCAGCCACTGACTCTGGTTAACCTATTTAGAGTCCCTCCCTTTAAGAAGATCAACTCTCATCCAGTAGTAATTAGTTGCTACTGGTCCTTTAACTATGGTTGGAACCTGATGCCCATTTCCACAGTTCTATGCTGGATTGTGGTTGCTTGAGTTTGAATGGATCTTGCGTATGCTGACACAATTACTGGGTTCGTATGGATGCAAGGGATCAGGAAGCAGTGGTGGTTCTGGGCTGAGAGGTTTTCCTCGATGTCCAGGAAAGTGGCTGGTGGGATGTGCAGCCCAGGGAAGCAGAGGCAGGTGAGCTAAATGTTCTTAACTCTGGAATTTTATGCAGACTTTTTGCCATTGGCATCTATAAAACAAGCCCTCAAATTCAGAAATGCATGCATTTAGTATGCTACCACTGTTTTCAAAACATTATTTTGTACATGAAATGTACAACAAAACACCTTATGCAAAATAAAGAAATTAATACAGTTAAAATACAGACAATTGTGTAGGCTTTGATTGTCTTCTCAGAAATTCAAGTTGAAATATGTCCACATTAATTCAAGTGTTGAGAGTTGGTGGAACTTTTAACAGTTGATTAAATTATTGAAAGAGATCATTGAGATTCTTCTGAAATTGGCTTAACTGTCTCAAGAGTAAGCCATTTTAAGCAGTACTGTGGTATTTAATTATTACTTGGGTGGACTGAGAGATGCTTAGAAATTGGGAAAGCACATTTGTAGGTTTGTCTGTGCAAGCAATTCTAGGGAAAATGAACTTGAGAACAAACAACTGAGGCAAAAAGTCATGCTTTGAATATGGGTAGTATGTAATACATTGGGGTCTGAACTGAAAAAACAAAAATAGAACAAGAGAAAACCAGCCAGTAGATACCTGCAACTCTATTCTTTTTAACAGATACCTCTGATACTACTGCTGACATGGAGGACATTAGACTCAAGCCTCTTCAGCTTTTCAATTCAAAGGCAAACCAGAGGCTCAATAGGGAGCTCCCAGGCCATGAGAATAGGGCTTCTTTATCAATGTCCTTTTATCTGAGGTCTCTGGCTTCTTGGACTAAGAACTTACCAGATTCTGTATCTCTCCAGCATGCAGATTGCCATTTTTTATACAAAGCTTCCAGTCATGTAAGCCAATACAATAAATGTGCACATATATTCTTTCCCTATAGAGGACCCTAACAGAGCACGTCCCCATTTTTGTCTTTTCTTTGTATGCCAATTTGTCCTTTCGCCCTTGTAAATTTCTGTCATGCTATGATACAAAATGAATTCCTCACTAGTACCAGTGTGATTGTCAACCAAAATCTTCAACTCTTCTGCTTCTAAACCCATGAATTAAAATAACCTCACTGTTTTAAAGTGGAGCAGCGAAGACCACTGACCAGGACAACTCCATGGGAGGCCAGTAATTTATTTGAGAGCAAACAGACTGCTACCTCTCAGAAGCAGAGAAACAGCAGCAAGCAGGGGAAGTCAGACATATTTTATAGGCGGTCAGGAATTTAGCTCAGGATTGATTGTTCACCCAATAAGCAGAGGATCTTTTCCAAGGCTAAGTTCAAACCTACCATTTTGGAATACTGGAAGCTGTGCCACCATTTTAGGAGCCTGCCAAGAACCTAACACCCATTTGGCTGGAGAGATGACTCAGTGATTAAGAACACCGACTGTTCTTGCAAAGGATCCAAGTTCAATTCCCAACACCCACATCATGCCCTGAATGTATAGGTGCACTTAATACATGCTGACAATACACTCATACACAAAAAATAAAAATAATAAAATATTTATAAAACATCTTTATAAGTCACCAATATCAGGTATTCTATTACAGCAACAGAAAATGGACTGAGGCAATGTAACTTTTATTTTCTGAGTTTATTTCAGAGAAACACACACACACACACACACACACACACACACACAAACACAAAAACAGTTATCACTTTCCACTGTTCAGATTCCTTAAAACTTGCTTAATGGCTTCACAGTAAAAGCAATTATCTCTATCACTGCCTAACTGGGCAGCTTGTTCTCTGGAGCAAAATTAATAGATATCATTTAATGGTCAGTGCTGTTTCTGACCTTTCCATGACTCTAGGGCATGGGTACTGTTTGTTCAATCTACTGCGCTTACATAAAAAGCTGCTACTAACAGCTTGGATTTAGCATCAATTTTTGATAACAGAAGGTTTTTCACAGCAGGGTCAGCACCCTCAGTGTGGTTTGGTAGAATAGCAACAAAATTGTCAATACCATGAAAATGCAACTTAGGAGACTGATGTTAAGTAAATATGCAGCTAAACTTTCTTATAATGTACATAAACCATATCTGCATTCATGCTAGCACTATATTTTGACATGCAATGTATCTATTATAAAATAAATAAAAAATAACCAATGATTATATTAACAAAGCAATGTAATTCAAGTATTTGGAGAAGGCACCCAAGCCAAAGAAAACATACAGAAAAGGAAATAGCTAATATTTGAAGCTTCTTTTTGTCTAAAGCATAACATGTATTGATTACTTAAAGGAAGAGAAAACTTCCATATACATTGAGTCTTTTCTTCTTTTTACTTTTAATATATTTTTATTGAATTTTTTAACTTTTAGAAAATATTGAGAATTTCAAACATGCATATAAGGTACTTTAATTTTGTGCATTTCATACAATATACTTTAATCATATTTAGATATTCTACCCTAAATGCACCCCATAGTTCCCCCACCAGCTTTCATGCATTCTGTCATATATGTTACTAGTAAATATATATAATAAAATACTTCATCTCAGAAAAATTATTTGGTATATATACTAAAATATTTTGACTAATAAATTATTTCCATCAGCTATGTCAGCACAGAACTTAATGTTATACGATATGTGCATTTATGGTGGAAAGCTCAGTTGTATATCTGTAGTCAAGGATTTTGATAATATTGGCACCAATTACTGATATTATTTTATATGCCAAGTGAGCTGACTCATCTGTAAGAAATGAATGATTATGATATGTATTTTATGAGTAAATGTGAATATATTTAAAATGGGTAACATGTTAATCATAAGCAAATTATATAATAGGAAATTTAACATGCATCTTTGAATTTATGGATTTAAAAATAGTAACCATTCTAGGTGGGTCACAGGTCCTGCAAGTCAGCAATATGTGTTCACTCACATCTATTAATAATAAATGTTTTTAAAATATAAGAAAATGTCATTTTAACTAAACTCTGCTATTACATACTTTGTAATAATGTTATCAATTTAACAATAGTTAAATATCATCAATCACTTATTTAAATTTAAATCAATCACTTATTTAAGTTAAATCTCCCTTTGAAATAAAAAAACGATATTTGATGCAAACTTATTAAGTGCTGTAAAAACAAAAGATTTTATAACATCTCTACCGATGACCTTTTTTCTGTGAATGAAAATAAGGCACTGACTACAACATCATATCTATCAGTACTTAATGTATGAATGCAAATAGAAAGTAGAGAATAAATGTACCTTCAAAATGAATTATTACAAAGAGATTAAGTCAAGGAAGAACTTGGTGAAATGTCATAAGCAAAGAACTGGCTTTTCTATGTTTGTATAAAACATATTTCAGTGTTGACCCCTAGATGTTTTCTCACATTTCTGTTTCTTTCTTTTATTCTGCTTCCCTGGATTTCTGTTCATAAACACTAACACTTTTAAATTGCTGATATTAAGATGAAGCTGCCAGCAGCCATCCTAGTGATGGATCTTTTAGAGATGGTGTTTATAAATAACAGTGTGCTTAGTTACATTTTCCTCAACTATGTAATTTGTCAATGCACCTGTAATGATTAATATGAACAGAATTTTAAAAATGAAAACACAATAGGAAAACCTGATAAAGTATTATAATATTTCCATTTAAAAGGAGTAAACATCATAATGATAACTAAGGTTTTTTCCTTGTTTGTTTTTGGGATGAACTTCACATGTCCCTTTCACTAAATGATGAGCTATTTATTCATGTTAGCTCTTTAAGTAGAGCTGTGGCATCCTCATAGACAGCATACGCTTTGTTTTCATGACAATCAAACAAGCTCAAGTTTTTTTTCATAAGATGATAAAAAGTCAAATTGCTTAGTTGATTTACTGGTTTCCTAAAATAAGTTATTTCTCATAAATGTTTATTTTTGCATCTTATCATAGCCTTATAACTGTCATTTAGACAACCAGAAAAGAAAATTTATTAGTATATATTTAGTTGGCAGCTCTGAATTCAGTGTAATACATTTTTTTAAATATCTTTTTGATTGAATTAGTATTGCAATGCCCTAGTCCATTGGAATTACATTTTCAGTGACAATGGATAGATGGCATGCTCCCATGCTGTCACTTTTCATTGTAAAACCATAATCATTATAATCAAAATCAATTTCAAGTGTTCCAAGCCCTTTAGGACTATGACACTGGCCAATATAATATGGAATTAAAATGATTTAAAATCCATTTTAGTTTTGTGTATCTTAAATATTATACTTTATCACATTATGTAAATTACATATATTTGCAACATAGTCTAGTTTAACAGCCCTTATGTCCTCATACAAGTGATAAGGGTGACATACTATCCACTTTGTAATGAGTACATAAAATGATAATTTTGTAGGCAAACATTCCCATCTCCCTGGCAGATGGCATAAAGGCTATTCAAGAACCTTTCCAAAGCAAGTTGAAATAGACTGATAATGAATAAATAGCACATCTTGTCAGTGTTAATTTTAGAAAACAAAACACACTTGCAGATATTCTTTTGAAAGCAATCTTCAGCTAAATTTGTATCACTATTTATTTTTAAACATAACCTTGTCTTGATTTTAGTGACATAATAAATACTGCTACATTTATCTCTGTATCCTTAAATACTCTTCTAATAATATTTTCATGTTTTATTATAATTAAATTATATAGCATTTAAAAAATATTGTGCACTAAAAAACAACTGTATTCTTGTCCTTTAAATTAACTATCCCTATTTTTTCCTGGAAAATAAATGTTTACACCATTGTAAAAGGTTTTTTATTTTTATTTTTTTAATTTTTCAGTCAGTACTCAGGTGGAACTCAATGCTTGAACACACTGGGTAATTCATTTATCAATGAGCTGCACCCCTAACACCTTACAACACCTTACAAATTTATTCTAAGTAAGTTCTTTTGTTTATTTGCTTTGTGCAGCTACTGGGTTAAAACTTGATTCACAATAATACTAGGAAAAAATATCTCAATACTTGTATTTCAGATGCAGGAATTATTCCCCTGTGATAAAATTTATTTTGTTCTTTGCCCCAGAATTATGTTTTGTTTTGGTAACATACTTTATGATATTTCTCCTTTTAAACTGTGCAAAAAAATTTTCAGTGGGTTTCCTCAATTTTTCATATACAGTTGACAATGCAAAACATAGTTTTAACCTCAAAGGTGATAGGAAATAAATTATTCTGGAGCCCCCAAATACCATGTGTCAAACATGGTAACAGTTTCATATAGTTTTATCATCATGGAACAAAAGAAATTCATAAATCAGACAGTCTTCAAATACCTTGGTAGAAATCACAGTTGGGCACATTACAACAAAGCAGGAAAATCTTTGCTTTAGTTTTCAAATGCTATCGATATTCTCCTCAGGAGATAAAGGGCCCGGTTGCTTAATGACTTACTGGTTTCCTAAACAAAGTGGTGTCTCACAAATGCTCAATTTTGCATCTCACCATAACCTTATAAATGTCATTTAGTCAATGGAAATAGAAAATATGTTAAGTACATATTTAGTTGGCAGCTCTGAATGTTCTACAATATATTTTTATATTATCTACTGATATTCTTGGCTTTGGGGTTAGTTAAAGCTGGTGATCTGCTAATATATCCCAAAATATTTCATTTTATTGTTAAAAGAATTTTAGGTCATAGAGGTAGACAATGAAGGGTTATTAAGGGGGCTTCAAATAGCTTGAGAGTATCTGACTCTATAGTTACAATATTCCAATCAACAAGAACTTCTAGCAATTAACCTGCTTTATACAGTATTTCCAATAGATGAGGCAGTTTTTCTGTAAACCAGTTAATTTATTAAGTTCTGAAATTGTTAATGTACTCTGGTATTTTGTTATAAATCTTGATAACTATTGGGTATGCAAATATATTATCCAGTATATGGAATTTTGTTAAAGAAAATCCTTGTCTTGAGTTTGTCTGAATTTTTTAAAAGATATAAATAATTACATGTTAAACAATAAAGTATTTTTAAAAGTCATTGGAGATGAATTCCCCCCCTTTTTTTTTTTTTCCAAGATAATGTCTTAGTCTGGAGCCGTGGCTTGCTGGGAACTCACTACGTAGAATATGCTGCCCTCAAACTCACAGAGATCTATCTGCCTCTGCCTCCAGAGTGCTAAGACCAATAGTTATCAATTTTCATAGAAAGTATGAATATTGTAGAATATTTTTATAGCCTATGAATTTTTGTCAATTGCATTACAAGCAGGCTTCCAGGAGAGAAAAGTCTTCCTTTACTCTTCCCTGAAAAAATACAGAAGCTATACTGTTCTGTATACAATGTAAAGCTCGCCATAATGACAAAAGCATTCCTTTGATTCTTTCATGCCAATAACTACCTTTCCCAATTTTACTGTGATATGCAAAAAGAGTTTGGTGAATGCTATTTATTAATTAAATAACCAGCTTTCAATTAAAAATGAATTATATGAAAAGCATATTTTGCACAATTACCACATATGTCATCTTATTAGATAAAATTTCATTGAAAGGACTTTTATATACATATGCATATGTTTTACTATAAATTTGAGAGGATTCAGTTATTTGATCTGAATACCATCAGTTTGTACTTAGCTTTTGAAACACATATGCAATTAATAAAGCAGAGGTGGTCGTTTCAGCATTGCAAATATAACTATCAAATTCAATACACTGCATTTTTAAAGAGCTCTTGGTGATATTGTAGGTTCTTCTTGTTTAAAGGTTTGACATGGTAGAGATATTCAGTTGCCAATGAAAGCAATATGCTACATCCAAAATCTGTAGCATATAGGTACCCAGACTAACTTGTCATTCCTAAATTCTCTTTCATTTTGTCATGATATTCTAATTATTTTCACCAGAGAAATGTTAATTAGCATGTACCTTTTCTGTATGACTGTTACAAACATTTTAAAGTATTTTGTTATTTTTATGTGTATGAGTATATTGCTTGCATATATGTAAGTTCACCTTTGTCGTGAAATGCCTGTGGAGGTTAGAAGAGGCATCGGGTATTCTGGAACTGGAGTGGATGGTTGTTAACCACCATGTAGGTGTTAGGAACTGAACCCAGGTCCTCTGCAAAAGCAGTCAGTGCTCTAAAACATTAAGCTCTCTCTTCAGACCCATTTCACTTTAAAAATTAATTTGTTCTTTGACAGTTTAATATACGAATATAATGCATTCTGGTAGCACTCATCCTTCTGCTAGCCAGGGCCATGCCATTTGTAAAGATCCTTCATCAACTTGTTCTCTATAGAGTCTTGTTCTCTTCATCCTCACAGCTAATTCTGCTGTAAGCCCCAGGCTGAGAGACTTCCTACCTCTGCCTTGTCAGTCAGGAACCACAGACAGCCTGACTTTAAGAGTCTCCTATGAATTGCTCATCAATTACATGGTAAATGACCTTCAGCAATCTCTAAAATGTGTAAGGGACCCTCGCTCTGCAATAAAGATCTGATATATCATATTTTGTGACACCCCCCTTGCTACAGTCTTTCATTCTATGGCTTTTTAAAAACTTTTATTAAATAACTCATTTAAATACTAATCCACCTTTGTGTCCTTCTTGAACTCTACACCAGAAACCTTTCATCCTCAACCCCTTATTATCCTCCTCCCACCCCATTAGCTCCTTACCACTTTCTCCTACCAAGTCCCTATTCCAAACAAACATCTGTTTGTTTGACTTTTCTTTTTGTTTTCTGTCCTAGTTCCATTTCTGATGCATGAAAAACAAAAGAAAACTTAAGAAAGAATGGGTTTATTTTAGCTCACAGTCCCAGGATTCAGTAATAGAAGTTATAGCAGAAAAGTCAAACTGCAGGAGCTTTAGCTGCATTCAATGTCAAGAACAAGGATAAAGGAATTCATGCATGTTTAATGCTCTGTTAGTTTTCTCTATTCTTAGACAGTCCTGGCTCCAAAATCAGGGGATGGTCCTGCCTGCTTTGGTCTGGGTCTTTTCATATCAATTAAGACAATCAGGGTAACAGTCTCCCCAGATATTTCCATGACCAACCTGATCTAGACCATCCCTCATTGAGACTCTTCCCAAGAAAGAGAGGATGCAGTCAAGTTGACCAGTAACTGTCACATTTTGGGTCCCACTGGGCTTAACCAGGGACACTTCCATGTGCATAGGTGGGAAGCTGTCCACTTGAGCATGAGGAACCTATATCTCTAAAGACAATGACATTCTATCTGCTCTCAGCCTGCTACTGTCATTCCCTCCATTGGTCAGAGACAGTGGACCAGTGAGACAGGCTACCATCTATGGCTGCATGTTTACTTACTCAGTTTTGTTCAGGCTCTGTGTGGGCAGTGACAGCCATAATGAGCTCATCAGTGCCAAGCCCTTGTCATCCCTATAAGACAAGGACCTCATTATTGTATAGCTCTTACATTTGACCACACCCTCTTCTGTGATATTGGCTGTCTTTTTGTTCTTCAAATTTCTGAATATACAAAGTAAGTTTACATGAGATAACTTTGCTCTTTTCTGATTTGTAGGAGATGATGAGATGGTTTTTACAGATCATTAAAGCCACAGGGCTAATAGTGGGAGTATCTCCTAAGAAGAAAGCCCTTTGCTGTATCAATAAGCCCAATGCCTTCAACACATGATGTAAGCATTAATATCCTGTACTTCTCTGTGTCCAATATTCGCTAACGTGCTCAGAGTAACTCCAGCTATAATTTTACACAAATTTAATTCGGACAACAGAATGTTTCCACTATTCAGGAATATTTTTATACAAAAGACTTATTCTAAGTTCTGTAGGCAAAGCATTGGGCTTGCCCTAGCTTTTTCTTGTTGTTTTATATAGTGTACTCGTAACTACTGAATCTTTATTTAAAAAATTAAAAGAAGGTTTAAGGACTTGAAAGTTATTAATTTTTCACCAATGTATTAAATTATTAAATAATATATTTATTACTCCATATACATCTTAACAGAGAAAAATATTGAAGTAAGTTGAAACCATGTAATAGTGTTAAAATATTTAGGTAAGATAAAAGTAAATACAAAAATGCTTTAAAAATGAGATTTTTAATGCTTTTCCTATGCCTTACAATTTCCTAGTTTTAAAATGAATTGTTTAGTTTGCAGTTCCCACTATTGCTAGAGTTTATTAGGCAGTTTGAGTGAAAATTTTGCTAGGAGATTTTTGTATTCTTCATGAAAATATTTAAATCTGAAAATTTGAATGATAGTTTTTAGTGAATTATCATCCTGTTTTAATGAATTTTGTTTTGTAATTAGTTTTCTAAAGCATAAACAAAAAAGAAGAAATGAGAAAGTTAGTAATTGTGAATAAACATTCCCAGAAAAACTGCATCTTAAAACTCAACATTCTACAAAAGGCTGACGACTGATTAGAACTGAAGTGATTATGGAGAGTTCAGAAGATTGCAGGTCCAGATTCTAATTATCATTTATTTATAGCCATCTTTAGCTTCAAAATAGCCACTTCTTTCCCACCTTTGTTTCTGACTTAACATCCTATCAGGAACAGATAAAAACCTTTTGGAATCTATTAGCTTAAAAAAAGACCAGCTTCCACCAACCAAAAGGCTGAATGCCATTGAAAGCATCTCAGGTCTATAGCTGATATTTCTCTTTTGCTTAATGATTTATCTTCTTACTTAATGTGTCCACCAATGTATTTGAGAAGTGTCTTGATTTATACTTTTCTTTGTCCTGTTATTATAAAATTTTCATGAAACTGTTACCACATTGTAACATGAAATTTGGAATAACCTGAATTTGTGTTCCTGGACCATAGTTATTTATATTTGGCTCTAGAATAAGCTATCACTTATCTGCTTTGAGATGATAGTTGTGCTTTTGCATCAATATAATACAGTGACAATCCATTTTTATTATTTTTTAATATATTTAATTTGCTCTTTTTATTTTATGTGTATGAGTGTATTGACAGCATGTATGTGAGTGCACTTGTGCCTTGCAATGCTGCAGAGGTCAGAAGAGGATTTTGGATTTGCCTGGAACTGAAGTTAAGGACAGTTGTAGTTGCCATGTGGGTGCTAGGAATCAGTCCTGGGTCCTCTGCAAGAGTAATCAGTGCTCTTAAGTGCTGAGCCATCTCTTCAGCCCCTATGATATTTTTAATCTTAGATGAAGAAGGGGGATTAGACAATCTTATTATCTTATCTGAACCACAATTCATTCAACCCTTCATTAATCTATGATAAATTTATCCTAATACTATTATAAAAGTACTCACAGAGAGTCACAGAGCAATCAGCTACTTATTCTTTGGTCTTTTTATCCCTCCTTACTTTCAGAAATTCTCCATTGCTTACACACACACACACAGACACAGACACACACACACACACACACACACAAATCATATTTAGAATAACAAAAGCAAAAATAACTGATTTGCAAGTAATCAATCTCTGTTATTTACTTCTGGATTGCTACATGAATTTTCACACTGAATAGCTATAAGCTTAAAAATCCATTCAGAAAGAGAACTTTAAAGTAGACTGTTTGCTGAAGGTTAGTAATAGAACTTCAGTGACATTTGTCCTTCAAAAAGGTTAAAAAAGACCTTTGATTTGGTTAACATTTGCCCAGATGATGGATTCAGAAAAAGAAACTGTAAATTAGAGGTTACAAGTCTAATTTAAAATACTGTTTTTCTTATTTTTATTTTGTGTGTATGCATGTATTGCCTGCATGTAGGCAAGTGTACCTGTGTTGTGCAATGCCCACAGAAGAGGAAGAGGCTGTTGGATCCTCTGTAATTGGAGTTACAGACAATGATTAGCTGCCATGTGGGTTCTGGGGTTCAAACCCGGGTCTTCTGCAAGAACAGCCAGTGCTCTTAACCACCGAGCCATCTCTCCAGCCCCTTAATATTATTTTTCCTAATCTTGTTCTTTGAAAATAGTTGTCACTTATACAGTAGAAAGTAAATTAATATCTTCATAACAACTTTTCTTGCAATGTAATATGTCTAACTGGTGATGTGAAAAAGGCAAATTGTCACAAAACAAGGGAAAAATACAATTTTCTAAATTGAAACAGGCAATGAAGGTTACTTCATTCAGTGAATACAAAACTAGGCATGTATAACACTTTTCAGTAAATATTATAAACTAGGACTCAAAGAAGTAGATGATTGTATTTGTCTTTTCTTGAGTTAAATTTCATCAATAACAATTACTTTAATAATTTAATCTACATAAGCACAGACTTTAATTTTTAGACTGTAATGTAATAATCATAAGAAAGTCTTTGGCATTCAAAAGATTGTTTCTATTTGCAGCATTATAAGTCAGTATCATATATTAACATGGCACTTCATATACCTTATCAGTGATTTCACACTATGTCCACAAAGATATATTGATAAAGTCGTCATTACAAAAGGTATCACCATAAAATGACGTAGAGGTGCATTGAAAGCCCGTGATATTCCAAGACACTTTCTAATGTTCCAGGTTGTATCTCTTGAGTTGGTAAAATGTGTTATGATGAAGTTCAGAATTCATTGTTTCACAGGCAGGGTGAACACTGTACCTTTCACTCCATTAGCAACTGCCAGATTCATTTTGGACTTGACATTCCCTATCTAATTTGACACCAAGTAGCTAATCTCTTTACCCTTTAAATTTCTGATGTGTCATATTGCATTACATTTCTACTGTCACCTTCCATCACTGTATATTTTGTCACATAGGAAAGCCAATGTGATTTGACATAGCACAAAATGATGGGATCCAAGAGCATTACAGTAACACTAGTCACTGGAGCAGAAATGTGGCACATTACCTCAAATGTGAAAATGCTCACTTTTGGAAAGATAGCTATCTGCTAAAAGCAGGTACATAAGGTGATCTAGAGTAGTTAAGGGAAAGATGTGGATTTTATCTTTGAATGGAAAGCTTAAAACACAATGACACCCTATATAAATAAAAGGAAAAAAATCTGATTAAACATGGCAAAGGCCAAAAAGAATTTGAGTTAACTTCCCTTTGTGTGATAAGTGTTCTTCTAGACTCCTCGAATAACCTCCCAGAATGTCTTTCAAAATTGTGCCACTTTGTTTTGAACAAAATTGTAAATGACTGCTTTAGACTTATTTACATATAAGAATGCTGTCCTTTACATAAGAGTATCTAAAATTCTAAGATCTAAAAGAATTCATTAATTATTTTCTGGGTAAATAGATGTGTTAAATTTTGAACTTAAAAAGCAAGAGAAATTCCAGAAATGTATGTTTAGTATGGTCCATTTAAAATAAAGAAAACATTTATATTTATACTTATATTTGATTTGCTGTTTTAATAATAATATAGACAATAATATTGTTTATATAAATTTTATTATTTCAATATAATTGGGTTATTTAGCAATAGTGTTTGTTCAATATCAAGAATTGGAGACTAAACAATTTTTTATTGAAAAAAGAGCAAGTAAAACTAACCCGTAGGAAGATGTAACATAGCATAGACTGTTATAGGGAATAAAAAACCTGAGTGAGGACTGCAAGCAACAGTATAATGCTTGCTAATCAGAGAAAGTCATGTAAAATTTTTCCAGACAAATCCCCTAATGCCGCAGCTGATGAGAAAGGAATTGTACCTGATTTACACCCATTATGCATCCTTTAACTATGTATATAGATATGTTTGTATATGTATATAAAAATCTAAGTAGCATAATAACAGATTAGAACTAATCTTATCACAGTAAATGTTCCTTGCTCACTTATGACTTTCTCTCATTTTCAATTAATGATTCTCTGTGATTTTAGTGCTGCAACTTCTGCTTCAAGGCTGCCATCAGTTCCATTCTTATCTGAAGTTCACTAGGCCTTTTTATGGGAAATGTCCCGATTAAGAATATTTACATAGGCTACCAATTATTAATGAATTTGTGCTAGAAAAATCTGCCCAATTTGTTAATTCTTATATTATCAATTCATAGCTCACTATTTCTGTGTTTGAGCTTCTCATTAATTTGGTCAGGATTTTTCATATAGTTACTTTAATGTCAAAATTGCCAATTATGTCTATTTTCAGTTCTTCTCCTCTGAGCCTAACAATTCTTTTTTTCTATAGGAGAGACTTTTACATGGGGACTGTATTTCATAGAAGCAATGTATTGCTCCTTGACTCTGGTCCTACCTGATCTGCCCAAATCTATGTAACAATTTTACTATGACCATTAAAATAGTCTCATGAAGTGGTTAAGTTACATGTATGTGTGGGAATGACTTCTAATAATGGACATGATCTGGACTAATGACTTTTAATTAACACCAGCAAAGCCATGCACTATTGGGTCTGATGACCAGGATATCTCTGCAGCAACCTCAATTTGGTACTCCACTCAAAAAGGTAATTAATGAATGTGGATATGCTTGAGAATATCCATAGAAAGCACTACAACCTTGTGGTCAATGCCAGTGGCGGCCGGTCCTCTGTTCTCATGGGTGCTTCTCCTTTGTTCTCACAGATGTCAAGGCTGCTCCTCTGCTCTCCCTGGGTTGAGGCTGTTCTGCCTGCCCTGGGCTGAGGCCCCTCTTCTGCTCACCTGATGCTGAGGCAGCTCTTTTGCTTGCCCTGTGCTGCCTCCTGTTGTCACTGCTTCTGGCTGGTCCCAGACCCCAGGGCTGGTTAAGAGACTGTGTCAGTGGAGCAGCATTCAGACACAGGAGACCAGTTTCAGTGACACTGGTCTGCTTTATTGCAGGAAGGCACAAGCTTATATGGGGTAGTGGTCCAATCACAGCACAGCAAGTAGGATACCTCATTAGCATAATAGGTTTAGCATCCTCTCACAGTACAGCAAATAGGATACCTTATTAGCATAACAGACTTAGCATCCTATTAGCATAACAGCCTTAACGTCCTATCACAGAATAGAGGGTAGGATGCCTCATTAGCATACTGGGTTTCAGATAACAGAGCCTGGATTCCTGGAAACCACGTGACCCTGATAGTTGCACTATCACCCTAGGCTCAAGCCTGTCTCCCACACAATCTGTGCACCACTCATCTCCAATGGACACAGTGTAGATTGGGAAAGCAAGCTTGCCTCTTGATGAATGAGATACTAGGGACGAAAAGCCTAGATGGTCTCCTAAGATTAAGGGTGGAGCTGAACTTGAACTTGTACTTCCTCAGTGAAACTAGAGAAATATTTTTAATAAATTATGGGTGTGTCCTGACCTGAGAACCTGGTGGGAGAAACAGGTTTACAGAGACAGTTCCATGGTTGCATCAACACTGCTTGCTGATAGATACTGCTCCATCTACTCCATTGGCATAGTTCCAGCAGACAGATATTCCACATAGGTAGCTAGAGGGATTAATACCCTCCGAGTTCTGGTCCATTTTTAGAAATTTAATATACGACTCATTCAGTTCAGATGATTATGATGCTGATGTAATAATAAACCTCACATATATTAAAAGTGTAATGACTAGATAGAAGAGTACAGTTTCTTTTTAAAAGGAAAATTCTAAGGACTGTGAGCAAAAGTTCCTAGAAAGAACTGCACCTGAGATTGAACCTTCTGCAAAACTGATTAACTGATCAGAGCTTCAATCATTGTATAGAGGTTGAAATATTTTAGGTTCAGAGATGAAATATAATATATTTGGCTATTTTTAGCTGTTTTAATAGCTATTTATTCCCCTCTTCACTATGTGACCTAACATCCTTGTACCATTTTTGCAAATTTTCTGGAATATGCAAACACAGCACAAGCTTCTGGCAACCACAAAGCTAAGATTCCCAGGGTTTATAACAGAGGTTAATGGTTTTTTGTTTGTTTGTTTGTTTGTTTTTTTCTGAACTCTGTTATTTCTACTAATGTGT
>NW_008346550.1:1164009-1215955 GCF_000622305.1 Nannospalax galili | reverse complement strand
ATCATAAAATCTGTGGAATTAGAGGTAACCTGAATCTGTTCCTGGTTCACAGTCACCAACATTTGACACCAGAATAAGCTATCTCTTATTACCTTTGAGGTGGGAATTGTTTCTGTGTTGACAGGGTATTTTCATACATCACACAACATACACTGTTAGAGTGGAAGTGGGACTTGTGCATGTTATTACAGATTGATATTTCAGGTATGCCATTAAGAATATGGTAGAAGCTAGGTATGGTGATATACTCCTTTAATCCCAGCACTTGGCAGGTGGAGACAAGTGGATCTTTGTAAGAACAATGTCAGTCTGATCTATATTGCAAGTTCCAGGCCAGTTGAGGTTACAGGGAGACCCTGTCTCAAACAATGAAAAACAAAATAATATAGCAGATGACTAAGTTTTGGTGTCTTACTCCTTCAATCTTAGGCCTTCGGAGGCTGAGGAAGAGAATATAAACATTTAAGCTATTTAAAGATAGTTTGAGGCTATCTTACCTTTCATAGTATAAATTCAGGCCTCTAAAGGATTCATAAAAATGACAGATGCTTTGTACTAGTAGTATTCCTGTTTCTCCTACAGAGGTACTCTTTTTCTACTGGGAATTGATGCTTCTTTAAAAGCCAACTTCAAGGAGATGTTTTAAAATTTTTTTAAATATTCTAGAGAAAATAATCTTAGCCACCAATCTAGGCTCTGAGGACATGAGTTAGCAAAGGAGGTTGTTTTAGGAAACCAGGCAGAATGCATGGTGACAGGAATGCAAATTGTAATTGGGAGATTGAAAACATACTAAAAAATCTTGTGGGTAGATCTTTTGTTTTGCCTCATGTGCATATATTTCGCCTTTGATATGCAAAATAGAGGGGGGGAATTAAAAAAATAAGGTATTAATGCAATGATGATGCTGTTTATAGAAATCAGGAAGCCTTAGGCTGGAGAGATGGCTCAGCGGTTAAGGACACTGGTTGTTCTTGCAAAGACCCAGGTTCGATTCCCAGCACCCACATGGCAGCTAACAACTGTCTGAAACTCCAGTCCCAGGGGTTCTGACAGCCTTTTCTGACCTCCATGGGCATTGCACAACATGGGTGCACTTACCTACATGTAGGCAATACACACATACACATAAAATAAAAATAATAAAAAAATTTTAAAAAGATATCAGGTAAACCTCTACAATAAGCATATTTTAAGAAGGAAAACAAAAGTATTGCTTTGACATGCTTAGTTTTAGACATTTGTTAAATATTTAAGAGGTACCTAGTAGCTCTCCAGGTTGAACTATTAGTGATATTGACAGTATTTGGAAAAACAGTATTTTTTTTCCATTGTATTTACAATTATGGAACAAATTTTCCTACTTTCTGGCAGTTAAAACTTGTAACCATGGAAATACTTGTAGAAATATTTCCTTAAAAATAATTTATAGCATCTTGTAAAATTCACATTTTAGATCTTTGGTATGAAATATCAAATGATATTTCTAGATCATCCTGCATTAAACTCCCCTCATCAATGTTTGAAACTGGACATTTCCCCATTATCTCATCAGACTGTATAATCTTCAAACAATAATTTATATCTAGAAAATAAAGTATATAGCAATGGTTTATACTTAAAAAAAATATTTGAAACACTCTTTTAGATTATAGTTCATAATGTTGCCAAAGATATATGAATAAACTGATACATGTTCTTTCCCAAAATTGTTTTGTTTTGGAAATTAATGCAAAATCCCAAGAACAGTGTCATGTGTGTATACAATAAAACAGGCATTACTGCAGTAATCTATGCTCCCTTGGCATGTATTTAATCAGAGTTCTCAAAATAAGAACTCAACAAACAGTGAATATAAAGAGAAAACTCAGATTTTTTTTGAACAGCTCACACAATGTAATTATTTTTATTATAGTTAAAAAGAAATTAAACTTTTTAATTAGAGAATGTTACATTGTAATTTAAATCTAAGCAACTGTTCATAAAATGGCCGTTGGCGATGTCATTAAAGTAAAAACAAATTGAATTTAAACTTAAATAAATCTCTTTTTAGAAAACACAGCAGGGATCCTAATACATTTTCTCCTTAAAATCTGTTATATTAAAAGTTATAGATTGTTGGTATCATATATTCCTTTTACTGAATTATTAATTTTCATATATGTGTTTCTTTTATAGTCTCGTGTTCCATAAACTATTGATAGTTATTATAAAATTCATTACATGAAGATGCAATTCCAATACTGAGTCCACATGATAACCTGATTTCTTGGATGCTTAAAAAATCTGTTTCAGCAAATGTAAAATTCTGTGAACTATATGTTCATTAAAATTATAATACAAGTGATGGGATTAGTAGTATAAGTCAATAGAATTCAGTTTTGCTCATAAATGGCTTCTGTTGTTATTGAGCAATGTAGAATATTTCAAGGAAATGACTTTCATTACATATTTTAGAGGTATGTAAAAAGTGTTAATACAGATTAAGCCTTAAAATACTACATAAATAATAGTGAAAACTAATGAATTTGCTGTTTCTCTGAGAAAATATTTGGTAGCTAAGTATCTAAATTTCTAAGCTCAAAATATGTTCCAGCTAAAATCAATTTTTTTGTTCCTTAAATGGAACAATGTTGCTGAATCTGAGGATCATATAATGAAGCTGAATAAAACTAAGTAGCAACTAGTGAGGAATAAAGCCTTTGTGTTTAATAAGAAGTTCTGTGCTATCACCTTTTCTCTTGTGTTCACTTTGTTCATAATTCCAGATAAATTTTAAAAATATTTAAATTTAGACAAAACAGAGGAATGTGTCTAAGAACTTGCAAAAGTAAAGACATTCTTGCCTGCTTCACTTCTCTACAGTTACACTTCGGACAGACTATCTAATAGCAAGGCGAGGCCAAGAGGCCAAAAAGCACAATGAATAATTTCAATTCCAGAATAGCCTGAAGGGAATCAGTACAGAAAGGAGCAGAACTAGCACAAGAATCCACTCTCAAAGATTCTCAGAAAGAAATGAGGCTTGGAGTGATGAGAAAAGTTTAACAGCAGAGGAAAGGATAGATCTAGTGGGTGAGGGGAAGGAGGCTCAGAAGAAATAGGCTATGGTAATGAGACGATAAGGAGATACCGTGACTGTTTCAGAGAGTGTATCCATCTGTGCCAAGCTGGGATATAGAGAAGAGAGTGCAATTGCTAAAACTTTGAAGAGTTTTAAGCTTGTGAAATGGGAATCTCAACTGCGCCCCTGAACTCACACAGCATCTTTGTGTCCTCACACACTCACCTCCCCCTCTCTTCTCAGTAAGTAGGAAAACAGTGCAGATGTTATCAAAATTTCTTCAGCAAGATTTGGGGTTTCTAGATTTGGAATAAATATGAAAGAGTTCAGTTATATAGAAGTGGTTTCATAAGAAAAGCAAAATGTTCATTTGTGAAAAAGAGATATATATGTTGGCTTTTAGCACTCATGACCTCTGTCTTCAACTAAACAGATAAAACACTTTGTGGCAAAACAACATTGGCTAGAATATGTATATACATACATATATATCATATATACATATTCTAGCTTACATATATATATATATCTCACATGATTTTTATTCCTGATGAAATCAATATAACATGGTTTAATGTAACATTTTTATTTTATTATGTGTGATCAATAAATAATCTGGAGAAGATGTAAAGTGTAAGGAACCACCAGTTTCAGTTCTTGGGTGAGTTTTTAACTTTAGAGTTAGGGTATCAGACACTTACAGTCACATAAAACTTCCATCCTTTCAGTGGCCTTCAGTTTCTTGTCTCATGAATTCAAAGAATGAAATTCAGGAACCACAGAGGAGAGTTTTTGAAAGAAGCATTTTGGTGTAGCGAGCTTATGAAAGGAAAAAAGGCAGTGAACCTACACATCAAGAGTGTGTCTATGGTAATGGAATACTATAGAGCTCTGAGTCCAGAGGCCTTTTAAAGGACTTAGGGAAGAAACTGGGGTAAGGCATATAGAAGGGGATGATCTGGTCCAAATAAGAAACACCCAATTCCTCTCTGTTTCAGTCAGACTATCATGTATAACTCCCGGCAAGTGTAAGTGACAGCAAGGAACCAGGAACTGGAACATTCTTCTTGCATGCAGCCTGCAGAACTGACACCCTGGTCCATGCCTTACCTGACCAGTTTCTACTTCTTATACCCAACCAGCTCATGCAGATAAATTCATAAGAATATTTGAGTAAAATTTGGGCAATTTTTTGTCCATTCCTACATTTCCTTTTTAATAAGGTAATAAAGTCATGAGTAGCACACATGTGGAGTTTTAAAAATCAAGTTTTGAACAGGGTTTCAATGTTATGCCATTCTGGCCTCAAAAAAATTATGCAGGAATTTATTTTTAAGTCAAAGGATTTACTTTCTTATGTAAAAATGGCAAAGAAAGTAAGTCTACAAATCAAATTTCTACTTTACTGACAAGTGTCTAAAAGTTTGCAAGGCCCTCATGTAGCTCTCTCTTGAGAAGCTGTGCACTACAGTGTGACTTAGAGAGAAAGTTACCTTAGCAGTGCTGATTTGACCTTTCAGAGTTACTTGGGATGCTTATTTCTATTACTCTTAAACAGAAGTGAAGTTTGGGTTTTTTGTTGTTGTTGTTTGTTTGCTTGCTTGTTTGTTTTCATCAAAAGTCTGCTAGAAAACTCTGGGCAGTGATTTATTGGTTATGTAAGAGAAGTACAATCCTGCTTTAAGATACTAGATAAATGAAGGTTCCCTGTGTGCTAAGGTTTGGCATGTCTTCACAGATCAAGTTATGTTTATCAAATTATAAAAGAAAAGCCTGCTTTGTACAACCCATAACAGATAGAATCAAATAGTGTAAAAAGCACTTAGCTCTGTAATTTCAGAAACATTGTCTACCACCAGCAATTATATTTTGCCAGCTATATAATACGTGCTAAACTACACAGTGAAATCAGTGTAGATGGCTGTCTAAAATTAAAAGAGATGGAGCATTTGGTGATATACAAATATTTTGTTATGTAAACATTTAATTTGCTTTAATTTTCTATAACAAGTATTTCAAGTACTTACTTTAAAAAATGCTGTAAGATTTTCTTACCAATATACAGTATTACAAAGCAACAAAAAATATAAAAAAGCTTTTAGGAAATCAATTAAGCTTCTAATTTATTTTATTTTTATTACTTCTTTGAGAATTTCACTCACTGTATTTTAAGTTCACACCCCTCCCTAATTCCTCGCATGTTTAACCATGATCTCTACAACCCAAGTTGTATTTTCTTTTAAAAAAATGGGTTCAATTATTTGCTGTCAATAAATTATTTTGTTTTATTTTTGAAATAGTATCTCCCTGTAGTCCCAGCTGGCCTGGAATGTGCTATATAAATTGAGTTGTCCTTGTTCTCACAGATATCTGTCTGCCTATGCCTCTGTAGTGCTGTGAATAAAGAAAGGCATGTGCCACCATGCTCTGCTTGCTCAAAGATTCTTGAGTGTGTGGATAGCCAATGGAACAGAGTCAACCTACCTGGAGCCTGGCTTTTACTGTCTTTCCCAGAAGGCATCAATTGCCAATAGCTCAAAATTTTTACTTTATCCTACTGTTGAACTGTTTGTATCTAATCTATTACAATCTGCAATGCCTTATATTGAATTTTTCCTTGGTTTCCTGGTGATTATTTATAATCTAGTAATGTTAGAAGTAAAATTGCAAATGTAATTTTGAGTGGTCATTCTTAGCACAATCTCTCCAGCAATTGCCTTATGCTTGTTGGCATTTTATCACAACCAAAGAGTTCAGTATATGAATGTTGCTTTAATTTTTGGATTGGCTTTTAGAGTGAAGTTCATTCATTAATATTTTCTTCTTCTTCCAGAAATATCTAAACATTGCTCCCTGAATTTAGGTTTAGAAGATTGAATGTTGAGGTGTATGGGATTCAGTATATATACCATTTGCAGATAGTATGTCTTCTCTGTCTTCATACAATCGACTTTCGAGAATATTGACTGTATTCTATCTGTTTGCTTCAAAGTAATACCTTCTTTCTAGGCTGAAGGGAAGAAATCATTTTCCCCAAGTGTACAGGATGTTTATGATGCTGGTCTGCTTAGAGTTATGCTTCAAATTGGCATGTATCTCAAGGTCAAATTGATATGATATCCTTGTAGAATTCGCTCAGTGGAAATAGACCAAGGAAATGCTATTTAACATAGCAAAAACAAATCAAGATTGAAATAACTTACATTTGTAAACTATAGACAAACCCTGGGAGCTGGATGTATGAGATTTTCTTAGGAACATGATATTTTGAGAGAGTTGTGCCATGAGGTGAGAAATTGTTTTTTTCCTAAAAATATTTATTTCAAAATTCAGAGAAACCTAATAGGGCTAGCAAACTGTCAAACTACATAAGCTTTTCATCAAAAGAATGAATGATAATTCTTTTATGAAAACTCCAGAGTGATAGTTATTCAAATGAACATCATTCAAATTAGTGACAAATGTATCCACCTAGAAACAGAGTCAGTAAAGGGTTCAAATTGAAAGCTCAATACTGTGAGTCAGTAAGACTTTCCTAATCCTCATTTATTCTCTGCAGAGGTCTCAGCCCTTACCCCAAGCAGAGGGCAAATCAGGCACTCTTAGGTCACCTGCTCTATTCTAATTATTCTGATTCAAAACAACAAAATAACTTGTTCTCTTATGTGACACATCTCCACATATATAAAAAGGTGTGAGAGAGCAATTTTTCTGCTCTAGCATTGGTTTAGTAGGTAGAAGCTTTTCAGCAAGATGCTATTTGGGGGTTGATATATATTGGGTTTTAAAAATTAGCCATTTACTTTTTCCAGGAATTTAATTGCAAGTGATCAGAAAAGCCATGAATTTGAGCAAAAAATATTTATCTTATGGCAAGTTTAATTCTAGTGATAACAGGGCAGAAAGTCTACATTAATGTATTATAATATGCAGTCAACTATATGTAAGTAGTTTTGACTTCATGTAGGCCAGGTTGGCCTCAGACACACAGAGATCCACCTACTTCTGTCTTTCAAGTGCTGAGAATAAATGTGTGAACCACCCCTACCCCCATTCTTTTAGTGTTCTAATTAGCATTTTAGCTTTAGAGAGTAAAACAGCACACTAACACACACATTTTCCTTAAGCTATCAAAGAAAGAATTATTACTTGAATATGTGAAGAATGTTTCTTTAACTAAATACCTTTGCTTTATTTTGTCAAATTTTAGTTAAGAATCTCATAAACTGTATACTTCTACTGTTATTAAAACTTGAAAATTGACAAAGCCTAAGTGGTTATGAGACTGAACTTTTAAAGCCCAAGCCATCTGTGATATAAAAGATGGAAGGGGAATAACGGGAAAGTTAAATGGGGTTGGGGGAGGGATTGCAGGGTAGAGAAAGGAATAGAGGAAGAAATAATACTAATAGCCTTCTATATTTTGGCAGAGTTATAAATAAAGATTGAATATCTTTGTCTTCTCATTTATCAGTAAATGTCTGTTTGCCTGTTTCTCTCTGTCAATCTGAGATATTTTTTTTTCCTGCCTTTTAATTCTTTAACTGGATTATTGGATTAGAAAGTGAACTAAGCCCCTAGATGGTGAGCATCCTCAAATTCCTGATGGCAATGCAAAGATGAGGTAAAGACTGCAAGAGTCAGAGGTGAAGCATGATTATAACAACGTAGTATATTCCAGACACAACAGAAAAGTTGCACATATAAACTCACTGAGGTTTTGATAGTATATACAAGACCCACTGAAGCTCAAGCCAGACAAAATTGCACCATGCACAGAGGAGCTGGGCAAGATGTCTCACTACTGGCTGAAGAGTTATTGGCCCATGTTTTAATTAGATTAATTCATTTCTTGATTCTTTGTTTTTTGAGTTCATTATATATTCTGGATGGTAAACCTCTGTCAGATGTGTTGCTGATGAAGATTTTCTCCTGCTCTGTGGATTTTCTCTTCACTTCTTTGGTTTCTTGGTTTGATGCACAGATGCTTTTTAGTTTAATGAGGTCCTGATTGTTGAGTCTTGATCTTCTTTCCTGAGCAATTGATGTGTGGTTGAGAAAATCCTTTCTTAAACCTACATCTTGTAGGTTATTGCCAATGTTTTCTTCTAACAAGTTCAGTGTTTCAAGCTTCACATTGAGGTCTTTGATCCATTTGTAGTTGACTTTTGTGCAAGGTGAAAAATAGGGGTTTAATTTCATTCTTCTACAGGTGGAGATCCAGTTTTGCCAGGACCATTTGCTAAACATGCTGGCTTTCCTAGAGTGAATGTTCTTGGCCACTTTGTCAAATATCAGGTGGTTGAAATTGCATGTATTTACATTTTAGTCTTCAATTTTGTTCCATTGATCTATGAGTCACTTTTCGTGTGAATACCATACTCTTTTTTATGACTATAGCTCTGTAATACACTTTAAAATCTGGTATACTAATTCCTCCAGCATTGATCTTAGTGGTATGTGTTGTTTTGGCTATACGAGTTCGTTTCTGCCTCCTTGTGTATCTTAGGATGTTTTTTCCCAATTCTGTGAAGAATATCATGTGGATTTTAATTGGCAATGCATTGAATCTATGAATGGCTTTTGTCAGGATGGTCATTTTTACAATATAAATTCTTCCAATCCATGAGCGTGGGAGGTCCTTCCAAATTCTGTTGTCTTCCTCAATCCCTTTCTTTAAAGACTTAAAATTTTCATTGTAGAGGTCTTTAATGTCTTTGGTCAGGTTTATTCTGAGATATAGTTTATTTTATTTTATTGAGGCTATTGTGAAAGAGAGCATTTCCGTGTACTCTTTCTCTTATTGCTTGTTATTGGTATATAGAAAGGCTACAGACTTTTGTAGATTAATTTTGCAACCTGCCACTTTACTGAAAGTATTACTCATTTCTAGGAGGTTCCTGATGGAATTTTTGACTTCTCCTAGATATCATTTCATATCTGCTGCAAAAAGGGATAATTTGATTTCTTTTCCAATTGTTACTCCTTTAATTTCCTTCTATGGTCTTATTGCTCTTTCAAGAATTTAAAGCACTATGTTAAAAAGGAATGGAGCTCATAGACAACCTTCTCTTATTCCTAATTTTAATGAGAAGGCTTTCAGTTTTTCTCCATTTAGAATCATGTTGGTTGTGGGTTTGTTGAATATGGCTTTAATTATGTTGAGGTATGCTCCCTTCAGTCCAATTCTCTAGGACTTCAAACATAAATGCATGTTGAATTTTGTCAAAGGCCTTCCCTGTATGTATTGAGATGACCATATGATTTCTGACTTTGAGTCCATTTGAATGATGTATGACACCTATTGACTTAAGTATATTGAACCATCCCTGCATTTCTAGAATAAAGCTGAGTTGATCATGATGGATGATCTTTTTCATGTGTGTTTGTGTGTGTTTTGCATATGAGCTCTAGTTTTCTTTTTTGGTTGTATCTTTACCTGGCTTTGGTATTAGAGTGATGCTGGCTTCATAGAAGGAATTTGGAGTTCTCCTTCCATTTCTATCTTTTTGAATAAATTAAGTAGTATTGATGTAGATCTTCTTTTAAATGTCTGATAGAATTCTGCTGTAAATCCATCTGCTCCTGGGCTTTTTTAGTCAGGAGATTTTGTATTACTATTTCAATTTCCTTATGTGTTATGGGTCTGTATAAGCTGTTAACCTCTTGGTTTAGTTTTAGTGGTTCCCATGCTTTTAGATACCTGTCCATTTCATTTAGGTTTTCAAATTTAGTAGTTTATAGGTTTTTAAAGCATTCTTTACAATGTTCTGGATATTTTTGATGTCTGTTATATTTCTTATTTCCTCTCTGATTTTGTTGATTTGGAGGTGCTCTTTCTTTCTTTTGGTTAACTGGGCTAAAGTTCTGTCAATCTTCTTTATCTTTTCAAAGAATCAGCTCTTGGATTAGTTGATGTCTTCATCACTTTTCTGTTGCTGTGATAAGAACATTGACCAAAGCAATTTATAGAAGGAAGAGTTTATTTGTGCTTACAGTTCCAGGGGAATTTCAGTCTGTCATGGCAGGGAGGCATGGTGGCTGGACGTGGCTGCAGCAGGAGCAGCAGAACTGAAACTCTCACTGAAAGTGAGAGCACACCCAGGCACAGGAAGCAAGAGAGCAACTGGAGATCTGGAAAGGCTTAAGAACTCTCTAAGCCCACCCACAGTGACGTGCTTCCACCAGGATAGTCACACCTTCTTAAACCTCCCAAAACAGTGCCATCATCTGTGGACAAAATATCCAAATACATGGAGCTTATGGGGGGCATTTTCATTCAAACCACCACATTCCACCCCCTGGGTCCCATAGGTTCATGATTATATAAAGTACAAAATGCATTTAGTCCAACTTTTAAGTCCCCATAGTCATTATCAGGCTCAATACTATTCAAAAGTCCACAGTCCAAAGTAGACTCTGGTAAATATCTTAACTGTTAACCTCTATAAAATCAAAAGACAAATTAAATATTCCCAACATACAGTAAAATTGAATACATATTACCATTCCAAGAGGGAGGAATGGAGGTATTGTAAGGAAATACCGGACCAAAACAAGACCAAAAACTAGCAGGGAAAACACCAAATTCAGTAGCTCCATCTCCAACTTCTGGGACTTTGCTTCCAAAGGCCTAAATGGCTCAGCCTCTCTTGCTTTGCTGCATGCAACACACATCTCTCTCTTGTGCTGGTACCACTCCCTGTATGCAGGTCTTCTTGGCAGATGCCTCATAGCTCTGGCATCATGAACTTCCAGGGGTATACATTGCCAACCAGGCTTCACCTTCACAGCTTCTCGCAATTGCTAATCAGGGCCTTCTCTAGACAGGGGAATCCCTGCTTCACACTGCTTGGCCTCTGAGGCTCTCTGAAACCTTGGAGGAAGAATTGATGACCCATTCACTCTTCCATCTTTCATGCCTCTAAAGCCAGCACAAAGTGAATGACACTACCAAGTCTGACAACAAGTTTGGAGTGGACTCCAGCCTGCTTTATCCATTTTAGAAGCTTTTCTCTACCATGGCCCCTGCAGCATTTTCCTTTCACAAATTGGAGGCTTAACTGCAGGTGGTCTTGGCCTGGAGGCACTCTCTCCATTGTTTAAGTTTGAATCTCTAGGCCCCTCCTTAATCACTTTAATCTCCTTATCAATGGGATCCTCTTCATCACATGCCAGGAGTCCAACATTTATCTTCCTATTGCTCTTTTTCAATCCAAACTGTATTTCTTTCTGTCCCATTTGCTCTCTTTCACTATAGATCTGCATAATATTCACCATTAATAGCCATGCCACCATTTCTACATTAGGCTGTCTTGAAATTTCTTCCACCAAAGAAATTAGTTCATTACTTTTCACCTCAGCCCCAGGCAAGATTTTGGTCTAGGGCAGACTCCTTCCAGATGCTGCCAAAATATTCCAAGTACTGCTTAAGTCCTTATTTCCTTCTGAAACTACATTGTTCTCAGCACTACTTTCTTCCAAGTGCCCACTAGAATGACCTGTTAAGTGGAGCTTTTCTAACCCAAACTTCTAAAGTCTTCCACATTTCTTCAAAACCCTACATGGTCATGTTCTTCACAGCCAACAGCCCACTCTCTGGTACCAATTACTGTATTAGTCACTTTTCTGCTTCTCTGATAGAAACACTGACCCAAACAATTTATAAAAGGAAGAGTTTATTTGAGCTTATGGTTCCAGGGGAATTACAGTCCGTCATGGCAGGGAGGCATGGTGGCTGGAGGTGGCTGGAGAAGGAGCAGCAGAAGTGAAACTCTCACATCATCACACAGGCACAGGAAGCAAGAGGATGACCAGAGATCTGGGAAAGCTTAAGAACTTTGTAAGCCCAGCCCCAGTGGCGTGCCAAAACAGCGCCATCATCTGGGGACAAAATGTCCAAACACTTGGAGCCTATGGGGGACATTTTCATTCAAACTACCACAGTTGAGTCTTTGTATTGTTTTTTTTTTGTTTGTTTCTATTTCATTAATTTCTTCTCTGATTTTTGTTATTTCTTCTTGTCTGCAGGGTTTGGGTTTCATGTGTTGTTGCTTTTCAAGTGTCTTGAGTTGCAATATTAAGACATTTATTTGTATTCTTTCTGATTTTTTAATGTAGGCCCTTAGGGCTGTAAACTTCGCTTTAAGGACTGCTCTCAACCTGTCCCAGAGATTTTGTTATTTGTATTGTCCTTTTCATTTAGTTCTAGGAATGCTTTTTTCTTTCTTAATCTCTCATTTGACCCATTCATCACTCAGGAGTGTATTGTTTAGTCTCCATGTTTTCATGTTACTAGAGTTTCTTTTGCTGTTGATTTAAACTTTATTGCATTGTGGTCTGATAGAATGCAAGAATTATTTCAATCTTTTTGTATTTTTTGATGCTTGTTTTGTGCCCAAGTATGCAGTCAATTTTGGAGAAAGTTCCATGGGGTGCTGAATAGAAAGCATATTTGGTGCTTGGGTGGACTATTTGGTAGATGTTTGTTAGGCTCATTTGACATATGGTATTGTTTAATTCAGATGTCTCTTTGTTAATCTCTGTCCTATTGATCTATCTAATGGAGACAATGTGGTATTGAAGTCCCCTATTTTTTATGAGTTGAGATTAATCTAGGTATTAAAGTCCTGTATTACTGTTTTTATTAAGTTGAGTGCACCAGAGTTTGGTGAACACATCTTCATGATTGTAATATCTTCTTGGTCAATTGTTCCTTTGATCAGAATGAAGTATCCCTCTTTATCTCTTCTGATTAGTTTTAGTTTGAAGTCTATTTTTCAGGTATCAGAATTGCAACATCTATTTTTTTCTTAGTACCATTCATTTGGAATATTTTTTTCTATCCTTTCACCTTAAGGTAGTGCCTGTCCTGGAAAGTGAGATGGGTTTCTTGCAAACAGCAAGAAATATGTATCATAATCCATTCAAAATGTCTGTGTCTTTTGACTGGGGAGTTCAGTTCATCGATATTTAAAGTTATTTATGAAAGTGTGTATTGATGCCTATCATTTTGATCCCTGTTCACATTCTTGGTATAACTGTGCATTTCCACAGTTATGTCTTCATGAATTTTCTTTCTGCTACCCCTTGGGTATAGTTGTTCCTTTCTTCAGCTCTTTATTGCTTCAAGAACTCTCTGAATGGTTGCTTTTCTGGACATGAATCCTTTCAGCCTATTTATGTCATGGAAGATTTTTCTTTCCCCTTCAACCATAATAGACATTTTGGCTGGATAAAATAATCTGGCATGGTATCTATGATCATTTAGAACTGGGAATACTTTTTGGTCCAGGCTCTTCTGCTGTAATTGTGACTTTTTTTTTCTTTTGCAGCTTTCAGTATTCTCTCTTTGTTCTGTACATTCAGTGTTTTTACTATGATGTGCTGTGGAGAGTTTCTTTTCTAGTCCTCTCAATTTGTTGTTCTATGTGCTTCTTATATTTGTATGGGCATCTTTCTTTAATTTTAGTATATTGTCCTCTGCAATCCTGTTGAACATCTTGTCCATCCTCTATGAGATTCTTCTCTTTCCTCTATGCCTATGGTGTGTAAGTTTGGTCTTTTTATGGTGTCACACAATTCCTGCATATTCCATTCTTGTATTTTCTTAAATTTTTCATATTCTTTGCTTGAGTGGCCTAATTCGTCCAGTTTATCTTCCAGTCTTGATATTCTGTTTTCCATTTCATTCATCCTGTTTGTTAGGCTTTCTCCTTTCATTTTTAATTGGCTTATTGAGTGTTTCACTTCTTTCTTCATTTCAGCCTGAGTATTCTTCAATATTTCTAACCCTTTTGTGCATTCATTCAGAAGTTTATCCCTGTATTCTTTCAGTTCTTTGATTTCTTTATTTATGTGTTCTTTATATTCGTTGAATTCTTTTATCATGTTTATAATTGTTCCTTTGAATTCTCTGTCTTGTGTTATCTCTAAGGCATTCTCACTGTACTCCTCTACAGGACTGTTGGTACTTGGAGGACTGTTGGTACTTGGTGGGGATATATTATTTGGGTTGTTCATGTTACTTTTTTTTTTTTGCTGTGACTTTGACATGTGGATTTCTTTTGTAATTTCTGAATCTTCAGTGAGAGTCAAGCCTTCCATTGTTCAGTTTAGGTCTGCTTCTTTCTTTAAACTTTATGTGCCTTTGTGGTTTACTTATTGGGCATGAAAAGCTGGTCAGTCTAGGTTTCAGGTTCCTTCTTTTGATTTCATATTGAATGGTCCAGGTGGCTTTTACCCTGCTGCTCAGCAGTTCCCACAGAGGCTCAAGTCGGATTAGGATCAGATGCTCTCAGACTTTCTTCTAAGGTCTGGATCCCTCTAGTTACCAGGGACAGTATAATTTGGCAGGATTCCTAGGGATAGGTAGGATTCAGGACTCTCAGGTAGTCAGGGAAGGAGTCTGGTCTCAAGACTCCAGAGTAAGCAGGGAAGGAGGATGGTCTCCATAATCCAGTTGTTGGTGGGATAGCCAGGGATAAAGGCCAGTATCAGGTATGCAAAGGCAATGTGTGGGAAGGAACAGGACTGAGGGCTCCAGGGGGCTAGACAGTGGAACTGGGTTGGTCTGGGTGCAAAGGATCAGGAAGCAGTGGGGAGTCTGGCCCAAAAGGGCAGTCCAGAGGTCTGGGGTCCCAAGAGAAGAAATGGGCCAGCACCCATGCCAGGAGGAGGGTGGGTGGGGGAGCCAGGAGAGTGAATGAGGCTGTGGGAGTCAACGTGCAGTGGGCATGGCTGAACTTACCCAGGAAAGATGCTGGCCAGAGGAATCTGGGGGCTGAGCCAACCAGGAATGCAAAGGTGAAGTGGGAGAGGGAACAGGCCCCAAGGTATTCTGGAGGCTTGACAGAGGAACTGGGTTCATCTGGGTGCAAAGGATCAGTAAGCAGAGGTAAGTCTGGGCCAAGAGGATAGTCCAGAAGTCAGGGGTGCAGAGAGAAGAAATGGGTCAGTGCTCATGCTAAGAGGAGAGAAAGGGTGGAAGAGCTGGGAGGGTGAAGGAGCCTATGGGAGTCAAGGCCACAAGATGTGTGTTCTTAAAAGTGTTGTCAGTCAGGGCAGCATCAAGAAACTGACATTTAAATAAAAATATGAAGAAAATAGAGCAATTGAATATTGAAAGCAAAATAAAATTTGTAGTCAGAATTCTCTGCCATAGAAAACAGTAACGCTGAAAGAGTTTCAGAAGAGAGCTAAATAGAAACCAGTATGGTACAAACAATAAAATGTGACCAACACAACAACATAATGAAAGAGTAAAATGGAAATACAAAAATTTAATATAATAAAAATGAATCCCAAAATAAGAATGAAAAAAAATCAGCCCTCTTATATGCATATGACTAAAATCTATGCTATAAAAGTGAAAATTGCTGTATCAAAAATGGTGACAGAAAAGTCATGGCAGAACATCAGTGAAACTTCAAGCACAAAACAGCAAAGAAACATGAAAGCTACAAGATTGGAGTGAGATAATGTAAAATCCAAACAACATGGTCAGAGTATTCCAAAAGACTCTTCAAATAACACAGTCTACTGGTGAAGGCAAGACATATTTTGGACACAGAACTTGATATAATCAAGCTGGAATTCATGTGGAAGCCTCTTTCCTCAAGACTAGCTCCCATAATATCTGAAGACACTATACAGACTTCCAAAGGAATAAACAAGACAACAGTCCCATCCAGCTGTAAAGTCTATGAACAAAAACAACGACCAGCCCATCAAAATATTGCTATTGGTGCACTTGTGACACTTTTAAGTTGAAGGTAATGAACAGTTTTATAATTAGCATTAAAGCCCATTCAAGAGGAAGGGACTCATGTGTGGTACTGTAAACACAGCCAAATACACAAGGTTGGACAAGTCAGATCCTTGTGATAAACCTACTTTTATCACATTCTTAAATCACATAATTTATTTCTCTATTCTAAATACATTCTTATATTTACAAACAAGTATACCTCTCACCGGTCATCAAAGAAGCTTTATTCTTTGAACAGATGGAGACTGTTACAACTTCCCACAATTGGTCAAGCACAATGAATAAGTTTTGCTCAGGTAGAAAACCTTAACTGACAAAACTACAATGCAACCTCTATACTTAAGTTTCAGGGCACATAGCAGAACAGGGGGAAGGGTGAATATTAATGCATTTCTCAACTTTGACCAGCAAAGCTTCCTCCTGCACATGCAGCAGATAGTAAGTAAACCAGAATAGTCACAACAAGCCAAAGTACAGAGAATAACAGACTCCAGAGCACTTATCCCTGAATACAACACTATATAAAATTCTGCCATCCAAGGCTCAGGGACCATTGTAGAAGAGGGGGAGGAGAAATTGTAAGAGTCAGAGGTAGTAATGACAAGGAAGTTACTCATGTAAACTTACTCAAAAGTATCAGCATGCACTAGACCCATACAAACCCAAGCTACAAAAACTTCCAGCAAAAAAGTATGATAAAGGGTACAAAGCTCCAACCTTAGTTATGGAACTTTTGTCAATCAATAACTACTAGGGGAAGGAGAAATGATTTTCTTTAACTGCATGATACTAGATAGGTTAGCCAGTTTCTAGTTGATGGACATTTGAGAATATAAATTTAACTCGACAGGATTAGTAAATAAAATCAAGTATGGCCATACAAGAGGGGTGCAGATAAAGGAAGGGAATCTAAATATGATCAAAATATATCATATAAAATATGCAAAATGTAACAAAAAGCAAAGCAGCAATATATACGTAGGAAATAGAAACCAACAAACCAAAATTGAATATAAAATGCATATTGATTTTGTTTTTTTCAAAGTACATGGAGATCTATGAAATTTCATCATTTCACTTTTCTTAATAGCTAAGTAAAATCCTATTATGTACATATGCCATAATTTCATTGTGCATTCTTCTACTGCTGGACATTCTGGCTTGGTTCCTTTTCCTTGCTATTGTAAATAGTGAAGCAGTAAATATAGATGTGCAAGTATCATTGTGGCCAGGCTCAGAAAGACAAAATTTGCATATCATCTCTCATCTATAGATCCTAATTTTTAATATTTGTATGTATGTGTCATATAGACTCATCCCCCACCTGGCAAAGTAAACTGGCAATCAGTAGTGAGATGCCTTCTTTTCCAACTTGAATTTACACACTTGTGTTAAATCAACACAAACTAATTTAATTATAGATCCTCAGTAAGAGAGAAGGGGCAGACAGATCAATCATGCCCTCCATTCAACCAGTTGGCTTAAGTGGTACATGGGGGAGGGACTAAGAATGGGGACAGGAGGAGCCAGAGAGAGGGGATGGTCTTTTCCACTGTGGGGAACAGCTGGGAGGTCAGGGGATCCCAGTTTTAATGTAGGAAGGAAGCTCATGCATGCCCACACGTTTGTAAGTAATTCCCATCCGCATCCTCTGTTCTGTTACAAAGCCCAATAAATTCTTTGGTTTCCCAAACTGTAGTTAGGAGGAATATTATCTGTTTTTCTTAAGAACAGTTGGAAGAGGGGGCTAGAAGCTGCATGTGCCTCCCAGAAATAAAATTTAGCTGCATTATGTAAATAAGTTGTCCTAAGACTTGGTATAGCCTATGAAATTATATAGGACACAGGAGGGGGAAAAGAGGTATTGAAAAAAATGGAAGGGAGAGGGAAAGTATCCACATGTATCTTAAAAGTGTGAGGGAGGCTACTGGAGATTGGGTGGACAAGGTAGAGAGGGGGAGAGGAAAGAAGATGCAATGAGACACAATAAAAAGTCACAATTTTTTTGAAAAAAAATGCCATAATGAAACTAATATCTTTGCTAGTTAATAATTTTCAAAAGTGATTTAACAATATCACACAGAGCTATCCAAACATCAATGTTCATAGGATAATGGAATTTGATTTATGTCAATATGTATGTCTCCAGATCCAGGGCTATGTCCCATGATTTTATTTATTTATAATTATAAAGAGCCAGTTATAATTCCACAAATGACTATTGAAGAAACTATATGTTTACTGTTTAGTAATAATATATGTATTTTCCTGCTACGTAATATCACAGTGATTTTAAATTAACCATTATCCTTTTTTAAATGTATTTTATTACTGTAATTTTATGTGTATTAAATGAGTGTATTATCTGCATGTATGTAAGTGCAGCAAGGACAAGAGGTACCTTCTGCCTCCTTAGCCTGGTTCAGGGTCAAGCAATTTGAGCCAGCACCCATTAGTATGTCAAGGATAAAAAGGTATGAAAAGAGCAGGACGTGGTGACACATGCCTTTAATCCCAGCACTTGGGAGGCAGAGGCAGGCAGATCTCTGTGAGTTCAAGGCCAGCCTGGTCTACATAGTGAGTTCAAGGACAGCTGGGGCTACAGGGAAACCCTGTCTCAAAAAAAAGATACAAAAAGTCTCTGTGTAAAATCCCCAGAATGCAGAATGACTTGACTCCAAAGGGATAACTAAAGACAGTAAAGAACTAACCAAGTTAATGCCTCTTACCCACGCTATGGTACCCAACCGAGATCTATGGAGAAAACAATTACACAAATGGATAAAACCTTTCCATAGCATAGTGTGTTAGAATTTGTCTATGATTGATTTAATATATATGATTTTGACCTCTGAGTGTTTTATAGATGTAAAACCCATTTGAAGGATATCAAGCACATCTGAAGAAACAAAGGCCAACTGTAGCTGTTAAGATTCTTGGGAGCTTTATGGTTTGGTAAGACAAAAGTAATAACCACTGGCATGGTTGGGAAAAGACTACAATGCCTAATCCTATATTAAAATAGAAACAGAAACTCCCAAAATTGTACAACTGTGCCTTAGTCTGTCTCTTTATTGCTGTGACAAAACACTGGGACCGCTACCAACTTGGGAAGAAAATGGTTTATTTAGCTTACATCTGCCGGGTCACAGTTCATCAAGGAGCCCAAGGTAGGAACTCAGGGCAGGAACCTGGACGCAGGAGCTGGAGCACAGGCCATGGAGGAACACTGCTTATTGGCTTCTTCCCCTGGCCTCTGCTCAGCCTGCTTTCTTATGCAACACAGGCCCACCTGCCCAGGGGTGGCACCATCCACAGTGGGCTGGGCTCTCCCACATCACTCATCAAGAAGATGCCCCTCAGGCATGCCACAGGTCAGTCCAATAGAGGAAATTCCCCAGTTGAGGCTCCCTCAACCCAGGTTTGTCAACTTGACACTAAAGCTGTCCAGCACAAACTGTTAATGAAAAATTACAGTACCAGGGGTGAGTTGTCCTCCTATGATATGTTGGCCAGAGAGATCCTAGAGGTCTTCAAATTAACCAAGGCTATTGCCACTAGTGCCAATTTTACATCAGAAAAGGTTGGTAAGGCCATGTTGCTGAAGACACTTCATGATGTGAATGTGGGAGGAGAGATGGAGATGAGACTAAGCTGAAAACTTCATGCCACTGGATAGGTGGCTTTCATAGTGCTAGAGGTGCTATGCAGATGTTTCACAGAAAATGATCCCCTATGATTCTGCTCTACTTTGGACCCCATGTGCTGTACACTATTGACATGCCAAACAATGCCTGCTGGTACAATAATACCTCGACTATCATATGTACAATGGGATAAATTTCAAATTGGATAAGGTGTGTTCTTAGGGACACACATCTGGTGCTGTAGAGCAGGCCAACCCCCTGTGTAAGCCCTGGGTGGGAAAGCCACTGCCAGTATATTGTTTGATAAATATGGTACACCTGCTGGGATATCTTCTAGGCATTTATATTTGCATCCATTTTGTCTAGATGTGTCTACTTCCTTCCATTTGTTTTTATAATAGGGAAGACACCACTGAGATGGATCAGAGGTCACATTTTGAAGACAAATGATGGGGAGGCCCAAGAGGACAATATCTCTTAACAAATCCCCCAAAATAAGCCCAAATAAATATTATTCCCCAAACTATAACTTAATAGGAACATTGTGATGGTTTAGTTAGAAACGTGCTCTTTGGAATCCCAGAGAGCAAGCACAGGTCTCTCAGGGGAAAATTTGGCAGGACACCATATGATGCAATGCTTGCAGAGGTAACAAAACGGTGTCATATCCCCTGAAACTGGAGTTATGGATGTTTTTTAGCCACCAAGTGGGTACAAGGAATGGAACCCGGGTCCTCTGCAAGAGCAGTCAGTGATCTTAACCACTGAACCATCTCTTCAGCCCCAATATCCATTATCCTTATTTGGAAGATTGGGAACAGGTTATCGCAATGTCAAATAAAATAATAAACAACTTTGAGGAATAATTGGAAAAATAAAGAGCCAATAGGCTCACTTAGACAATATTTTGTGGAAATTAAATAATGTTAGCACATAAACCATAAAGAATGTGGGTGAGGGATTCTAGGATACACAATAAAAAGGGGTATTAATGGAAAGAAAAAAAAGTTATTGTGTAAAAATCAAGAGTATTTTACATTATTAAAAAGCAAGTTTTGGGGGCTGGAGAGATGGCTCAGCAGGTAAGATCACTGGTTGTTCTTTCAGAAGACCCAGGTTCGAATCCCAGCACCCACAAGGCAGCTAAGAGCTGTCTGTAACTCCAGTCCCAGGGTATCCAACAGATTCTTCTGTCCTCTGCAGGCATTACACAACATGAGTGCACTTACCTACACACAGGCAATACACACATACACAAAACAAAAATAATAAATAAAAACTGAAAAAAAAGCACTTATCAGCTCTCAGAGCCAAGGTTTTTATAATTTACACCAGGGATGATATAATAGATGATATAATATGGGTTACTTTGAATAGATGGGTTTTTATAATAATCAGAAATTCTATTTGGGGTATTTGCCATGGACACATACACAATCCAATCGTTCAAGGCTTTGTGATATCATGCTATGAGCTTTTTAAATAGCAAATACCAACTTTCTAACCATAATAAATGTCTGGATTTGGAGGAGAGATTGCATATATGATTATTCCTTACTTAAATTTTGTTTCAAAAGATGAAAGTGAAACAGTGAAAACTTTTGAATTATATGAAAAACAATTTCTTGAATTTTTGTGATTTTTCATACAATAAAATTTTATGGTATTTGGATTATCTCCCATATCACCACCTCCCCTTAATGCCACATACCCTTGACTCTCCTTCAGTGTGGATCCATCCACTATAACCTGGTGAACCTGTCAAAAATCTATTTCTTGAGACTGTCTCTGATCTTCCCAGTAGCTATCTGTTGACACCATTTTTATGTCAATCATATATTAATTGAAAACAAAATTGAATTCACAATTCATTAAAACTACTTTTTTCAGTAATTTTGAAGTGAAAATGCAAGCAATATAGTGTTTTGACACAAAGGAATATTGACGCATCTGCTTTATACTTAACCAAATTTTAATTTTGTAATTTCATACTCTTAAATTTATCTTTCTTATTTCAAATACAGTAGAAATAAATATAAAATCTAAGTATCTAAATATTTTGGAAAATAAAAATAACATTCAATTTATGTGAGCACACTGCCTCATTAAATACTTAATACATTTATGTGCAGTATTAGTTTGGCCAAAATAAAATGTGAACAGATGTGCGGCCTTTTGGTGAGTGTGTAAATATTATTTGTTTGGTAATAAGTTTAATTAATCATTGTTGGTTTGCTGTTATCTTCAGATCTCTCAATTCATGTTGAGTAGATTTTCAGTTGTATATGGAAAATATTAGTGGGGGGTAATGTAGAGAAGTAGGTAATAAATGTCATCCTATTAATTTCTCATAAGACCATTTCAAAAAGTTCAAGACCCTGCCATTAACAAATTGCACTTTAAGAGGCAAATAATTATGCTATTCCTACTTGAGGCAGGTACACTAAGAGATACTTTCTCTAATTATTAGAAAAAATAAAATAACATAAAAATAGGGGATTAAAAATATAAAATGCTTGACAATGGTTTTCTTTGTTGAAACATGAATTATAATCATAGTGAACAGATAAATGCTTACTTGATTGTCATAAATCTTCCTTTTTAAAAGAATTCTGTAGCAAGGAATTGGACTGTAGACTTTCACAAAATATCTAATAATCCGTATTGCAATTTTTCTTAGTTACTATTGTTCTTAGCAAATAAGTGACAAGAAGCAACTTTAGGAAGAAGAGTTTATTTTGGCTCACAACCATATTGCCAGAAGACATGGTAGCACATTTGAAAGGCATCTGGTCACATCCCATCTTCACTTAGGAAGCAGAGAGATATGTTTGCTGGTGCTCACCTTGCCGCCTTTTCTTATACAGCCTGGTTTCAAGCCTATTGGACCTACAGACTGGTTTCAAGTCTGTTGTGACCTATGTTCATTGTGGGTCTTCCTTCTTTGATGAAACCTTTCTAGAAAGTTCTATAAACATGGCTAGTGATGTCTGTTCATTGGTGATGTTAAGTGTAGTCAAGCTGACAAGACTGATCATCACTGAGATTCTGGCTTTTATAATTTGATACAAATCCAACTACTTCTTAAATACATCTCTCTACAGTTAGATTCTAAGCAATGCATCTACTTTCTTATAGTTTCGGTCTCCCTGAAAAGAGTGACATTTTCCCTATTAGATTCCAGGCTGGCCTTGAACTTGCAGAGATCTGCCTGCATCTGCCTCTTGAGTGCTGGGATTAAAGGTGTGCACATCACGCCCAGCTCAGGAAGTTAATTTTTATGTCATTGAACATTCCAAATTTAAGATTTAACAAAAGTAGAGCTAACTAGTCTTCTGGCATAACATTAGAGAACAACATAAAGCATAATCTGAAAATAGAAGAAATAATAAAAGTAGTCTTCCAGGAAGGCAGGATTACACTTATAAACATTTAATCTGTCAAGTAATTGGCTATATTGCATACAATATGACTTACATCAACTAAAGGAAATCATAAAATATTCAAAAATATGTTATTTTTATTATCCTACATAGGTAGCATATCAATCTAGCCTTCACTTCTATTTGCTAGTAACTATATTAATTACTTTTCCTAGTGCTCTGATAGAGATACCTCAGAAAAAGAAACAAAAGGAGAGCACAGTTCATTTGGTTGCATTTCATAACAGCAGAAAGCCCTTGTGGCAGGATTGTAAGGTGGGGGATGGGTGACAGTTCATCCACAATCAGAGAGCAGAAAATGATCAATGCTGGTGTTGAAGCTGCTTTGCCCTTATTATTTAGCTTGGAAACCCTAGCATAGAATGGTGAAACCTATATTAAATGTGTGCCATCCCTCTTCAGTTAATATTTTGGCAAATACCCTCTTAGAAGCAAGCAAAGATTTGTTTTCCTGACCATGATAAGTACAGTCAAGTTAACAGTGACTATTCCCCATCACGATAGCTTATAGAAATGATTTGCTTATGTCAGAATAAGTTCATTTGTGTTTGTTTGTATTATAGGAGCCCATAGATGAGGAAATGAAAATCCATATGGTTATTGGTTTAAAACAACAAAAACTGAGCAGAAAATGACTTTAATGGAGGCATCAGGTTATTCCTAATTATTGACATACAGGAAATTGAGACAGGTTTTAAAAGGCAAAGAAGTGACACTCCAAAACACCACCAAATAGAAGTTTCATTTCTTCTGTTGGTGTATCTTTTATGAATGAAGTCACCTTGCTGTCTCTGTACTCTTATGAATCCATTCTTTCTGAAATTACTGAATGGACACCACATAAATTTTATCTGTACATTAGAGTTGAGGGACTGAAGACATATTGGACCACCCAAGCTTCTGTACTCAGGAGTCCTTCCAAACATTCTCCAAATATTTATTTACTCAGTGGGAGTTTTCACCAAAAATGTGGCTGCAATGTTGTGCAATGAATACTTGTAAATTTTTTGCTTTAATTTTTCTCATGTCTAAAGTTACCTTTTTTTTTTTTTTTTTGGTCTTTTGACCCCAGCTGTCCTGGAACTCACTATGTAGACCAGGATGGCCTTGAACTCTCAGAGATCCAACTGCCTCTGCCTCCCAAGTGCTGGGATTAAAGGCATGCACCACCACACCCTTTAAAAATTTCTTCAGAAATTCCTGTGGTAGTGCACTGCTTTAATCCCATCCCTCCCAGACAGAGGTAGGTGAATTTCTGTGAGAGGTCAACCTGGTCTACATAGCCAATTCCAGCAAACTGGAGCTACAGGGAGACCGTGCCTCAAAAATCCAAAAGAGACATTTACTTCAATACATGCACTTGATTGTGGTTATGAAAGCGCACATGAACTTGAAATTTGCTTAAAGTGAGTAAAATGTATAACATTAAATAAGTCAAAATTCATGATATAAAGTAATCATATATTAACTCAAACTAAACCTTGAACATTGATTACAGGTATTTTTCAAGTTAAGGATAAAACTCAAACTTTGAAAAAGCCAATAAAAATAATCATATTTTCACTATGATACTTGAAAAATTAATTTTCATATGTGTCAGGAGTTATTTTATATTTTTACTAATTTTCATCTAACATCAACATTTGGTTGTTTGCACACAGATGCTATAATATAGTGTAACTTTAATATTTTTCTATTTGTTAATTTGACATGAAATTTATAAATAAATTTCTTAAACATGCTTTCTTTAAAGAATAATATAATAAAATGTATTATTTCTTGAATTTTAATCTTTTCACTAATAATTTCAACCAAAAAATGATATACTTCTCTAGTTGGCATTTAGTCCTTTCTTTGCTGTGCATTGATATTAATTAATGCAAGTATTCTTTGGAAAAAATGAGCATGAATATATGATATTCTTCCTCAATATTATTTTACAATTAGCGATTTATGTTACTATTATCCACTATGATAATTTTTATTTCTTTTCTTTGAGCAGAAAAGCAGTCAAGGGATGAGCAGGTGAAAGAAGGTATTCTAAATACTTGAGCAAACTTAGTGCTTATTATTTACAATAACCTAAATATATATTACATAAAATGGAAGCAGATATTTTTGTACTAAAAGCATGATTCGAAAGTAGCAAGTTCATGGTATCAGAGAGCATTCTTTAATTTTGACTCTGCTTTTCATGTTGCTCATAGCAGGTATGGCATATATATGAACTCATGGAGAATGGAAGACATCTAAGTTGTCTCTTAAAATTCTGTATGAGAAAAAGTGAAACGTGGATTATTAATATGGAATTCACATTCCTGCATATAATGCTACATGAAATTTGGTACACTCTAGGCTATTTATTGCACCCTAAAATAACTTATGTTACCATAATAAAGTTTTATTTTGCATAATTTCTCCACCACAAAATCCGCATATGGAGCAAATTAATTAGAACAATGATTTAGTTATTATGTTTGCCAAATATGTTTTATGACTACTCAGAATGCAGAGGCAGGAAGATTGCAAGTGTAAGTCCAGATTGGGCTACAAAATTTGTTCAAAGGCAGAGTGAGAATCTTGGTGAGACTGTCTCAAACAACAAACAAATAGACAAACAGAAAATAAAAAGAGGGGGCTGATGATTCAGTTCATGATAATGTGCTTAAATGTCATGAACAAAACTCTAGTATAAATCCCTAGTACCATTAATATAGTCATACATATGTATAATTTAAAAAAAGAAAACAGTCTAAACAAAAAATCATTTTAAGAACACTATTCTGATTTCAGTTCCTCCATCCTTCCATGAAACTATGCTCAACAATCAATAAACCATGGTTGGAATATAAAGCTCAAGCATGCTGCATCTGCAAGTTTTATTTTAATTTTTAATTTTAATTCGATCTAATCATGCTTGAATCTTTTTTTCACAATTCCCATTGATCAAATAGAAAATTTCTCACTGTTTTACATTCAAATACATATGTGTACACAGACATCTACAAGTGTAATGCCTGAGTATAGTTTCAATGAAGAAGGTTCAATTCAGTGTAGAAAAAAAAAATAAGAGTACATATGGTCGGCATTATGTTTTATAAAAATCAATTGTAATTATATTCAGATTTAGACTTAAATAAGTTCTACTTACATCTGGTCATTATCACTCTCTCTCTCATCTCTCTCTCTCTCTCGCTCTCTCTCTCTCACACACACACATTCTATTCAACAGAAAACTTGAGAAAAAGAGAGTGAAATATATCTTGAGAAAAGTTACTATTAGACAATGCATTAAAAAATCAGTGATTGAACTTATTTTTTTCTTCTCCATGAAAACTATTCCTTTAATTTTTCCACATTAAACTGAAATTGACAATGTTATTTATTTTCAAACTCTAAATAAACTTTCTCCATTGTGTTCCACAGTTATGCAGTCATATGATACATGGTATATTTAATGATTGTGCAAGTGTAGTCATTTGTTATGTAGATAGACACAGACAGTTAAGCCCCTTGTAAAACCCCGTAGACACAAATCAACTAAAGTTTTCTCTATCCTAAAAACATAAAACGAAAGACTTAAAGGCAACCCAGACTATAAAGTCATGACTCCTGACAGTATGCTGCCACTCACATTTTTCTAGTTGAATTAATGTTCCACGAATGTTAGAAGTACCATTCTTCATGGAGAAGTGCCATTAGATAACCATGTGAGAATGAACAGGAAATTCTCAGATATGCAAAAACTCAAATGTCACAGTAATAACAATCTTCATCTAGTTGGTGCCTCAAGTTCAATTCGTACGTTCTTTTAATGAATTGACATCTGTCTGTTATTTCTCCAGGACTTTTGTTGCTATTTAAAATGATATCACATACATAGCAATAGAAATTTAAAAAAATAGATAAATAATAGAAAATTTTACTTGCTACAAGGAAACATGAGGAAGGACAAATGGATACAGATAGCTGAGATAGAGGGGTGTAGATTTACCATGTCGATGTAGAAGTTATGAGATTATTTTGTGCTTGTCTCTCATTTCATTAATATCACCTATGATACCAAAAGAGAACTTTATTAACAGATGCTTATGAATAATATGATAGCTTCCTACAAAAGTTACCTGAGAATTACTTCTCTGTCCTCAGTCTACTCTCCATGCCAAACTAAGAAGAATTCCAATATAGCACAAGCAGTGTCAATTTAAGAAAAGTGATAGTAAGGCCTCATGATCTGTTCATGATCTGTCTCTCTAGATATCTTTTCATCCTGAACTTAGCAAAAGGGCCTTGAGGTTGCACTTAGTTTTGTTTGTGGCAAGTGTCTTCCAAATTCTAGACCTTTGCCCTTCTTTTTATTAGAGCATTTGCAGCCTGGAAATAATGCATTCTTCCAAAAAGCACGGGCAAGCTCAAGCCGGGGCACCCTGGGAAGAGGAGTGGATGCTAGCCACTGGCAGAGCAAGTGGTGGTGAGATTGGAAGAAAGAGAGAGAACCAAGGGTGGGCAGGTCTGGAGCTGGGTTCAGGATGTGTACGGCCACCTGGGAGAACGTCAGAGGCGAAGGGAAAGAAAAGCTAATTGAAGCCTGAAGGTGGGGCTTGAATGATGTGTGAGTTATGAAAAGTCATCTTTTTGTAAGTTGCTTCCTACCTGTCATGCAAACCATGTGAAACCCAAGATAAAAATGTGTTATGCCAGTTTGTTGACCTGCATCAGGACCATGAGACCCTGAGAGAGTGAGGGCAGGTCAAACAGAGAGCAGGAAGGGGAAAATTTATCACAATGGCATTTAATTCACACAAATTGAGATTTTAGTTTTTTTTGTGTGTCCAAATTCTGGTGTAAATTAGTTTTCCTTCCAACAGTTTTGTGACCCAAGATGTGATCTGTGAAGCCTGAAAGCTATCCCTCTGAAGAAAATCATCAAAACAATACTATGCCTTCCACACAGTGTGGATAGTGCAGGATATCTAAAAACCACCAAACTATATTATATGAAAATCACAAAAATGTAATTAAAAATAAAATAATAAAAACATTTCTTAAAAAAGTAGTATGTCTCACCAGGCATGGTGGTGCATGCTTTTAATACCAGCACTTGGGAGGTAGAGGCAGGTAGATTTCTATGAGTTTGAGGCAGCCTGGTCTCCATACTGAGTTCTAGGTGAGCTGGGGTTACAGTGAGGCCTTGTCTCAAAAATAAATAAAAATAAATAAATAAATGATAAATACATACATATATGCATGCATACATACATACATACATACATACATACATAATAAAAGTTGTATGTCTCAGGTCAGGGCTGGAAAGACGATGACTCAGTGGTTTAAAAGTACTTGCCTCTCTTCAATGGAGATGGAACTGACCTTCAAGTCACCTACTATAAGTCAAATTCACTGCTGGGAGGTGCATGTGGCATCCAATCCCCTCCTCCCACAGTCAACAACCTGAGGAAAAATTTCTCCAAACCCCTGTTTGAAGAATTTCAACATGTTTATTGGCCTTGATAACTGAGCTTGGGGTACGGGCTTACTTACAGACATGCGAGCACCCCCAATTCATCACTGTGTTCGAAAGTCCACACCCAGACATCACTCTGGTGGGTCCAGACAGCTTTACAAAATGGCGAGGGACCCGACTCCTTGGTTTTCCCAGCTTTTATATCCTTTGCCCCTCCCCTGCAACTGGCTATGGTCAACCTATTGGCTGGAAGAGGGAAGGGGCGTGGCCTCATTGCAGAGCGTGGGAAGGAGGCAGGTCTATGGCTTGTCATCAGAGGGTCAAAGGAATACCTTCTAGGTCACACCTCCCTGAAGGCTAGCCCTGCAACTGGCTATGGTCAACCTATTGGCTGGAAGAGGGAAGGGGCGTGGGAAGGAGGCAGGTCTATGGCTTGTCATCAGAGGGTCAAAGGAACACCTTCTAGGTCACACCTCCCTGAAGGCTAGCTCTCATAACTTTGGAGGACACTATGCAAACTGCTAAGGGATAATATCAATTTATGCTCCACCCCCAACTTTAAGGTCTAATAACCACAATAAATTCTATAGTGGCAGTAGTGCACATTTATCTTGAGGGAATCAATAGCTACCAACCGAGTGGGAGGGAACTCATGCGTGGTACTGTAAACATAGCCAAATACACATGGCTGGAGCTGCCATAGATCTTAGAGAAAAACCCTAAGTCTGTCACATTCCTAGACAAATGTAATTTTTTACTGTATTGTGAATATGGATTCTCATATTTATTGACAAATATTTCAGTCACTACTCACCAAAAATATCTCTTTTGCAACAGATGGCAACTATTACAAAGTTCCACAATGGTCACACACAGAGTATAAGTATCTGTGAAATGCCAAACTCTAAATGATACATCTACAATGGAACTTCCACACCTAAGGTTCATGGAACATAGTGGAACAAGGGCAGAGAGAATACTAATGCATCTCTCAATTCTCATCAAGAAAGTTACCTCATGCAACATAGGGCAATGAACACAAAAAGTCACAAATGGCCAAAGCGTAGGGAATAAGAGTCTTCAGAGGATGGGGTTTTGGACAAGACTTGTATAATAAACTCCACCCACACAGGGTTCAGGAACCATTGTAGAAGAGGGGAAAGATTATAAGAACCAAGGGAGGATGCACATGACCATATGGAAATAGATTCAAACAGACTACTGGGACTTTGCTATGGAAATAGGCAGAAGGCCTCAATCTTAACTAAAAAACGTGTTGGCAGCTGATTAGTGTTAGCTGAGGGAGACTTGGTCTTCTTTAAGGGACTCTACCTATTTTCACTAGATCTGAATGGATGAATTTTCACTGAGAGACATCTAGGTACAGTAACTTGACTCTATAGTCCTTAACATAAATGACAGAATGTATGAAATTGATGGAGTGAGGAACAATGGGAAAGTGAGAATGAAGGAGGTGTATGTAAAGATGATTAAAATGTTTTCTATGAAATACAGAAAAATTCAACACAAATTACAAAAAAACCCCAAAATTAGAAAGAACAAAAATTATATTGATTAAAAAGAGCACTTGTTGCTCTTGTAGAGAACCCAATTTAGTTTCCTAGCACTGATAGTGAGTAGCTTATACCTGCCTGCAACTCCCAGTTCAGGAAATATTAGACCATATTCTCAGTCTCCTTGGGCATGCACATACACAGAGACACAGGGATGCAACATTAAAACATTTTTTTAAAGTATGCCTCTTCCATTCTCTGTGAAAAAATAGGTGTCTAACTTCACTTTTTATATAGCTCATAAAGATGGCCTAATCAGAGTGACAAAGCTCCCTTCCAAATTCACCTACTACTTACTCACTAGGTCACTTCAACCTTAAAAATTATTTTTAAATTGCCAATTTCTTCTTTAGGGCAGTTGTTTCCAATATTTCTCATATAAACATGTAAAAGTCTTGATTCTCTTAAAGTAATGTTGATTTCCATGCCTTTTAGCACATTTTTCTTCATTGAAATCACATGTGTTTTCCATTTCTCATGTCTCTTTGTCCTCTCTCCTAGGTTCTTTTTGAGATTTTATTTATTCTTCAAGACTGATACTAAATGCATTTTATGTGAGTAAAATCAATTGAACTGAAATTTATATAGGAGTAGGGCCACAGCTCATTTTGTTTTGCAATGTTGACTGTCAAAAAAAATGAAGTGAGATAAATCATCTTGCCTTACCTGAATTAGCCATTCTCCCTTACAACACTCAATGTCCTTAATGTGCAATTGGAGGAGTGGATAAAGACCTCCTGTCTTGCTTAGTAGATTGCCAAGCATTTCTTTGGTTTCCAGTCTTCACATGCTCATTTTGAAAGGGAAAAGAAACAAATTAGAGCACTGTGAAATTTGTCTTGCTGATATATTTTGCAGTTACTTAAAAGACAAAGAAGACTATCATCTTCTGTCTCACCAGGCAACTTCCCTTCAAATGACTTTGTAATGTCACTGAATAAAGAACTCTGCTGAGCAGGGAATAGAAACATTGATGTCTATAGAAAAGTGTTAAGATCTTCCTGACATCTTGTGTCTGGCGCTGCAAGGAAGTTTACTTATGAGAAAGTTTATTGTAATGTTCACCAGGAATCTAAAGTTCTGTTTTTCCCATATAAAATATGAAATTATGTGCAGCAGTACACATATATATCTGAGTAGAAACAAATAATACAGTTGGGAAATGAAGGCAGAAGCCATGATGGTGTTTATTATTATTTTCTCATTCACTTTGAGAACTGAAAAAAATTTAAATAAAAATAATGTAGTATTAAGACCAAAAAAGACAAAATTAGAGACTGAAATATAGTATATTAAATACTTATCTAAAATATTTCCTTTGTTTTCCTAATACTCAAAAAAAGTTTGCTTTCACTTGTTCAGAGATAATAGATAATATAGACAGATAGTAGATAGATAGATAGATAGATAGATAGATAGATAGATAGATAGATATCCCTTATACGGCCTACTATGCTGTATTAGTTACTTTTCTCATGCTGTGATAAAACATCATGACTTAGGCAACTTATGGAAAGGTGAGTTTATTGGGCTTAGTGATCAAGAGTGGCAAGGCCCTCCATGGTAAGGAAGCATGGCAGGAGGCAGTCACAGCAGAAAGCCGGAAGCTCACATCTTCAAGCAGGCCTTCCTCAAGTGATGTGCTTCCTCAAGCAATGTTGTACGTCCTTAACTTCCACAAACAGTGCCACCAACTGGGGTCAAGTATTAAAATACTTCAAGTCTATGGGAGGTAGTTATTCAAACTATCACATTCAACACTCTGATCTTCCTAAGATCATCACTATATTACAATGCAAAATGCATTAGTACAAATTTCAAAGTTCCCAAAATTCTTAACAGTCTCAACACTGTTCAAAAGTTCTCCTTCCGAGACTCACGGCAATTTCTTAATTTAAGCCCCTACAAAATCAGAAAGCAAATTATATATTTCCAACGTACAATTGTAAAATATACACATCCTATTCCAAAATTGAGGGAAGAGGGTATAGTGGGAAAATACTGGACCAAAGGAAGACTGGAAGTGAGCAGGAACAAAAACTTTTCTATAGCTCCATGTACAATGTCTTGGAAATTTATTCCAAAAAGCTTAGATAGTTCAGCACCTCTAGCTTTGCTGCATGCAGTATGTATCTTTCTCTTGGACTGGTACCAATCTCTGTATACAGCACTAGTTGTCTTAAAGCCCTGGAATCTCCAACATATTGGGGTCTCCATTACCAAGCAAGATTCACCATCACAACTCTACTAAATGGTTTCTCAGGGCCTCTTTTCCTGTTAGAGTCTTCTTTATGCAAGAACCACTCTGCTGAATGCTGCTTGGTCTCAGTCAGCAGCTCTCTGAAATTGTGGAGGAAGAAATGATGATCCCTGCTCACCTTTCTGGCCTCTAAAGTCAGCACAGAAAGAATAAAAATGCCATGTTAGGCTGCCACCTTGCAGTGGACCTTGACGTCTTGGTATCACATTTGTAGTTTCTTTTTTTATGTGTTGTGTTTTTTTAGAAGTGAAAAACTCCTTAGGCTTTTTATTTTCTTGTAAGACACTTAGCTGGGTGGGTTCTCTCCCTGAGAGTAATTTTTCCACTATTCCAATACAAATCATGAGGCCTCTCCTCAGTGGCTCTAATCTGTTTATGTAAAAGAGCCTCTCTTTCATAATATGAACATTCCTAGGTTTCTATTTTACTCCAAACTGTACATTTTGTATTCCTTTATGCTCCAGTATTCCTTTTTTATTGTGTATCTCCATAATCTTCACCATTAATAATCATGGAAATTAGTCCATTTCCTTTTCATTTAACCTCAGGCAAGTTCTTTGACTCTGGATGATTTATCAAAAGACCCCAATGGATGTTTAAGCTCTTCTTTCCCTTTCCCTGTGGAACACCCTGAATTTCTCTCCTAGTGGAATAACTTAATAAGCTCTGCTTATATCTTTAAATTTCTTTTCTAGTACGAATTTCCAAAATTTTCCTCCCAAAACAAATATGGTAAAATTCTTCACACTACCAGGATACTAGCTTCTGTATTTGTTACTTGTCTCTTGATTTGATATAACATCATGATCAAGACAGCTTACAAAAGGAAGAGTTTGGGAGCCTTATACTTCCAGAGGGATAATAGTCTATCATAGTGTAGAGACATGACAGGAGGCAGCTTGAGGAGAAAGCTGGCAGCTCACATTTTCAAGCAGGTTTAAAAACTCTCAAATCCCATTTTCAGTGATGTGCTTCTACCTCGAGCAAGGCTTCATCTCCTAAACCTCCTCAAACAGCACCATCACTATCAACTGAGGTCAAATATTCAAATACTTGGAGCCTATGGTGAACACTCATTCAAATTACTACGCATTCTAAGCCATTGGACATGTGCAATAGCTTTCGATGTAGAACTTGTTTCCTTCTTCTTCCTAAAAATTTTGTGGCCTTGAGGTCAGCCTACTGAAGCAATGCTATTCTTTCAGAAGAGGGGAAACATTTTAACTTCTTTATTCAAAGCCTACCAAATCTGTACTTAAATATTTCAAGGATTTGAGTCTCCTCTACAAGGCACTGCATGATATACCTCCCCGTATTCTTCTTCTCTAGGCTGTCTGTTGAGACAAAACTGCAAAAACTTACTTTGCCTCATAGCAACTTCTTGGAGTTTTTCACCCTGTGATCCCCAAATAACTTAATAATTAGGATTCTGATCCTTATATAATTTTAGAATCTTCTGGACTCTCACTTTAAAACAGATGATTATTCTAAGTCATCTTTTAAGATATGATACTTCTCCATTTTTTGAATTCACAAATACATCTAGAGTAATATAAAAAAGTGATAAAATTCTATCACTTCCTAGTCACACATTATACAATAGTTTCTTCCCATTATACTATGAATAAGCAATTCAATGTCGTGTAGAGAAAGAGAGGCTATGATGTATACGTATTCTTCCTACATTATTGAAAATTCAAAATACTCATTGTTTGAAGTCCAGTATGTGCTACCTAAATACTCAAGTATGGAACTTTCCCAGGATTGTGTGGATATACCGAAGGTCACAACTTCAAAGAAAACTGTCAGTAATTACCAGTTGCTAATAGTTCTTCAGTTAGAAGTGGTACTCCATGTCAATGTATACCCTCCATACTGCATTTTTCTTCTTTTCCTCATTAAATTTTTGCAAATTATATATATATGTTATTTATTATTTTTATTTTATGTGTAGGCATGCAATGCCCACATGTCTGTATGTCCACCCATGTGTACATGCCATGTAATGCTCACAGTGGTCAGAAGAGGGTGACAGATCCCCTGAAACTGGAGTTACAAGATGGTTGTCAGCCTCCATGTGGGTGATAGGAACTGAACCCAGGTCTGCTACAAGAGCAGTCAGTGCTCTTAACTCCTGAGCCATCTCTCCAGTCTCTATAAATCATATTTTTACCAAATTTGGATCCCCCATCTCTACCTCCCCTTATAACTCTCTACATTAATACATATTTATAAAGACCTATAGAGTCTACTTTATGTCTCCAAGCGTCCTTTGGTGTGGATCCATCTACTGGAATCTGATTTACCTACCAATAGCCATACCATTAAGAAAGACTGACTCTCCTCTTCCTAGGACCCCCATCCGTTTCCTATATTCCTCAGGCAAATTTGAGATTTCTTACTCCCTTCCCCACGTCCATGCTTGAGTTTACATGGCACTTGAGCATGCTATCATCATTGCTTTGAGTACATATGAGTATGGGAAATTCTGTTTCCTTAGCTTTCCAAAGCTTTTGGCAATTGTATTCCTCCCCAGATCTGCATGTTCTCCCTAACTAGTTATGTTGAGTTCCTTCTTCTGTCTCAACTCTCAGGCCTCCTTGGGTCACTGGTATTCTAGCTCTCCAAGGTATGTGCACATAACCTGTCTTATGATGAATTTCCTCTGTTTTCTCAGTTTTAAGTCAAATTTGTGTCATTGGGATTCTTCCCTGGGGTTCTGTGATTTCTTGAGACTTCCTGGTGCTTCACTGTCTTGACTCTTAGGCCTCCTTGGGTTGCTGGGATTTCCCATCTCACATCTGTGCATTCCATCAGACATTCTGTGGTGAGTTCCCTCTGCTATGTCAGCTCTTAGGCCAGCTTGGGTTGCTGGGATCACACTCCTCCCCCACCCCAAACTGAAGTCCTGAGTTCTCCTTTCTAAGTCCTACCTACATCTCACCATCTCAGTTCTGAGGCCTGCCTGGGATCCTGGGATCCTTTCAGCTCCAGATCTAGAGTCCCAATTTTCCCTTCTGAGACTTCCCTGTGTCCACCCATCTCAGGCCTCAGCCCTCCTTTGGTTGTTGGGATCCTTGTCTGCAAGTTCTACTAGACTTTCTTTCTATGGTAATTTCCTTCGGCCACCTCAGCTCTCAGCCCAGCTTGGGTCACTGGGATCCTTGCTTGCCCAAGACCTGAAGTCCTGAGTTCCCCTGCCTGAGACATCCCTGCACCCCATCATCTCAGGTCTAAGGCCAGTTAAGGTAGCTAGGACCCTTGTGTGTCCCAGATCTGCACACTCCCCCATACAAACCTATCAGTCAACCTATTTGCCAAAAACCACCCAGCCCATTCTGAAGAATCATGACTATCTAGAGTCAGTCCTGGAACTTCAGCTTATAAGTTGCACCTATCTCTAGATTAACTGAGACCTCTTCTTTCAACCCATGTGCATATCAACATAAATTGTTCCCCAGACTGAACACCATGCTCTTCTGAGATGGGGCATAACCTGAAAAGCTAGGTAAATAGCAAACAAAGCTATGAACAAACATTTAACAAAAATAAGACTACTTACACATACCAAGAAACAGAAAAACACATGTCCAGATGACTTGATCTAATTTATAAAAGCAAATAAAACAAATAATAGGTATAATATCTCTCCTCCATAAATTAAAACCATGTCATAATGTTTATATGCCAAAATTTTGTCTGGCTTAAGCTGGAAAAGGCCTGGTGCATGCTGTCACAATTGTGAATTTGTAAGTCCAACTTCCCTGATTTAGTTAATGCTGTTTGAGTGTAGTCTTAATTTTTTTTAACTATCATTTTTTATTTTTTATTTTATTTTATGTGTATGCATGTATGGCCTGCATGTAGATAAATGCACCCATGTCATGCAATGCCCACGGAGGTCAGAAGAGGCTGTCGGATCCCCTGGAACTGGAGTTACCGACAGTTGTTAGCTGCCATGTGGAAGCTGGAAATGAACCAGGGTCTTCTGCAAGTGTTATCTCACCAGTGTTCTTCACTGCTGAGCCATCTCTCCAGCCCCTGATTTTAGTCTTATACAACCTCTGGTTCTTACAATCTTTCCACAATGATTTTTGAAGCTGTTTGGGAGGTGGACAGTATGAATGCCTTATTTAGGGATGAACACTCCTTAGTCCCTCATTTTTTAGACGTTGACTAACTGTAGGTCTCTGTGTTAATTTTCTATTAGTGCAAGAAGATGCTTCTCTAATGATGATTGAGAGTTGTACTAGCCTATGGTCAGAGCAGGAAGTGATTAAGCGTCACTTTAATACTGTCTGTTTAGCAAAGTATTAATAGAAGTTTTTCCCTAGGGCCAATGTCCTATTTACCAACAGGTTCTTGATCAAGATAATGGTGCCTGTTATAGGTTCCAATGAGACAGTGGTTGCTTACTACCAAACTGTTCCTTCATATGTCTCTCTGAACTGTGATCCCCAGCAACTTTGACTTATTATTTTTGAAACAGTATCTCCAGCATGAGGAAAGAGAAGTCAAGACTCACATTTATCTTACCAGGAAAACGTTCCCATTGGTCCTTAGAACTATAATTCTCAAAATTAATGAAATATAAATTTTTAAAGTATTTCCTTACAATGTTCTGGTTATATTTATTTATTTTTGGTGACCTAGGAAGAATTAAATGAAACATAAATCTGAGATAAATTGAACATAAATATTAGAAAACAGTCTGAAAATGCTCATTATGTACTGAACATTTCTAATACATTTTAGACCCTAAAATAATAAAAAAAGATCAGTGAAATTGGAGTACCTGTTGATCACAAAGCATGTAAATATTAGAGTGCCAGATGTGAGAAAATGAAATATTTGATATTATAGTGATACCTATTTTTTTTCTAAGAATAAGAATATCAAAGAACAGATGTCATCTGGGGAGATAGATAATAGGTAACCTACTTATCTCACAAGCAGGAGCACTTGAGTTCAATCACCAGAACTTGTGTGAAAGATTAACCTGGTCCCCGTACTTGTAATTCCAATAATGATGAGGAGAAAAGTGTCAGCAAAGACAGAACTCCCTGTGCTCTGAGATGGGAATTGGAGCCAGGCTGGCCCTTGGATGAATGTGGCCAGTTAGTCTAGCATCCTTAGTGAAGATCAAGGCCAATACGAATCATTGTCTCAAAACAAAAAAAAGCACCGCACACCTATGGTATAACACCCAAGGGTGTCCTCTGATTTTTACACACACATAAACATGCATGCAAGTAACTAGACACATATGTATAAACCAAATAAAGAATAATAAAAGATTGATCCAAAATTTTTAACTGTTTTTAAGCAGAAGAAATTTCTAGTGCATCATGTAGTGATTTCAAGAATTTAATTAAGAAATAAAGTATTTTTTTTTGTAATCACAGGTCCTTCATAAATTTCAAGGGCTAACTTACATTCAAAGTTTAGGTCGTATCCAATTTTCCAATCCTTTAATGGTGTTCAAAGTGAATTATAATACAAATAAACACATAAGGAAAAAGGTGAAAATATGTTTCCTTGAACATTAATCATACTGAGGAACAGGTCAACAACATACATTTATTAAAGAAGTTTTGAAACTAAAACTTTTAATAACTGACAACTGGTGTCGAGGCCCTATGTTCCCTGGGAGGAATGATTTCTCCTTCTCACTAAATCACACCATATTATGTGACAAGGCAGATGATGTGTTAGTGGCCACATGCTGACTGAACAGCTGTACAAACTGAATTAAAACCAAATTTTGAAAACAACGAGAACTGAATACTGTTTTTAGTTTAAAATAAAAACCTAAGAAGTTTGTGTCTAACATGCAATAAATAAATTACAATAATTATTTTAGTATAATATTTTGAATATTGCCTTTAAATTATAAATTATGTTTTCCATATTTGCAATAAGTAGATTCCTATTAAGAGGGCAGAAATGTTTCCAAATTGTATGAATGCATGAAACAGTAGTGTTAACAATTTATAATTGAGAAATGTCTAGTAATTTATGGTTATTGAGCTACTAAGAATCAAATTGTATTCAGTGTTCAAATATTGTAAAGGTATAAATGACAGCAGCAATATTAATTAAAAATGCCAATATATATATCCTTCCTCAAAGCCTGTGATAGTTTCTGAGTATTTATTTACCATCATAAAACTGTTCTATAAATGTTCTTTCATAAAAGAACATGAAACTTTTTACAAGAACCTAATTTTTTGAGTAATTTAACACAAGTACTGTAATTACATAATTTCTACTTTTCTTTTTTCTTTCCTCTTCAAATCCTCCTGTGGCCCCAATTCCTTCTCAAGTTCATGACTTCTTCTATAATTATTATTCTTACACATAAGATGTATAGAGCCCATTAAGTGCTGTGCTTATGCACCTGTGTTTAGGGGTGACATTTGAGATTAACCAATCATTGGTCGCATCTGTGAAAAAGACTCATTCTGATTTACCTTCTTTTCATGATGAACTTAGCTGCAAAAATTCTCAATAAAATACTTGCTAAGACAAACAAATAAATATTAATATGATCAACCCCCACAATCAATCGACTTTACTCCTGTGATTCAGGGAATAAATGCAATAAATTATATATATGGACTTAAAGACAAAAATCACATGATTATTCCAGTAAATACAGAAAAGACATTTGACAGAGCCCAATATGTTTTTATTATAAAATTTCTAGATAAATGAGAGATGGACTGGAGGGAATATACCTCAACATAGTAAAGGGTATATAATACAGACCCACAAACAATATCATACTAGATAGAACAAACACAAAAAATAATTTAATTAAAGTCAGGAATGTAACAGGACTATCCAATATACTCACTCCTTATCAGTATAAAGTTCAAACCACTAACCACTAAGTAGAGCAATAAGATAAGAAATGGAAATTAAAAAGGTAAAGATAGGAAAAATAATGAAAACAAGTTGTCTTATTTTCAGATGTTATGATATTATACATAGGCGAACCAACAAATTCCACAAAAAACTTTGAGAAACGATTAATACTTAAAACAGATTTGTAGGGTACAAGATCATCTTCCACAGTAGTCTTTCCATATACCAATGATAAAACTGCTCAGAAAGAATTCATGGAAAGAGTACCTTTAACAATAGCCTCAAAATAAATTAATTATAAAATAAAATGAAATAAAATAAAATACCCAGTTATACCACTCCTTAGTATATACCCAAGAATTAATTTTATTGCAGAGACATTTGTACAACCTTGTCTGTTGCTGCTCTTTTAACAAAAGCTAAGAGATGGAAGAAACCCATGTGTTCCTCACCTGAAGAGTAGATATTGAAAATGTGGTTCATTTATATGATGGAGTTTTACTCAGAAGTAAAGTAAGATGAAATCATGAAATATGTAGGTAAATGGATGGAACTAGGAGCTGTTATACTAAGTGAAGTAACACAGACTTAGAAAAAGAAAAAAAAAATCAAAGTATGCTCTTTTTTCATATGTGGATCCTAAACTAAATCCTTATAAATGAGTATGTATCCAGACATAAGTACAGGAACCAGGATGATGAAAAAGAACAAGGGAGGTAAAGGAAAAGAAAGAGAAAGAGAAGAACAGTAGGAAACAGGCATTAACAAGCGAGATATGGATAAAAATGTGTTATGTTAAGGGGAGGGGGGAGGGAGTGTTATAAAAGGAATCTTGGGGATAGAGGGAAAGAAGGAGCTCAAGAGAAGTGGGACCTTAAGGAGAAGGGTATTATTAAGAGAGAAATGGGAAAAATTAGGGCACTTTAAATGGAGAAACTATGGTGGAAGGGTTAGACAAGGTGAGAAATAACGCCTAGCTACTTATTTAAAAAAACAGAGGGAACTGTATTAGTTCAATAACCTACTGAAAAATTATACATACAAGTAGTTCAAGTAACATAATATATGTCCAGTCAAGGTTTATCTGAGAACCTTCAGTCTTTTCCCAGGCTTTGTCTACATTGCACATGGTAATTAAAAGTACCATACTGGTGGAACTGACCTTCTTGGATGTTTAACAGCCATACTTTGAGGCCTATACTAATTTGGTCAGAGGGACAGACTTAAAGTACAGACAGACTTTTTTTCTCCTTGCCCTCTAAGATCTACTAAGTTCCAGGTGACTATGAACATCTCTCAAAATGTCCTGTGACTGTGGTGAGTCATCTGTCCTCTTGATCAAGGAGTTCATGGAGACCCAACAAGATGGTCTTGAACCAGTGTCCAGTCTACAAAGAGGAAGGTCAACACAGAGGAAACATTTCCTCCATGCTTTCAAGTGAACCCAGCCATGGTCAAGCAGGACCTTTGGCTTATCTTCATATAGATGGAACTGGTTTAAAAAAAAATAGTCAGGGGCTCCTCTCAAGCCCATGTGACTCCTGAGGAACAGATCCTCAAATGACCTTAAGAGCAAAAATAAATTGGTTTATCTGGGCCATCTGTATGGTCTTAAACACCCAAAAGGAAAGTATAATAAAATATTAAAGGGATCAATATAATTCTTTAAAAGTTCATATGTATAGCTAAAGGCTATATAACAAGAAACAATGCCAGATGAGAGATACTTTCCTTTGAGTTGTTGGCCAGGGTGGCCCAAGAGACTCCCAGACAGTAACCCAGCATTGAACTGGGAAAATTAACAACAGACCCCAATATTTTCTAGAGGAATATTGGCAACAACTTGCTGCTAGATGAGGAAGAGCTGATCTTCCTAAAATAAGGAACTCTAGAAAGACTGACTAGACTCAGCGGATGGACAAGTACTGGGGAATGGCTGGGGGTGCCGACAACACAGTGGATAGTAACAGGATTGACAAAGTATATGGGCTGCAGTGTGTATGGAGGGGACTGTGGGAGGGTGCTATTTAGGATATGGATATAGATGAATAAGACTGTTTGGGATATTCTGGATGAAACAAACACACAAAATCAATAAATAAAATAATGATTTATATTTGAGGAAGAAGCATAAAAAATTTTCTTCATGTTCATTAGTAGAGGTGAAAAACATTACTATTGAAATCTACCTGATGGCTTTAGGTGCCATGCTCAGGTGCCAAGGATCTCAGAAAGTAACCAATTGTGACTAGTAATATAGAGATTAGAGATGCATGTACAAACATTTAAGTGTTAGTTGCTTAAAAATGAGTTTTTCTGTATGAAACTATATTTTAACATGAAATGGAGATCTTTTTTAAAAGTTGAAACCTCATTCAATTTTATGTCTAATAGGGTTTATACTGAGTACAATATTGTATAACCGTGTTAAAGCAACTGTGAACCTAAAAATTTGCAGCCAATATTGAAACAGATGTATCTTTGTTATGGAAATTGTTATTGAATATGTTAATGCTGTATCAAAATAAAATAAAATATATAAGACTAAACCTAAATAAGGCGGTGATGACCTCTACCACAAGTACTTTAAATCTGTCAAGAAATTGAAAAAGACACTAGAAAATGGAGAGACCACTTTTTCTCATGTATTAAGAAAATAATATTTTGAAAATGATGGTGCTAATAAAACAATTTACAGACTCAATATAATCCCAATCAAAATTCCCATGGCATTTGTTTCAGAAATTGAAAAGGAATTCTAAAATTTATATGGTCATACAGAAGACCCAGAACATCCAAAATAATCTTGTGCAAAATGAACAATGCTGGAGGGATGACCATATGACATTTGAAGCTATATTATAGAGCAATTTTAAAATCAGCATGGTACTGGCACAGATAAAGACATGCACATCAATGGAACAAAACAGAAAAACAAACAAGAGTACAGAAAATTACAGCCATCTCATATTTGACCAAGCTGCTAAAAATACATACTGGAGGAAAAACAGCATCTTAAACAAATGGTGTTTGGAAAACCAAACGTCAATATGTTGAATCAAATTAGACTGATATCTATCACTCTGCTCCTAAATCAAATCCAAATGGACACAATCTCAATGTGAAATCTGAAACAGTATAAATGGTAGAAAAAATATAGGCAATATCATATAAGACATACATGCAGAAACTGATTTTGGATTAGGACATTATTTCCTTAAAAATTAATGCCAAAAATTGATAAAAAGATTTATTTAACTAAAAATATTCTTAACAACAAAAGATCAATTGTGTGAGGAAGCAGTACATAGAGTAGGATTGATTCTCTGCCTGCTACAAATCTGGTGGAAGAAACATATCTAGAATATACACAGAAACCAAAAAGCAAAAGAAACAAAACAAAACAAAACAAAACAAAACCCAATTTTAAAAATGGGCTGTGGATCTAAACACAGAGTTCACAAAAGAAGAAATAAAACGGCTAATAAATGCCTTTAAAAATATGACATACTTAGCTTACAAGGAAATGAAAATTAAAAGTGCTTTTAGATTTCAACCTCCCCCAGTCAAATGGGCTAAGATCAAAAACAAACTAACACAATGGATAACAAACACTGACAAGAATGGGGGGAAGAGGTATTCTCATTGACTGCTTGTGGTAATATAAGATAGAGTGCCAACTAGGGACATCAGTTTGGAGAATAGTCATAAAATTAAATATATCTACCATTTGACCCAGATATACTATTCTTTTGCATAGATCCAAAGGACTTGATATCCTACAATAGACATACTTTCTCATCAATGTAACTGCCTCTCCATTCACAATACCTAGGAAATGGAACCTAACAAGATGGCAGCTGATGAATGAATAATGAAAATACAGGACTTATACAGAATGAAATTCTCTTGTGCTTTAAAGAAAATGAAATCAACTCTTCAGGGAAATGGGAAAATACACATAAACACACACACACACACACACACACACAAAGTGAGGCAATCCAGATCCTGAAAAACAAGCATTGCATATCCTCAAAAAATTTTTTTGATCATAGCCCTGAACCTATAGATTTTAGCATATAAATTGAAGTAAACAGAACAGCTAGGACAATAGAAAGGGGCAACTAATGCGGGCGGGGATTCTAGAGAGGGCTATTATATTCCATAGAACCTATGAAGGGTCAAAGGGAAAAATGGGGTAGTCTCTAACTGGGGTGAAGAGAAAGGGTAATACAGAGTAAGAAAGAGGAGAGAGATAAATAGCACTAAGGATATTAGAAAAAGCATAGTGAAAGATATTTTATAAACATTTAAAATACATTATTTGTTGGACATATTCATTTATAATATATATAATACATATATATATAATTTTAGTGTATTTATGGCATATGGGGAGATAATGATCCCCCTTAGATTACCTAGCAAAAATTCCAGTGTCACTACATGGAGGCTAACAACCATCCATAACTTCATTTCCAGGGGATTCAATGTTGTCTTCTGATCTCTGCGGGCATTGAATAGCACAAGTGCACTTACATGAGTGCAGACAACCATTCATACACATAAAATAAAATATTTTAATAAAAAATGGGCTGAACGTGGGAAACTTTTCTTCTAGTTTTTAGTCAGGGGGTTTGAAGGGACTCTGAAAAGAATATAAGTTATTGTGAACTTTCTTGGACATAATATTTTCAAAAATCTTTCCTCTGTAACGGACATAGTTTATACATGCACAGTCCATTTACATAAAGGAAAGAGAATGGATACCTATGAGATATCTAGAGGTCAGATCTCAAGGCAGCCTTAAGGTCTTGGCTTATCCAGCTGATCTTTATGCTACAGCTATCTCTGCCCTCTGCACAGGCTATGCCTTCTGTGTGAGTTTGACACACTCCATGTTCCTCTGTTCTGCCCCAAGGCTTTAGATCTTTGTTTTCCATTGTTCTCCTACTGCTGCAACCCTACAGGCATGATGTTGTGTGTGTATGAACCATGTCCACTACAGAGGAAAGATTTTTGAAAGTATTCAAGTGCAGATATTATGCTGCCATCTTAGGCCTTCTGCCACACAAGTGTTCCTATTCTTCTCTGTCCATTCCTCTGACTCACTGATAATTTTCCTCTTCTCTACATGATTTTGCTTCTATGGATGAACTCTAAGCCACCCTAATCAGTAAACTTCTCCCTCCACCAGTGACCTGAAATTATACTATCTCTAAGAAGGTAACCCCGGAAATGGGTCACTGGAGTGTGACCTGCCTTGAATAGTGTTCCTCAACTTTAGGGTACCACATAAAGATTTTTATAACATATAATTGCATTCATCATCATTTAATCATTCTTCATACCAAAAGTTGTTCATGCCTCTAGAAGCCTTTTGTTTAATGTTAACATTGAGAGTGATAGTAAATTCTTCAGACTACACACTACACAGAGATGGACACACATACACACAGACACAGACACAGAGAGGTATAAATTTCTGTATTATGTACAGTATGTGTTGTGAGCATTGGTGTTAACAATTAAGATTAGAGTAAAAGTACTTGTGCTTGAAAATGACCAGTTATGAGAAGTTTGTCTATTTAAATTGCAGCAAATGAAACTAATATAGATTGTGAATTTTCATAAATTTTGACATTGTGGAAAGCCACACATAAAATGTGGTGTCATGAGGGAAGAGTCTAAATAGAAAATTTGAGGATCGTTTCGCCCTTGAGCTTGAAAGGAGTGCTGAGTTCCTTGACAATGAAAAATGACCTCTAACACACAGCAGAATTTCAATGAAGCTGTCTCCTACAGTAGATGGTAATGAAGTAGCAACTTATATACATTCTTGGGAGAAGATCTGCTTGCTATATTTGGCTATTTTGGAAATAATGATGATAAAAAGACTTTAATGTAGGATAAATTCTCTGCATGAAAGCAGTTTGCCTCTGTTTTCTCAAGAGATAAGTCATTTTATTGCATTCAATATTGTTAATGAATATATGTATGAACACAAAAAGTTTGGAAAACACAGAGGGCATGAATCTTCATTGTTGCATCCCTGATAATGGCTTTACTTATAGAAGGTGCCTTGGAAGTTGACATTCATGGGATCAGAAGCACTCAGAAAAATTGCATCTTGAGTCTCAACTTTCCGGAAAGGCTAACCAACTGAATAGAATTTCAGTGATTGTGGACAGTTTGAAATGTTTCAGACTCAGAATCTAATTACCATTTATCTTGGCCATCTTTTGTTCCCCAAAAAGCCACTGTTTACCCACCATTGTTTCTGACTTAACATTCTGTGACCAAAATATAGAATCCTTTTGGAATATATTCACTTAACAAAGCTCTAGATCCCACCAAAAAAGGATGAGTGCCATCAGATAACATCTGCAGCTGAGATATCTCTTATGCTGTAATTGCCTACTTAAGATTTTCACTAATACATTTGAGAGCTAGGTGTCTTGAGCATGACTTTTTATTGTTTTGTTATTTAAAAAAAACTTCACGAAACTGGTTTCACATTGGAACATGGAATATGTGGTAACCTGAGTCTTTGCTCCTGGGCCATGGTCACTGGTATTTGGGTGCAGAATAATTAACTGTCTTCCCCTTTGAGGTAAGAGTTGTGCTCTTTCATAGACAGTTATAGTACCACAATGTGGAACCCCAAGAGTGACCTACTCTTTATCAGAGAAGTCACCTGCAATGGAAGCACATACGGGCATGGATACATTTTGCACAAAACTCACTGTAATCATATATGCTGCTCCTAGAAATATTACTGTTTAATTATGAGCTTGCTCTGGAGACTGGAGCACATATTGCAACCTTGGAGAAAGGATCCTTCTGCTCAAAATATTTGGGCAAAGTAAAAATATATAGTAACATGTTTGAGAATGGAAATTAAAACTATTTGATCAAAAAGAACAAGATGAGTTAAGTGCTGTTAGTTCACTTATTGAAGGCACATTCTGTATTTTGAATACTGAGGTGTGTACTGTCCTTCACAACATCAATCCCAATGTTTTATTCATTTGCTATTCTCATATTTTTTGTGATTTTGTTATTGATCTTTGAGTTCTACTATAATATGTTGCCCTTCCCCCACTTCCCTAATCTGTTCAGTATCTCCTCTAATTTTTGATGAAATACAGCATTGATTTTAATTAGTTTATGGCAGTCCTGAACATGTTTATTATTATTTGATTTTGTTTTATCCTATTTAGGTTCGTTTTCTTGTGAAACTCTCTATCATTATGTAATGTTTTGCATATAAATACTTTTGTATTTCTTTTTAAATTTTATGTGTATCCGTGTAATCCCCGCTTCCATGTAGGTGCACCAGTGTTGTGCAATGCCTGCAGAGGTCAGAAGAGAACGTTGGGTTCCGTGAAACTGGAGTTAGAGACAATTGTTAGCCTCCATGTGTGTAGGAAACCAGGATGCCAGGCCCTAGGGTGAGGTGAGCCTAAAACTTATAGGTCCAGGCTGCATTCGCTGCTAAAGGGAGGGGCACTGAAAACAGTGGCTCTGATAATCCCTGTCCTGCAGAACACTGTTAGGTTGGCAGGAGGAAGTGGCCTGGTCATAAAAGTGCAGGCTCCCTGCTCTGTGGGAAAGCATCTTGGTCAACAACACTTAGCTCATCACCTTGTCCTGAACAAATAACTCAGCTATCCCTGGCTAAGAGATTAGGCCAGGTTAAAGGTTTCCTCCTGAGCTAAAAGCTAAAAGTTCACCATGCTCTTAGCTCTAAGAAAGAAAACATTGTAGCCAATAAATTACTGGATGGGCATTGATAACCTTGAGTAAAAGTTTAAGAATCCTTCTGGCACCAACTAACAGACTAAATGTCCTGTTTCTTTGTACTCTAAATCTTTGTATGTGACTGTCATATCCCACATGACCGCTAGTTCCTTAGGATGTATAAAAACCATCTGAATTCTAAATTCAATCGTCCAGTTGGGAATTCACAGGTCCCAGAGTTTGACTCTGTCGCCTATCAGACCCTCTGCCCCAAAGCCAGCAGGTCCCCTGCTAAGCAAAGAAAACCTGAGTCCCGACACATATGGGTGCTGGGAATCAAACCCGGGTCCTCTGAAAGAGCATACAATGCTTTTAATCCCTGATCCATCTCTCCAGTCCCACATTGTGAAAATCTGACTGATTTTCACTTATATTTAAGTTTCAGAATTATAACTAAACTTTGATTTTCATATATATAACATCTACTCTTTTCTTAATGTCCTAAAATACTATTTCTCTACTGTTTCACAATTTGTCATTTGTCTTCTACACCTAAGCCCATTTAGCTCCACAAGGGAATAAAATATTCTTTATATCTTTCATTCATGCCACAAATTGTTTACTCTCAAGCAATGCACAAGACTTTGGATGTAGTTATGCACAGTTTACCATGAAGCAGCCTTGAGGTTTGTGTATTGGATGCAAATGCACTTTCTGTTCAAGCCATTGTTAATTAAACTGAAACACAGCACTCATTTTTAAGGAAATACTTTTATTGACATTGATTCTATTTTTAAGTTACTAACAAAAACATCACCCTTCAATATTAATTAAGTGAAGTTGGATAACAGAAAGCTTATTACATTGGTGAGTTATACAAGTCAGCTGTGTGCTACTTGATACTGATAATAAAAATTCTATAATGCTGGAATATGTCTCTGTCAACCTTGTAAATGTTTTGGCAGTGTTGAATGAACCTGTTTTCCAAGCTATAAACAAAACACAGACAATAGTATCATTCAAAGCCATCAGGCTGTATGCTCCTCTGTATTTGGGTTCTAAGGTAACTATTTTATACTTGTAATGCTTGCTCCAATATCGAGTGTATGCATGGGTTTTAGGTACACTTATGATACTTAATTGAACAACTTGACTTTAAGAAATTCATCCCAGCTCTTTTACATTATAGTTTACAGAAGCATTTTTGTTAAATGGTGAGACTAAAGGAAAAACAATGATGGCATTTCAATACTATCATTTGAAGATATATTTTATGCTTTATGGCTTTAGAAAATATAGCTAAAAATTAAAACAATGCATTCTGGAATATAGCAGTGTGGCTTAAAATGTTCTGTTCTCATTAAATTTGTGACGTTGGCAAATTATTAAATGCACTTTAGCTAAATAAACTGATCTATATAGATAATAGTAATAACTAAAATAAATAATCAAATGTTTTTCACAAAGTCTGTTACATGTTGAAATAAGTTCTCAAAACACATGTGTTGAAATATTTATTCCTGCTCTCTGAGAATTTGAGTTTATTTCATGTAGGTTTTTCCATATATTATTAGTTGTATATTGTTCTAGTTTCAGTCTCTTACTGTGATAAAACTTTCTGACCAAAGCAAGTTTGAGGAGGAAAGGTTTTATTTCAGGTTACAGTAAGTCATTTAGGGATATAGGATAGGAATTCCAGCAGGACCTTGAAGCAGAAAACCTTGAATAATGCTGCTTACTGCCTCACTGGCAGTTTCATGCTTAGCCAGCATACAGTATGGGACCACCTGTGTAGGGATATGCAGCTCACAGTGGGCTGGGCCCTCTTACATCAATTAACATTAAAGACAATCCTCCACAGAAAACCCAAACACTAGACTGATTTGAGCAATCCCTCAATTCTCAGCTGATTCTAGTCTGTTCTCAGTTGACAGTTAATGATAACTAGGAAAATATAGACATTAATTTAGGCTATAATCTGTAATGACTAATGTCCTTAAAGAAGAGGTTAAACTATGTGAAGTTCACAGAGAGAAATCAGTTCATAATATAGGCAGAGTTTGCAGTCCTGGAGCTGCTGATAAAGACAAGCCAAGAATTGCAGGTGCCAGAAATACGGAACATGAAATATAAATATTAATTTTTTAAAAATATTTATATATGTGTGGGAGAATGAAAGTCATGATAAAAAACAAAGAGGATCATGAGAAGTGAAAATATATTAAGTGTGTGGAAAAAAATAACAGGGTAATATATGTGACACAAAGGTAGAAGTGGGGAGAGGCTATAGGCAGGAGACCAGTCAGAATACATGATGGAGATAAGTGGGCAAGGAAAGTCAATAAGGAAAAGAATGAATGAAAGAGCAAACCTGAAACCATTTACCTTGCATGCAAATTCAAACATAAAAACAAAACACAAAATTTCATGGTGCAGTTTTAACCCCAGATGTTTCAAGATAGCAGGGCTCTATCTATATGATATTTCAATTTCTTACTTCAAGAATAGTGAGAAACTTAATTTTAGTTTAAGCCATTTAGTTTTTTGTTTGTTATTACCAATAAAGTCCATGAATAGAGTTATTGTGATTATTTACTTAATATATCTTAGTATTTATGATACAACCTAGTATATATCATATAGTTTTGAATTTTTTTGTTTTAAATAATGTTGGAAACTTAATTGAAAAGATAAAATAATATATCTTACTAAGATCCTCATTTTGAAAATTCTAATTGTGTTAGACTTATACAATTATATTCAAATACCATATGCTTGGTGTAGCATTGATGGTATAATGGTGAGCAAGTTGCCTTCCAAATACCGTGTGCTATGGCTTAAACTAGAGTTGTTCCTTTTTCTCATTTTTCTGGAATCTTGGAAGTATAATATACACAAATTGACTTTTATATAAATTGAAATATATTGTCCTCCTTGGCCCAATGTATATTAAGAAGCTTACCCTATTTAAAGATTCTGTAATATGTGTTGAATATAATAGTTTGAACCTTAATTAAAGAGTAATTCAACTATAAAATTAATAGTTTGTTTTTGCTTGAAGGTAATAATATATGTTATGCCATTGCTAGTTTGTTTAAATATTTTAAAAAATATTAATAAATTACTCAAGCTCAAATGACTATAGACATTGCTATTTTCATAACGTGATAGAGCAAATCTGAAATATTTACTTTGAAAGATTTTTAATTTCATAAAATACATGCCCCCAATTCTCATTTCTGTTTTTTTTTTATTTTGACAATTCTTGTAGAACACTAACTTGCTAATACATTGACTATTTTTACAACAATAAAATTTAAAATGATCAAGAAAAGCCAGAAGGAGAAGAAGAAAAGGAGAAAGGAGGAATTAAGATGTAGCTTTACTAGGAGAACTATGAGGTCGTAAGATCAAACCTTTGAAAGAATTCATCATTCTTCTACAAAGATGAAAAATGAAGACAAATGCACTAGTGGTATGTAGGTTGCTTTGGAAAATATCCAGAGCAGAACAGAAATCTAGTGCTGAGTTTTAACATAGCAATTGATATCAGGTTCCGCAATCTGTAGAGAACTATGGGTTATTTTCACAAAAGCATCAGGAAGTATTCTACAAGGCTGAAATGCAAAGATTGTCATAGTGTGCAACACAAAGACAAGGCATTCATGTTTTTGTTTGTTTAAGTGCTAGATTTAACTAATTTTTTAATTTTTTTTTAGTGTGTGCATATGTATCACACAGAACATCCCAAACAGTCTTACTTATCTTTATACCTGCATCCCAAATAGCATCCTCTCATAACCACTCCCACATTGGAGCCCATATACTCTGTTATCCCTGTTACTTTCCACTGTGTTGTCAGTGCCCCCAGTCGTTCCCCAGTGTTTGTCCATCCGCTGTGTATACTCAGCCTATCGAGACCCCGTTGTTTTAGGAAGATCAGCTCTTCTTAATCTAGCAGCAATCAGTTGCCAACATTCCTTTAGATAAGACTGGAGTCTGCTCTTAATTTTCACAGTGCTATCCTGGGTTACTGTCTGGGAGTCTCTTGAACCACAAGTCATTCATTTTTCTATGTGCTTCACAGCTAACGAGAAAGTTATCACAGAAATAGTTACAAATTTCTGACAAAATCTATGCTAACCTTATGACCTTATCAATCTGGAAATAACCTCATAAAAATGTGGTGTATTTGGATTGTTTGCCTTTGCATTGACCAAACAAATAAACCAGGCATGATTTTCATGTCATGAATTAAATGGGAAAGTCTAAATTACAAAACAAAGGAAAAGCAGGTTAATGATTCATTTTTACCTTAGAACTGCAATGTTTTAATTACTTGACATGGAAGGAAGACACAAGAATTATTAAAATTGCATGAAGCAAATAAATCTCTAATTTAGTTAATAAGAACTATTTGATAATTTTAGGTGTTGAGTCAATCAGGATATAATTAAAAGTAAATTAGAGGAAAAAAACTTTTTAATGTAAATCACCTGATGTCAAGTCAGTACCATAATTACTATAACAAATTATATTAACTCTGTGAACTTATGATAAAGTAATAATTATCTTACAAAGCTATGAATCAAGTGTACTAATACACTTCCATAGCCTCTCCAGCCCCAGCACAGCATGGTCTATTCCTGTGATATGCCCAGGACTGGCATCCTACTATAATAGTAACTCTATGTTCTTCATCAGGACCACTCTCCCTGAAAGTCTGAAAAGTCAGTGTTAATTACCCTCTGACCCTTTAGTATTTTTTTAACTTTATCAGAATGATCACAAGATGACATTTTTAATGATCCTTGTTTTAAAGCAAATATACATAACTAAAGTATAAATGTAATAAGCTAAGCAAAACTAAACCAACTTGCTTCTGAAGCTTTTATTGTCAATCTTGTCTAAAGGAAGTTCAGTTATTTCTCTCCATACTAAATAAATTCTCTAAAAATGCTGCTTCAGATTTTATTATAAATTATATTTAATTTATTCCCATTATATTGAAAAATGTGTCAAGTTCTCTTTTTTCAACTTTTAAAAAAACTTTATTGAGAATTTCATACATGCATATAAGGTGTTTTGTGATCAAATCCAGGCCCA